>NC_089495.1:74881773-75196773 GCF_036850765.1 Saccopteryx bilineata | reverse complement strand
GAAGGGGCTTGCCAACAGGGGTTGCCAGGTGGATCCCAGTCAGGGTACATGTGGGAGTCTGCTGCACTATCTTCCCTCCTCTTACAAAAATAAAAAAATTTAAAAATAAAAGATTTAATAGTTTCCACTTGAATTTTGTGTGTGTGTGTGTGTGTGTGTGTGTGTGTGTGTGTATTTTTCTTAAGTTGGAAACGGGGAGGCAGTCAGACAGACTCCTGCATGCGCCCGACCGGGATCCACCCAGAATGCCTACCAGGGGGTGATGCTCTGCCCATCTGGGGCGTTGCTCCATTGCAACCAGAGCCATTCTAGCGCCTGAGGCAGAGGCCATAGAGCCATCCTCAGTGCCCAGGCCAACTTTGCTCCAGTGGAGCCTTAACTGCAGGAGGGGAAGAGAGAGACAGAGAGGAAGGAGAGGGGGAGGGGTAGAGAAGCAGATGGGCGCTTCTCCTGTGTGCCCTGGCTGGGAATTGAACCTGGGACTCCTGCATGCCAGGCCGACACTCTACCACTGAGCCAACTGGCTAGGGCTCCACTTGAATTTTGAATAATAAAGAATAACTAGTAGAAATGGAAATAAAGAGAGTACATGAGACTTACCAGACACATTCTATTGACTTTAAGGGAATAGATTTATAAAAGGCCAGGGAATTATACATAAGATCTATTAACAGGGACTATAAAGTAATGGTGACTTTCTGGATGAGATATTTAGTAATAGAACAAACATTAACATTGAAAAGCTTTGTAGGGCCTGACTAGTAGTGGCACAGTGGATAGAATGTCAGCCTGGGATGCTGAGGTCTCAGGTTCGAAACCCCAAGGTCACCAGCTTGAGCACAGGCTCATCTGGCTTGAGTGCAGGGTTGCTGGATTAAGTGTGGGATCATGTCTATGATACTGGCATGGTCGCTGGCTTGAGCAAGGGGACAAGGGCATGGCTGGAGTCCCCTGGTCAAGGCATGCATGAGAGGCAATCAATGAACAACTAAAAGGTGACACAACTACAAGTTGATGCTTCTTATCTCTCTCCCCTCCTCCCTCCCTCCTCTCTCTCTTTCAAAAATAAAAATATATTTAGGGGGAGCAAATCTTTGATCATTTCAATGGGAAGCAAAGAGTTGTCTAAAATACTCAATTTGACTGGCTAGCTAACAGTACAAGGAAAGATGTATTTATATATGGTCTACCGGAAAGTTCTGTCTGTTTTTGGAATAAAACAAAATACAAATTTTTCTTACTGTCAGTAAACTTTATTAAATAATATAATTGTCATTATTATTAATGATTTCTTGCCAGCGTGAGGGCAATTTGTATATCCCATTTTTGAAAAATGTTTTATCTTTTGATGCAAAAAATTGAACCAATGCTTGTTTGATATCTTCTTCTTTTTTGAATTTTTTGCCCTTCAAAAAATTTTGTAAGGACAAAAACAAGTGATAGTCGGAGGGTGCTAAGTCCAGGGAATATGGTGGATGCAACAGAATTTCCCAGCCTAGTTCTGCAATTTTTTGATGAGTCCCCAAAATACAGTGGCGTAAATGAACTTTATCAGTAGCCATGGGTACATTATCGCTTCACACATAAGACTAACGTGAATCAACTTTGTTTTAGTTAATTTACTATGTCAGTATGTATACATTAAGTGATAAAAATAGAGAGGCACACATGCGCCAAATAAACATGCTTACCTGTTGAAACTTGTTGTGATAGAAATGGACAGAACTTTCCGGTAGACATTATACATTAGTGGTAAGCTATATATGAAGAATGGTTCTCTTTTGGAGTATGCCACGGTTAACACAAAAAGTATTTTAAAATTGGTTTAAAGTAAGAACATCAGGAAAGGAAGGTAGAAATATTGAGATCTTTGGTTTAGGTGTTCTTTAGCAAGTAGAACGATCAGTATGGCTGATAGAGTTTTAGAACCCTTTGGAGATTTCAGTTTGTAAATGAGTTTGAGGAACTTCAGAGTTCTAAAGACTAGTCATAATCTTTGAGATGTCAAAGAGAACAGGGATAACTACAGGACTAATGAAGCCTGACCGGTGGTTGTGCAGTGGATAGACCATCAATGTGGGACACTGAGGACCCAGGTTCGAAACCCTGAGGTCACTGGCTTGAGCCCAAAGGTCACTGGCTTGAAGCCCAAGGTTGCTGGCTTGAGCAAGGGGCTCAACTGTAGCTGCCGGACAAGGCACATATGAGAAGACAAATGAAGATGGGTAGTTACAAGGAAAGTTGACAGTAACCCTGAGGTGGATTCCTAAAAAATTCAAAAGGAATGTTCAGCAAGAAGAAGACTGAGTTAGTGAATAGAAAATTACAGATGACATGATGCTATACATAGAGAACCCCAAAGATTTCACCAAAAATCTATTAAAACTGATAAATTAATTCAGTAAAGTAGCAGTATACAAAATTAATATTCAGAAATTGGTTGCATTTTATACATCAGTAACAAACTGAGAAAGAAATTAAGAAAACAATCCTATTTACAATTGAATCAAAAAGAATTCAATACTTAGGAATAAGTTTAACCAAGGAGGTAAAAGAAAGACCTATACTCAGAAGATTATAAGACACTGAAGAAAAAAGTAGAAGATACACATAACTGGAAGCATATACTGCTCTCATGGATAGGAAGAACTAACATTTCTAAAATAGCCATACTATCCAAAGCAATCTATAGATCAATGCAATCCCTAACAAAATACCAATTGTATTTTTCACAGAACTAGAACCAATAATCCTGAGAACCACAAAAGACCTCGAATAACCCTAGCAAAGTTGAAGGAATCATACTACCTGATATCAAACTATACTACATTATAAGGCTTTGGTAATAAAATAGCATAGTACTGGCATAAAAACAGGCATGTACATCAATAGAATGTAAGACCTGAAACTGTAAAACTCTTAGAAGAAAACATAGGCAGTAAACTCTCATTGTTTTAGATACATCTCACTGGACAAGGAAAACAAAAGAAAAAATAAACAAACAAATGGGACTACATCAGACTAAAAAGTTTTAGTACAGCAAAGGAAACCAACAAAAAAAAGACAACCTACTGAATGGAAGATAACGCCAATGATACATCCAATAAGGCGGTGGTCCCCAAACTTTTTTGGGCCACAGACCAGTTTGTCAGAAAATATTTTCACGGACCGGCCGTTAGGGTGGGATGGATAAATGTATCACGTGACCAAGACAAGCATCAAGAGTGAGTCTTAGACGGATGTAACAGAGGGAATCTGGTCATTTTTTAAAAATAAAACATCATTCAGACTTAAATATAAATAAAACGGAAATAATGTAAGTTAGTTTATTCTTTCTCTGCGGACCGGTACCAAATGGCCCATGGACCAGGACCGGTCTGCAGCCCGGGAGTTGGAGACCACTGCAATAAGAGGTTAATATCCAAAGAACTCATACAACTCAACACCAGAAACTCAATCCAATAAAAAATGGGCAGAGGACCTGAATAGATACTTCTTCAGAGAGGACATACAGATGGCTAATAGACAAATGAAAAGATGCTCAGTGTCACTAATCATCAAAGAAATGCAAATTAAAACCACAGTGAGATATTACCTTACACCTGTCAGATTGGCTATTTTCAACTACTCAATAAATAGTAAGTGTTGGTAAAGAGGTGGAGAAAAGAGAATCTTTATGCACTGTTGGTGGAATTGCAGGTTAGTGCAGCTAATATGGAAAACAGTATGGAAGTTCTTCAAAATTAAAAATG
Organism: Saccopteryx bilineata; assembly: GCF_036850765.1. NCBI lineage: Eukaryota > Metazoa > Chordata > Mammalia > Chiroptera > Emballonuridae > Saccopteryx > Saccopteryx bilineata. Next base: position 75,193,021 of record NC_089495.1, on the reverse strand, counting down.
GAACTACCTTATGACCCAGCAATTCCACTTTTGGGTATTTATCCTAAGAAACCCCAAACACTCATTTGAAAAGATATTTACATTTTTATGTTTATTGCAGCATTATTTACAAGATAATGGAAGCAGTCTAAGTGTACATTAACAGATGATTGGGTAAAGAAGAAGATATGGTACATAAAATCAAATATTACTTGGTCACCAAAAAGAATGAAAGTTTAGCATTTGTAACAACATGGATGGACCTAGAAGGTACTATACTAAGTTAAATAAGTCAGACAGAGAAAGACAACATATGATTTTACTTATATGTGGACTTTAAAAAAATAAAATAAATGAATAACAAATCAGAGACAGACTCATAGATACAGAGAACAAACTCATTGTTGCCAGATGGGAAGGGCATTGAGGACTGGTTATAAAAGGTGAAGGAATTAAGAAGTACAAATTGGCAGTTACAAAATAGTCACAGGGATATAAAATACAGCAGGGAATATAGTAAAAATGTGATAACTATGTATGGTGCCAGTTGGGTACTGGAGTTATCAGGGGAACACTTTGTAAAGTATATGATTGTCTAACCACTATGCTGTACACCTGAAACTAATATAAATTGAATTTCTACTACAATCAAAAAATTAAAAAATAATTCTAAAAAGATTAATGGAATTAAAAAGAAAACTGATTAAGAGAACAGCATATGGTTTTTAAGAAAAAAATAATTTCTAAGTAACTTTATTTTTTTGGTTTGTTTGGTTAATTTTTGCTTATATTTTTCTTTAAATATAGTATTTATTAGTCCTTGTCTATCACTTCATATACATATTGATTCAAAAAAATTTATATTTAGAAGCCAATGGAGTTATAGAAGGAATTGTATTTTATGGATTGTACTTGAAATGCCACTTATAAAATATATGAGATTATAAATTGGACTATATAGGGTGTGGCAAATGTAGGTTTACAGTTGTATGTGAAACATAGTTGATTCTTTTATTACTATTAATTAGTTAATGTAATATTTTTATAAGAACTGTAAAACTACTTTTTGTCCCACCCTGCCTAGATTAGAGTTTCAGTTACCTTTGGGTGGCATGAGTTTATGTAATTCTGGACTTTTTTGTTTTTTTCCTTAGTGTTGAAAAGGACTATTCAAGATGATTATAATTATGCTTAATTATTTTTGGTGGTCAGCTAAGTAATCCTAGTTGGCCCTGGCCAGTTGGTTGAGTGGACAGAGTGTCGGCCCAGCATGTGGCCAGTGAGCAGATGTCTCGGGTTCAGTCCCCGTCAGGGCACACAGAAGCAGCCATCTCCGAGGTTGATCCTGGTCAGAGCGCAGGCAGGAGTCTGCCTCTCTATCTCCCCTCCTCTCGCTTTAAAAAACAAAAAACTTTGTGATGGCTCCCTTTTGTTGATGTAAAGATGTCCTACTTAAAAGCCTCCTAATCCCACTTGTAAAAAAATAATTATTTTCATCTTTTATGATTGTAATTTGAGAAGAAACTGACATTAATTTTGCATACTCTTTAAGGAAATTAAAGTTAATATGAATATTCTGTTTATGAAAATAATTTAAGCTTTCAAACATGGAAGCAAGGTTCTTATAATTTTTAATGTTAAAATATATTCATAGGTAGTACATTTAAAATATTTGTTTTAGCATATATTATTTTAAATATCTTTTAACCTTTGCATCACTGTGAGCAGAGGAAAGTGGAAGTTGTACGAACAGCTAAACATTCAGCTGTTTGTTTACTTTTTTCAGATGGACGGAAACCATTTCCAATTAACCATGGTGAAACTAGTGATGAAACGTTATTAGAGGTAACAATAAAACTTGTGGGTCCACTTTAAGTGTTATCATTCTTGTTTTCTCTGAAACATCTCAAAAGATCACTTGTATAATATTTTATCTGTGTTTGGATACTTCCTTGTCCTTACTCTTTCGAAAAAATTCCAAGAAGAAAAATCTGACCTAGTATCCTACAGCAGCTGTTCTCAACCTGTGGGTCGCGACCCCGGCGGGGGTCAAACGACCAAAACACAGGGATCGCCTAAAGCCATCGGAAAATACATATTTATTATACAATACATTTTAAAATAAAATATGTATTTCCGATGGCTTTAGGGGACCCCGCCGGGGTCGCCACCCACAGATTGAGAACCGCTGTCCTACAGCAAATCAAGAGGTTCTTTGCATGAACAAGTACCACCAAATTTGGAAAAAGCAAGAATAGCATTGAAAGAGTTGCACATCAGATCTCATATTTCATTAAATCCAAGATACCATTATTTGTATCTTGACCCTGATTTCAGAGCTTTTAAAATTTATGAACAAATTGTGTGGCTTAGAATCAATGAAATATGTAATTGTCAGGTTAAAAGTTTCTTAAAAGCATTTTAAGAAAGAATTCTTACTGTATTTTACACTTTTGTACTAATGCTGATTAGGCCACCAACTGTTTATTCTTCTGGTGTGCTTTAAGTTATTTTTTATGTGGAAAAAGAAGTCTGCGGTATAACATTAATATGAATTAGGAAAATATGAAACATCATTTACAAGTAAAACGTGTATAAATTGGAAATTTATACATTTTTTCCCTATAGGATGCTATAGAAGTTTGCAAGAAGTTTATGGAACGTGACCCTGATGAACTGAGATTTAATGCAATTGCTCTTTCTGCAGCATAGTTTGTCAATAATGGGAACACCAAATACTGTATTATTTGCAACAAAATTTCAATTTCTGCTGCCATACACTAAATCAAAATTTTTGATATTTTGATTAACTTGACCAATTAAACTTTATGTGAATTAAAAGTTGACTTAATATCTGTTTTATATTATTTTTGTCCCAAATTAAAGCTACATTTCTTTTCTTCCCTTTCTTTCTTGTGAAGGATTTACCTTGTTTGATGACTAGCAATAGCTTTCTTACTCTCTTTAAAATTTTATGGTACATTTTGTATTAGGACACAGGCACAATTTCTATCTGCATAATCTGTATATATATCATATCTTATTTGGTAACATTTATTTAGCAAATGTATTGAGCATCTGCTTATAACCAGCTGGATACTAGGTTCTAGGTGCTGGAGTTACAGCAATGAACACTATTGACAAGTTCCATAGTCATGGGGACTATATTTTTGTGAGATGACACAAATAAACACATTAATAAGATACATACCAGTAATAGATGCTATGCATAAAATTAAAGTCAGATTTGTGTTAGTGACTAAGTCTATACTTTAGATTTTGTGGCCAGGGAAGGCTTCTGTAAGGAGGTAACTTTGAAATTGAGCTCTGAATAGCAAAAAGTAGCCAGTAATAGAAACGTGGTGGGAAAAAGAGTAGAGAGAATAATTGATGCCAAGTCTCTAAAGTGGGAATGTCACCGTGTTGTAAGACCAGAAAGAAGGTTGAGATGATCAGAATATAGAAAGTAATGGGGAAAGTAGAAGAGATGAGACCAGAGGAGGGGCTTGGTGATGCAGGAGTACAGGAAAAGGCATTGGGATTTATCACAGCTGTGATGGTAATCCTTTGGAGGGTTTTAAGCAAGAGAGTGACCTGATTTGATTTATAATTTTCAGAGATCACTGACTACTCTGTGAATAATATATTGGGGAGGAGGTAATAACAGAGGTAGACTTGTGAGGAGCCCACTGCATTTGGTAGTGAGAGATAGTGATGGCCAGGTTGTAAAAGTACAGTAGTCCACCCCCCTCCTTTTTTTTTTACTTTTAGCAAGAAAGATAGACAGACAGGGACAGGCAGGAAGTGAGAGAGATGAGAAGTATCAATTCTTTGTTGCGGCACCTTAGTTGTTCATTGATTGTTTTCTCATATGTGCCTTGACTGGGGAGGCTCCAGCCAAGCCAATGACCCCTTGCTCAAGCCAGCAACCTTGGGCTCTAGCCAGCGACCTTGCGCTTCAAGCCAGTGACCTTTGGGCTCAAGCCAGGGACCATCGGGTCATGTCTGTGCTCCCACGCTTAAGTTAGCAACCCCACCTTCAAGCTAGTGAGCCTGCACTCAAGCCAATGACCGCAGGGGTTTTGAACCTGGGTCTTCAGCATCCCAGCCTAAAACTGTCCACTGAGCTAATAATGGTCAGGCACAGTAGTTTCCCTTTATCCAGGGCTTTCCTTTCCATGGTTTTAGTTACTCGTGGTCCAACACAGTCTGAAAATATTAAATGGAAAATTCCAGAAATAATTTAAAAACTTTAAATTGTGTGCCATTATGAGCAGCATGATGAAATCTTGCACTGCCCTGCTCCATCCTGCCTGAGACGTGAATCATTCCTTTGTCCATCATATCCAGGGTGTTGACACTCTGCCTGTTAATAACATAGTAGCCATCTTGGCAGACCCACCATTATGGTATCTCAGTACTTGTGTTCAAAGGAGAAGAATAGTGATGCTGGCATTTGGATGTGCCCAAGAGAATCCATAAAGTGCTTCCTGTAAGTGAACAGGTATATGCATAGGAAAAAAACATAGGATATATAGGGTTGGTACTATCCAGTTTCAGGCATCCACTGCAGTCTTGGAATATATGCTCCATGGATAAAAGAAAATATTGTAGTAGTAATTTAGATAGTCTGTGAGTGAATTTGGGGTGTGTTTTGAAGAAGGAAAGATTAAGTCTTACAGGATTGGTGGCAGACAGTGGAAAGATTACAAGGTACTTATAGAACTGTGTCAAAACGGGGTTGGTGTGACAGCAGTGTCCTGTATCCTTTTTAGGGGAGTATTGGTTACACAGGTGTATACACTTACACATTGAATTTAAAATCTGTACTTCACTGTATATACATTTTACCTTGAAAAATGCAGAGCTGAATTAGGTTGGAATCAATACAATTTTTAGGAGAAAATCACATTGGTCTAGAATGAAGTTCTGATAAAACTGAGTGTCAATGTTTATACAAGATTCACTGAGTTAATGTAGATTCCTGAGACTGTAACTTGAGGTAAGTGTTGGTCAAGGAAAAGTAATAGGACAGCGGCTTGCAGAATGGATTAGATCTTTGTTATTCAAAGTAGGGTTACATCACATTACCTGGGAACTTGTTAGAAATGAAGCTTAGACCTACTAAATCAGAACTGCATTTTCAAGGAGTGAATCATATGCACATTAAGGTTGGAACTGCAAGGAGGAAGATCACTGTGGAAGAGATTTAAATTTTCCACCTTTCTGTGGCGAAGAGGGCTTGAATGAAGTGATGGCAACAGGAATGAAGAAATAATCTGAAACAATTCAATAAACTATGTAGCTGATGCTTTTGTCACACTAATTAACAACCTAGTATTCTTTTGTTTCATTGTTTGCATTTTGTATTCATATCTATCTTGTATATTAAATATTTTAAATATTTCTAAGCAGTTTTGTCTGTTGCCCTGCTGGATTTCTCTTGCAATCTCATTTTGTAATAGGTCCTTAATGGCATCTCACTAAGAATTTACATAGTTTCTCAATATTTAATATCAGGAATACTAACTTTGACTTAAAGGACAAGATGGGTTTGAGATTACATACCTTTTACAAACATTGACTTAAAGTAAAATTTTTTAAAATGCAGATATATTGGTGGGGGCAATTGCAGAAGTCAGTTTTTTAAAAAAAAGTATTCTATGTTTTATAGATAAGCATCTTATGGAGCAGCATTTAGAACTAGCATCCTTTTGCACACACTGTAGGGTGACAGTCCCTTGTGGAATATAAAACTTGAAAATGTTTTTTTGCCCTGGCTGGTTGGCTCAGAGATAGAGCGTCGGCCTGGTGTGTGGAAGTCCCAGGTTCGATTCCTGGTCAGGGCACACAGGAGAAGTGCCCATCTGCTTTTCCACCCTTTCCTTTATCCTTCCTCTCTGTCTCTCTCTTCCCCTCCTGCAGCCAAGCCTCCATTGGAGCAAAGTTGGCCAGGGCGCTGAGGATGGCTCCATGGCCTCTGCCTCAGGCACTAGAATGGCTCTGGCCACTGCGGAGCAATGCCCCAGATGGGCAGAGCATTGCCCCCTGGTGGGCATGCCGGGTGGATGCCAATCGGGTGCATTCAGGAGTTTGTCTGACTGCCTCCCTACTTCTAACTTCAGAAAAATACAAAAAAATAATAATTTTTTGCTTCTCTCAGGTTATATCTAGATTTTGAGCACTTGTCCAACTCTATTTCCTACAATACTTAGTTTAGTCACTTTCTTAAAACTTAGCACTGTAGAAGAGATTAATTTTGTAAGGAAACTTGTGGAGAGACACTGAGAGCAATCAACTTGTGGGTCATTTCTGTATATTGCTGTTAATGACCATAATATATTTGGGGGAATGGAACTTAAGCGAGAACTGAGACTTGAAATGTTTTTGCCTGCTAGACTTTTGGAAATTGAATAACGACCACCTTTCACCAGATGGAATGGTTTGCTTTAAATTATTGAAAGAGATAGAGGAGCATTTATGAACTCCACAATATTTGATCCCTAATGTTTTCTGTGTTCATTTGTGACTAAAACAGAAGCTATCTGTATGCTATGGCGAATCAAACTTTAAAATGTCTTAAGTGGAAACTATCAATTCTGTATAGAAATTATTTAAACAAAGATCTTTTTTCTGTATATTGTTTATTATGTAAGCCTTATAATGAGCAGTATATAAATACAAACATATTTCATTTAATGAAAATATAGTTTAAGAGATTTTCAGCCATTAATGTTTGTCTAATATTGCTTTCAAAACAAAGCATCTATAAGCGTAAGTTTCTTATATTGGTGCTTGTAAGAAAATAGTGAAGAGGCATAGTTTCATCACTTTTTAAACTATTTATAGAAATGTCTTTCTTATAGGGAAAGCTTACATATAGTGTACATTTATATACTTGTGTATATATATGTGTGTTACGTGGGAACTAACGTGTGTGTATGTGTACATATATGTATGTATGCATGTATGTATACATGTATATACATGATCATATTCATACTTTTAATGGGGAAATAACTTTACATTTTCTTAAAGAATTTATTTATTTGAGAGAGCACAGTCAATTTATTGTTCAACTTAGTTGTACATTCATTGGTTGCTTCTTACAAGTGCCCGGACCGGGGATCGAACCCACAACCTTGGCATATCTGGATGATGCTCTAGCCACGTGAGCTACCCAGCCCGGGCTGTCCAGATTTTCTGTGTATTACTTAAATGCTTGACTAAGGTTAAAGTATAACCACTTTGAAAAGTGTTATCATTTGAAATGGTTTTTAGATCTATTTTAGAAAGCTGTGTACACATGTACATTAAATTTAATAGTTAATGTTTTTAGATTATAAGAGTCTGTGGAAGGATCTTAAAATGAAGTTCCTTGTACTCAACAAAATTACAACTAAAAACCAAGTGTAGAATATACTGAGGTTTCAGATTGCAGAAATTAAATGTTATCATTTAGTTTCTTCTTTTCAAAATTTTGACTTCTTGTGTTTGTAAGCTATTGTGGTGTAGATTTAGTGTCATGAAACATTTAGTTTTTTTATGCCAGTGGTATTGGTCAGATCAATACACCATGCCTTATTTTTCCTGTATGTTCTTACTTGATTTGCTTTTGAATAAAAGTTATTTTAAATCTTTCTCTTGACTTATTTATTTAAGATGGTGATTCTGAACCTGTCTGTTACTTCTGTCGACTTGATAGGTCAAAGTCCCCAGTATAACATCTCCATATCCACACTTAGATATTTTGTGGGAGGTTATGTAGACAATAAAGGCTATGTACTTATAAGCATTACCTTATTGTCTAACTGATAAGGTGGTTGGTAATCTTTGGTTTAGAAGTATTAGATTTACATAACCTATACTGAAAGCTATTTTGCAAAATGGATTATTTAAAATGCTTACAACTATATAATATAAACTTTTCAATCTGTAAGACAAATGAGTATAAATTGAATAACAAAATAAAAATCATAATCAAGAATAAATCCCAAATGATAGGAATGACACATTGATTCTCCACCCTTTATCAATATATAAACAAAGTTGGTTTGCTAAGTTATGTTCCATAGTATATCCTTTAAGAGCTAAAAGGATAAGATCTCTATGTCCTACACATGTTCTGAGAAGACAAGAGGAAGATAAATCGCTTGAGGCTTTATTTGTATGATAAACATGAAAGACTTGGAAGCACATGCATGCAAAAGTTGTAAATTAGACTATTCTTAAAGAATGTTGTAAAACTTCTCTGATGAAAAGTTGCATTGCCTACTGAGAGTTTACCTGTGGTAGAAGATGACAAAACACTGAATTTGAATTTTCTTTAAGGGGTAAGCAGTAGAAAGTTATTCTTTATTCTGCCTTGAACACTAAATATGTGAATTCAGAAGTTCCTTCTTTCCCCTACCAATATAGAAGTATACACATTTGATAATAGTGCACAGAGTTGATAATGATGTTAACATTCATCTTTTTTACCACTGAGCCCAAAGCATGGTATTTCATGGCCTGTATATAATTTAAAAGATTCATTCTTTTGATAAATTGATTTTATGAACAAAATGCAAATACCTTAAATATTTTTAATTTTAATATGATAAACAAATATACTCTTATAGCCATATTGTGGTATGGCTTGAGAATCAGGTACATATGAAGTAGTCAAGATTAGAGCACACTGGCTTTTATTTTAAGAACTGGAGAAAATACGGTTTAGGGGCAAAATAAGATAAATGTTTACAGCCAGCTGTTAAGCTGTTTTACCTTGCTCTTTTCCATTTTCTTTTTTCTTTTTAAGATTTTTAAAAAAGATTTTATTGATTTTAGAGAGTGTGAGAAAGGCAAGGGTGGGAGGCAGAGGGAGGAGCAGGAAGTATCAACTCATAGTAGTTGCTTCTCCTATGTGCTTTGGCCAGGCAAGTTCAGGTTTCTGCTGGCAACAGCATTCAAGGTCGAGGCTTTAAGCACTGCACCACCACAGGTCAGACGCTCTTTTCCATTTTTATAAGACGAGAGCATGTACCTCAATTGCTACAAGTATTCCAGACATAGTCTTTTATTTTTTTTAAGGTTTTATTTATTCAGTTTAGAGAGGTGAGAGAGAAGTGGAGGAGGAGCAGGAAGCATCAACTCCCACATGTGTCTTGACCAGGCAAGCCCAGGGCTTTGAACCCACGACCTCAGTGTTCCAGGTTGATGCTTTATCCACTGTGCCAACACAGGTCAGGCACTCCAGAGAAGTCTTAGTTTTTCAGGGCTAGTGGCCATCTATTGTTTCCTTACTGTTCATGGAATGCCTATAGCAATTAAAGCCTTTAGCTAATTAATAAAACATGGAAGAGAAGTTCTTAAACAAATTTATTCATATCTCTTTGATATTAATTCTATAGTTGATAGCTATGTAGGTATTAGGGGTTTGTTGAGCAACTAACATGGTTTGTTTGTTTGTTTGTTTTTGCATTTTTCTGAAGCTGGAAACAGGGAGAGACAGTCAGACAGACTCCCGCATGCGCCCGACCGGGATCCACCCGGCACGCCCACCATGGGGCAACGCTCTGCCCACCAGGGGGCGATGCTCTGCCCATCCTGGGCGTCGCCATGTTGCGACCAGAGCCACTCTAGCGCTTGAGGCAGAGGCCACAGAGCCAACCCCAGCACCCGGGCCATTTTTGCTCCAATGGAGCCTTGGCTGCGGGAGGGGAAGAGAGAGACAGAGAGGAAGGCGCGGCGGAGGGGTGGAGAAGCAAATGGGCGCTTCTCCTGTGTGCCCTGGCCGGGAATAGAACCCGGGTCCTCCGCACGCTAGACCAACGCTCTACCGCTGAGCCAACCAGCCAGGGCCCTAACATGGTTTTAAAATGGGATCCATGCCCTTGCAGGATAGCACAATTGGTTAGAGCATTGTCCTGGATACAGAATGGTTGCGGTTTTGATCCCTGGTCAAGGCACATACGGGAACAGATCGATGTTTCTGTCTCTTTCTCCCCACCTTTGTAAAATTAATAAATGTTTTTTAAAAAGGGACCCAGTTCTTAAACTTTTTGGTCTCAGGAGCCTCTAAATATTCTAAATATCCTTATTTATTGTATTTTTCTTTCGTGTGTGTGTGTGTGTGTGTGTGTGTGAATGTGTGATGGAGACAGGCAGAGAGAGGGACAGATAGGGACAGACAGGAAGGGAGAGAGATGAGAAACATCAAGTCTTCATTGTGGCTTCTTAGTTGTTCATTGATTACTTTCTCATATGTACCTTGACCAGAGGGGCTACAGCAAAGCAAGTGACCCCTTGCTCAAGCCAGCGACCTTGGGCTTCAAGCCAGCGACCATGGGGTCATGTCTACGATTCCATGCTCACTCAAGCCAGTGACCCCGCTCCCAAGCTGGTGATCTTGGGGCTTTGAACCTGGTGCTCTACATCCCAGTTCAATGCTCTATCCATTGTGCCACCACCTGGTCAGGCTATTGTATTTTTCTTAAGTGAGAAGCAGGGAGGCAGAGACAGACTCCAGCATGTGCCCAACCGAGATGTACCTGGCAAGCCCACTAGGAGGCGATGCTCTGCCCCATCTGGGACCATTGCTCCATCGCAACCGGAGCCATTTTAGCACCTGAGGCAAGTCTATGGTACCATCCTCAGTGCCCAGGCCAGCTTGCTCCAGTGGAGCCTTGGCTGCAGGAGGCAAAGAGAGAAATAGAGTGAGAGAAAGGAGAGGGGGGAAGGGTGGAGAAGTAGATAGTTGCTTCTCCTGTGTGCCCTGACCTGGAATTGAACCTAGGACATCCACATACTGAGCTGACGCTCTACCACTTAGGAACTGGCCAAGGGGTAAATATTCTTTAAAATTATTGAGGATGGCCCTGGCCGGTTGGCTCAGCGGTAGAGCGTCGGCCTAGCGTGCGGAGGACCCGGGTTCGATTCCTGGCCAGGGCACATAGGAGAAGCGCCCATTTGCTTCTCCACCCCTCCGCCGCGCCTTCCTCTCTGTCTCTCTCTTCCCCTCCTGCAGCCAAGGCTCCATTGGAGCAAAAGATGGCCCGGGCGCTGGGGATGGCTCTGTGGCCTCTGCCCCAGGCGCTAGAGTGGCTCTGGTCGCAATATGGCGACACCCAGGAGGGTCGCAACATGGCGACGCCCAGGATGGGCAGAGCATCGCCCCCTGGTGGGCAGAGCGTCGCCCCCTGGTGGGCGTGCCGGGTGGATCCCGGTCGGGCGCATGCGGGAGTCTGTCTGACTGTCTCTCCCTGTTTCCAGCTTAAGAAAAATGAAAAAAAAAAAAAAAAATATTGAGGATACCAGAAGCTTTTGTAGGGGTTATATCTGTTGATCTGCATTAGAGATTAAAAAATTGTGAAAATATTTATTGAGTCATATAAAAATAAAGATAAGCCCATGACATAAATAATATTTTTATAAAAATAACTATACTGCTCACAAAAATTAGGGGATATTTCAAAATGAATATGAAGCTATAAAATATTTCCTAATTTTTGTGAGCAGTATATTTTCTTTATAAAGTACAGTTTTGCAAAATATAATATCTGACTAATGGAAGACAGGTAGATCCTACTATCTCATAACCAACAAAAGTGCTTACTGAAATTGTGAAATTAGGGAGTCAGTGGCGATGTGCGTCAAAGCAGCTTTGGAGATGGTCATGTGAAGACTAGGAGCATGCCTGTTGCACATCATTTTATCCTCAGAGTCTGACACAGTGCTTGGCATGTAGTAGGGACCAGATGATATTCGGTCCTTCAGTGGGTCGAGATGTGACCAGATAATGAAGATACGGATTTGCAGAGTGCAGAAACCCCCTTCAAGGTACTTGACTGAGAAAAGGAGAGAAATAAGATCATAACTAGGAGCCGGGTAGGATCAACAGGAGGCTTTTAAGAGTGTTCCAATGCCAGAAATGAACAAAAAACCTGCAGGGAAGAATTGAGAACACAAGAAAGAAATGAGATGATTGAGGGACCCACAGCAGGGGTAAGATATGCATCATCTAGCAGAGCATTTCAAACTTAATGAGCAAATAAGCCCCCAGATCTTGCTCAAATGCAGATTCTGATTCAGCCATTAGGTGTGGGGCCTCAGACTGCATTTCTAACAAGCACTCAAGCTGATGGTCAAAGGACCCCACTTTGAGTAGGGAGGTTCTGGAACCCAGGTGAAGAGGTGAACCTTGGGCAGGAGGAGAATATGGAAACCCTGGCTGATGGAACTTTTTAGGAGAGAATTTTTTTTTATACTATCATTTAGTATTCTTTCTTACTAAGTGGCAATTTTATGAAAATTGCTTCATTAGAAAACACCTGGCCATGGTCATTTAGAATTTCCACGTTCTCACAATGCTTGATTGATATCACGATACTGAGGTTATAGTGGTTCTATAAAAAACAAATGACATTATCATGATCCCTAAGAGTTATCTAATTATCATTGCTTCATGAAGAGAGCTCAGACTTTGGTTTTAGACTTGGTTTGAGTCTTGGCTCTGACTCTGAGCCATCTTAGTCAAACTATTAACACCTCGTGCAGGTTTATGGTGCAAATTATAAATGTAGTACATAAAAGCCAGCATGCAAAAACAGTAACTGTTATTGTCACAATCTCCCCAACAGTGCAATAAGCTATATTGAACATAATTTCAAAGTTTGTTTCATGAATCATCCGATTTATCTAATTTTCTAAGGAATTTAAATAAGAAGATTGACTGACTAGATTGTTTCATTTTCATGCACAAGGGAACTGTGCATATTTTTTCAATAACTCAGAAATAGTTTAACTTAAAAAAAAACCTCTCAAAATAGCTGAAGGTAGCAGACATGCAATTTAGCAAGGATGATTGGAATTTTCATCTTTCCTGTAATAATACTATCCCACAGCATACTACTCATTAGGAAAACATTTTTATCTGACTCTTTTACTCTTGGGGCCCAAGAATGCTGTTTTTCTTTTTTGATTGTTATGTTTATAAAATCTAAATAACTCTGGGCAATTATTTCAACATTTCAAGTTATTATTTCTATTCCTGCTTCATTTATAACTACTTGAGTTTTGATGAATTTCAATATGATGCTAGAGTGTCAAAACAAGTTCAAATAAGTTCAATGTATGGTTATGGTATAAATCTATTTTCATTTTTATTACAACTGCTATAAAGAAAATTAGAATACACAATATTTCTACTTTTTACAGTTGGATTTCCTATGCTGAGAACAGGCCTCTGAGTTCTGGAAATTTGGAGGCATCTGATCCGTGCCCATGTATGTCTGGGTACCTGTGGGCTGGTTGTGTCTCAAGGCTGGAGCCAGCAGCACAGAAGGTAATAGCTTTGACTACTTCTACCTATATTGTTTCTTTGAAAGCAATAATGCATATCTCCATTTGGCTGTCTTCAGAAACACATGCAGATGGAAAAGAGAGGTAAGTAAGAGGTTAAAAACTAAACTAAGATATAACTTAAATCCATCTTGTAGGATATCCCCAGGCATATTTAAATTGAACTTATACTCAGCGGTAGAGCGTCGGCCTAGCGTGCGGAGGACCCGGGTTCGATTCCCGGCCAGGGCACACAGGAGAAGCGCCCATTTGCTTCTCCATCCCTCCGCCGTGCTTTCCTCTCTGTCTCTCTCTTCCCCTCCCGCAGCCAAGGCTCCATTGGAGCAAAAATGGCCCGGGCGCTGGGCATGGCTCTGTGGCCTCTGCCTCAGGCGCTAGAGTGGCTCTGGTCGCAATATGGCGACGCCCAGGATGGGCAGAGCATCGCCCCCTGGGGGGCAGAGCACCGCCCCTGGTGGGCGTGCCAGGTGGATCCCGGTCGGGCGCATGCGGGAGTCTGTCTGACTGTCTCTCCCTGTTTCCAGCTTCAGAAAAATGAAAAAAAAAAATAAAAAAATAAAAAAAAAAAAATAAAAATAAAAATAAAAAAAAAATAAATTGAACTTATATTGTCAGTAGCCACAATATTAAAAATATTTAGCCCTGGCCCTGGCCGGTTGGCTCAGTGGTGGAGCATCGGCCTGGCGTGCGGGGGACCCGGGTTTGATTCCTGGCCAGGGCACATAGGGGAGGCGCCCATTTGCTTCTCCACCCCCCCTCCTTCCTCTCTGTCTCTCTCTTCCCCTCCCGCAGCCAGGGCTCCATTGGAGCGGGGATGGCCCGGGTGCTGGGGATGGCTCCTTGGCCTCTGCCCCAGGCGCTAGAGTGGCTCTGGTCACGGCGGAGCGATGCCCCCAGATGGGCAGAGCATCACCCCCTGGTGGGCGTGCCGGGTGGATCCCGGTCGGGCGCATGCGGGAGTCTGTCTGGCTGTCTCTCCCCGTTTCCAGCTTCAAAGAAAAAAAAAATTTAGCCTCTCTTATCAATTTTAGAGAGCTATTTTGTAATCATTGCTGATCTCTTGCACTGATAGAATATGCCTGGGTAGTGGAAGGTAATAAGAGAGCATAAACCTGACTGCGTGGTGACGCAGTGGATAGAACATCAGACTGAGACACGGAGGACCCAGTTTTGAAACCCTGAGGTCACCGGCTTGAGCACAGGCTCATCCGGCTTGAGCACAGGCTCTCCAGCTTGAGTGTGGGGTCGCTGGCTTGAGCATGGAATCATAGACACGACCCCATGGTCGCTGGCTTGAACCCAAAGGTCGCTGGCTTGAAGCCCAAGGTCACTGGCTTGAGCAAGGGGTCACTTGCTCTACTATAGGCCCTGGTCAAGGCATATATGAGAAAGCAATCACTGAACAACTAAGGAACTGCAACGAAGAACTGATGCTTCTCATCTCTCTCCCTTCCTGTCTGTCTGTCCCTATCTGTCTCTCCCTCTGACTCTCTCTCTGTCCTGTCAAAAGAGAGAGAGAGACAGAGAGAGAGACAGAGAGAGAGAGAGGGAGGGAGCATAACGCTACAATTCAACATCAAGAAGACAACCCAATTTAAAAATGGGCAAAGGACATGAATGGAGACTTCTTTAAAGTAGACATACAGATGGCCAATAGACATATGAAAAAAATGCTCAACATCACTAATATCAGAGAGATGCAAATTAAAACCACAAGGGGATATTACTTCACACCTGTCAGAAAGGTGATCATTAATAAATCAACAAACAAGTGCTGGGCAGGGTGTGGAGAAAAGGGAACCCTTCTGCACTGCTGGTGGGAATGCAGACTGGTGAAACCACTGTGGAAAACAGTATAGAGTTTCCTCAAAAAATTAAAACTGGAACTGCTTTTTGACCCAGCAATCCCACTTCTGGGAATATATCCTAAGAAACCTGAAACACTAATTTAGAAAAACATATGCAACGCCTATGTTCCATTCAGCATTATTTACAATAGTCAAGCTCTGGAAACAGCCCATTTATCAGTAGATGAGTGGATAAAAAAGGTGTAGTACATTTATTTACACAATGGACTACCGCTTGGATAAAAACAAAACAAAATTAAAAAAAGCAAACCAGAAACTTTGCTACAGCATGAATGGATCTGGAGATTATTATGCTAAGTAAAATAAGACAGAGAAAGACAAATACCATATGATCTCACTTATATGCAGAATCTAATGAACCAAATAAATTGACCAACAAAATAGAAACAGGCGTGGATACAGGAAACAAACTGACAGCTGTCAGAGGGGGGTTTTGGGGACTGGATGAAAGAAGGTGAAGGGGTTAAGCAGAAAAGGTATACCTATAACACATAGGACAGACAACAGTGTGGGGGCAGCCAGTGGGAAAGGGTGGGGTGGGTGGAAGTGGGCAAAGGGGGGTAAATGGGACTGGAAGACTTGACTTTGGGTGGTGAGTGCACAATGCGGTGTGCAAATGATGTTTGGTTGAGTTGTACACTTGAAACCTGTATAGTTTTGTGAACTAATATCACCCCGATAAATTCAATTAAAAAACAGGGAGAGAGCATGAGGCATATTGTCATTGGTAAGGTGTTTTCACATATAAGACGGAAAGGGCACACAGAAATGTCTACCAAGTTACTCAAAGCCAGTTTTCGTTTTGGTTTGTGGGCCCAGTATTATTAACTAACTACTGGACTTTGCTTTGAAAATCTCCCTCGTTCCTTTTCTAAATCTTGTAATTGTCTATAAGTACTACTTTCATAATTCATGTTCTTGCTCTAGTCATGCTTTTAAGAGCTTTAAGAATTATAAACACAGGGCTCATTTCAAAGTGACCAAAATGGAAATGGATGTTTATGGTGGGTGTCATGTTAATTTATAACCATTCTCCTAACTTGATATTAGAGCTAGTGAACAGATATGGCAGTGAATGTGGAGGATGCTAATATTTTATTTTGAAAAATTTAGTTATGCATAAGAAGAATTTATTTTCTCCCACAGTTAGGTGAATATGTCAGGATAGTAATTAAAAGCAGATCTGAAAATTAATTCCTTCTGCTCTTTAATTTAGTATCCAATATACTTTTTTTTCCTGGTCATTAGAACTTAATGAATACAACATCTCTTTGGCAAAGAATTTTTCTGGCATAAAATATTACTGTAAAGATCACTTTATACAAATTAAAATGAAAGATTAATTTTATATTGTAGTTATTTTGAAAATGGTATGAAATTCTACAAGCCACTAGAAGAGCAAAAATAATACTAAGTGCCTCTAAAATTTGAAGTAAAAATATTTTTAGCATTTTATTGAGTACATGTTTGTATTTGACACTTTTGGGAGCAGCATTTATGTATCTTTATATTTTTACTAACTAGCATAGTACTTTGGAAACTCAGTAAATATTTGTTGTTGCTCAGTAAATACTTGATTAATTAATTTTCATTCTTTCCCTATGTTAATGTTATAGCTTTCCCAGTCATAACTTTTTGCATAGATATAAATTTGGAGATTAAGAGAAATTCTGGAAGGACTACTCCCATGAAGGCAAAAATTTTCTGTAATTTTTTAGGCAGACATTAAGTCAAGACAAAAAGTCAAGACATTAACAAAATTTAAATTTATTTTTAGAGAGAGAAAGGGAGAGAGAGAGAGAGAAACATTGACTTGTTCCTGTGTGTCCTCTGACCAGGGATCACACCCACAGCCTTTGCATATTGAAATGAGGCTATAACCAAAAGAGCTATCTGGCCAGAGCCAAAACATTTTTTAATAATTAAATTAGTGCTCGCTTCGGCAGCACATAAACTAAAATTGGAATGATACAGAGAAGATTAGCATGGCCCCTGCGCAAGGATGACACGCAAATTCGTGAAGTGTCCATATTTTTCCAAAATTTATAGAGAACTTGTAAAACTCAACACCAGGAAGACAAACAATCCAAACAAAAAATGGGCAAAAGAAATGAATAGACACTTCTCCAAAGAGGACATACAGATGGCCAATAGACAGATGAAAAAATGTTCAACATCACTAATCATTAGAGAAATGCAAATTAAAACCACAATGAGCCTGACCGAGCAGTGGTAGAGGGGATAGAGCATTGGACTGGGATGCAGAGGACCCAGGTTTGAGACCCCAAGGTCACCAGCTTGAGCATGGGCTCATCTGGTTTGAGCAAGGCTCACCAGCTTGGACCCAAGGTCGCTGGCTCGAGCAAGGGGTTACTCAGTCTGCTGCAGCCCCACAGTTAGGGCACATATGAGAAAGCAATCAATGAACAACTAAGGTGTTGCAACAAAAAACTAATGATTGATGCTTCTCATCTCTCTCCATTCCTGTCTGTCTGTCCCTATCTATCCCTCTCTCTGACTCTGTCACTGTAAAAAAAAAAAAAAACAACCCAAAAAACCACAATGAGATACCACCTCACACCGGTCAGAATGGTGCTCATTAACAAATCAACACATGATAGGTGCTGGTGAGGATGTGGAGAAAGGGGAACCCTCCTGCACTGCTGGTGGGAATGCAGACTGGTGCAGCCACTGTGGAAAACAGTATGGACATTCCTCAAAAATTAAAAATGGATCTGCCTTTCGACCCAGCCATCCCACTTTTAGGAATATATCCCAAGAACACCATAGCACTGACTGGAAAAAAGAAATGCACCCCCATGTTTATGGCAGCATTGTTCACAATAGTGAAGATCTGGAAACAACCCAAGTGTCTGACAGTGGACGAGTGGGTTAAAAAGCAGTGGTACATATATACAATGGAATACTATGGGGCCATGAAAAAGAAGGAAATATTACTTTTTGCAACAACATGGATGGACCTGGAAACTATTATGTTGAGTGAAATAAGCCAGGCAGAGAAAGAAAAATGGCATATGACCTCACTCATTTGAGGAATACAAGGAACAGTGAGAACTGAGGAACCGAATTAAGACAGAGGAGGGATCAAAGGGACCAGAGGAAAAGAGGACAGAGGGAAAGGGGATGATAGGGTGGGAGAAACCTGAAGGGAAGGGTTGAGGGTGCTGTGGGGAGTGGGGCAAGGGAGATGTTGAGGGGAATATAAGGGAGGAGAGGATGCATTTGGGGTGACCCTAGAATCTAAATAAACACAATTAATTAAATTTAAAAAATTGATCATTTATTTTAGGTATTGTCAAGTAAAAGTTTTCTTAAAAAATAATGAATACCTTGGCTATTATAATTTACCAATTTAGATTTGTTTTTTAAAAAACACATCTTAGAGGCCCTGGCCGGTTGGCTCAGTGGTAGAGCATCGGCCTAGTGTGCAGGAGTCCCGGGTTCAATTCCTGGCCAGGGCACACAGGAGAAGTACCCATCTGCTTCTCCACCCCTCCCCCTCTCCTTCCTCTCTGTCTCTCTCTTCCCCTCCCGCAGCCAAGGCTCCATTGGAGCAAGGTTGGCCCAGGCACTGAGGATGGTTCTATGGCCTTTGCCTCAGGCGCTAGAATGGCTCTGGTTGCAACAGAGCAACGCCCCAGGTGGGCGGAGCATCGCCCCCTGGTGGGCGTGCCGGGTGGATCCCGGTCGGGCACATGCGAGAGTCTGTCTGACTGCCTCCCCGTTTCCAACTTCAGAAAAATACAAAAAAGAAAAAAAAAGAAAAACAAACAAACAAACAAAACACATCTTAGAAGAAAATAAAAATTACTGAAAATATGACTGTGGTGTAATTAGGAATAAAACCTTGGAAAGTGAAGTGATGGGTAAATGAAATTCTTCCTGACCCATTACACCACTAAGTAAGCTCATAAATGCAGATGATACCCAGCTGTCTCTAAGGATTCCTAAATCTTTTATCTTAGAGAGTTATATCTTCTTAAATTCTCAAATAGAATGTTTTGAAAGACCATCTCAGACTTCCCAAAATATCTTCATAGATTCTCAAGAGCATATCATATATAGCTCCACCCATCTCTGGTTCAATTGCATGCTTCTGCTGAATTCTCAGTTTCTGTTTAAGTCTCTCATGTGTGATAGACAGTGACCCTTACCAGGCAGCACTTTGCTTAAGGCCAGACATTAACACGTCCCCCAAGGCACCACTTAACATAAAGCTATGTATCCAATTTACTGAAGGTTTCCACATTTCAGGAGAGAATTAGAATATGGCCATGTCCACTACTACCATTAAACTATACTTTCAATGTACCTGTTTCTGGAATCTGAGAAAAAATAGTTAAACCCTTTCCAAGGTATATCCAGCTCTTTTGCTCTTCTGCCATACATCTGCCCTGCTCTCACTTGTTGGAGAGAGCATCTTTGATGAATATTTCACAGGGCCAATCTCTACCCTACTTTAAGAATGTTCCACTCACTACCCAGAGTAGCTGGTTTCATTTTAGGACTCATTAGACGCCCTTACACACAAGAATGCACACAGGACATTTCCCCTCACTCTGTGGTACAAAGCAGTGGGTGGCACATGCCGGTGGCAGAACAATACAGGATGGCTATTGTGACGACAAATGCTGTCGATGCTGAGGTTTTGGGTCCGTAGGAAGTAATCATTACTTTTTTATTTTTCTTGATTTTTGTTGATCTCAGGTGCCTTTAGATAAAACATATATTCACAAAAGATCAAGGTCAAACAATTATTCTCAGGGATTGGACAATCTAAGGCTATATTAAGGGAGGGAAACATATTTTTAAAGTTAGTACATCTTGCAAAAAATTGTTCCTGTTCACAATGAATAGACTTTTATATTTCACACAGCGAGGTTTCGGGCCCATCTCCTCCACCCACACGCCCGCCCCTGCCTTCTTCTGATTATCTAGACTGGGCCTAGAAACCTGCCTCTGCAAAAATAAATAAATGCAGCTGATTCTAATACTTCTTCAAATAACACCTAATCACTACCTTTAACTATTCAAAGATCCAACAGAAGATGTGTGTGTGTGTGTGTGTGTGTGTGTAATATGTGGGGATGTGTGTGTGTGTGTAATATGTGGGGATGTGTGTGTGTGTGTGTGTAATATGTGGGGATGTGTGTGTGTGTGTAGCTTTGATCCATATTGAGGTCTTAGGCAGGACTTTGTCCCTGGTTAATTGTCCTAGTAAGCAGAGAGGGAAGAGTAAACAGATACATACCTTCTCTCTCTGCCCCAAGAAAGTTCCAATGTCATGGATTTAAAAAAATACAATTTCAGTTACATAGGATTGAACTAACTTGGCCTGACTGGTCTTCTGTTCACAGGGATTAAAGAAGTTTACAGCGGAGTCATGAACGGGGCATTCTTACAGCAGGACTTCCCGGGACACTGATGATTTATCTCAGAGACTATCTGGTTTTGTTCATGACCCCTGTGAGCATTCTAAACTGATCCCCAAGTTCAAGGAGACCCCATAACTTCATTTCATGCAGAAACAAGGACCACAGCTAGCCTCTCCCGTGACTATCTCCAGCCCCTAGGGAGCACCAGACCCGTCTCGGCACAGATGGAGAGCTGGTGGCTGCTCTGGGACTCTGAAGAATAGCCAAAGACTTCATTTCACAGCTGTGGCTCTGGGCTCTTGACTGCATGAATGTGAAAGTGAGGTTTGTTAGACGTCACTGTGACTTTGAAACTGAGGCCGAGACTAGTACTAGCCGCAGCCGGGGGCATGCTTGGTCCTTGTTTCCAGGCCAGTACATTCTGTGGTTCTGGAATCTTTTTTTTTTTTTTTTTTTTTGAAGCTAATATGCCAGGGTGGGCAAAAATAGGTTAATAATGATTAATAATACAATAAAGAAATAAACAATACAAGAATACACTATTTTGTGTACTCACAACTATAAACCTACTTTTGCCAACCTCTGTATTATTGATATCACCCAGTATTCACAGAATAGGGATAATGAAGGGGTTACTTAAAAAATTGTACTTTTAGCCTGACCAGTGGTGGCATAGTGGATCAAGTGTTGACCCTAAACGCTGAGGTTGCTGGTTCGAAGCCTGTTGGTAGCTGACCATGGGCTCATCAGCATGGGGTCACTGGCTTGAGTGGAGGATCATCCACAACATCCCAAAGCTTGCCAGCTTGAGCCCAAAGGCCGCTGGCATGAAAAGCCCAAGATTGCTGGCTTGAGCCAGGCAAGAGCAGCAATCTTACTATCTGCTCAAAGTTGTTACTTACTATCTGCTAAAATATAATTAAGCACACTGTTTACCGTTTTATTAATACCTTAGAATTATAATTGCTATTTTTGTTTACATTTTGAAGTTGGACCCAGAGAGCACACAGCCCATCCATTATAGCAGTGTTTTCAACTGCTCTAATCATCCAGTCTGTACTATTTATGAAACAGCAGGTGGTTAACTCTTTCACCACCAGCAAGAAATTTCTGGTGGACCGCACCCAGTCCACAGACCAGTGGTTGAAAAACATTGCCTTATAAGAAACTTTTAAAAGTTGAAATTATAATTTTAAAAATTCATTTATTCATTTTAGAGAGGAAGTTAAGGAAAGAAAGTGGGGACAGAGAGAGAAAGATCAGTCTGTTCCTATATGTACCCTGACTGGGAATCAAACCCACAGCCTTTGCGTATCAGGACAGCGTGTTAACCAACCAAGCTCTCTGGCCAAGGCTCAAAGTACAATGTTATTTATTTATTTATTTATTTATTTATTTATTTATTTATTTATAGAAAGAAAGAGTGAGAGAGACAGGGAGGGAGGGAGGGAGAGAGGGAGGGAGGGAGAGAAAGGGTGAGAAGCATCAACTTGGAGTTGCTTTTACTTCAGTTGCTCATTGACTGTTTCTTGCACATGCTTAACCTCAGGGTACACAGAGGAACAGATTGATCTTTCTCTCTCTCTTTCCCCCCTTTTCTCCCTCTCTAAAATGAATAAATAAATTTTTTTAAATTATAATTTTAACTTTTTCTGTAACAGAGAATGAGAGAGGGACAGATAGGGACAGACAGAAAGGGAGAGAGATAAGAAGCACCAATTCTTCATTGCGGCACCTTAGTTGTTCATTGATTGCTTTCTCATATGTGCCTTGACCAGGGGGCTCCAGCAGACCGAGTAACCCCTTGCTCAAGCCAGTGACCTTGGGCTGAAGCTGGTGAGCCTTGCTCAAACCAGATGAGCCCGTGCTGAAGCTGGTGACCTCGGGGTCTCGAACCTGGGTCCTCCGCGTCCCAATCCTACGCTCTATCTACTGCACCACTGACTGGTCAAGCTAATTTTAAATTTTAAAAGTTTCTAATAAGGCAATGTTTTTCAACCTCTGGTCCATGGACTGGGTGCAGTCCACCAGAAATTTCTTGCTGGTGGCATAAGAGTTAATTAACCACCTGCTTTTATTGTATAAAGAGTATGGACTGATGATTAGAGCAGTTGAAAACACTGCTATAATGGATGGGCTGTGTCCTCTCTGGGTCTAACTTCAAAATGTAAACAAAAATAGCAATTACAATTCTAAAGTTAATAAAACGGTAAACAGTGTGTTTCATATATATTTTTTCTTTTTTCTTTTCTTTCTTTTTTTTTTTTTTGTATTTTTCTGAAGCTAGAAACGGGGAGAGACAGTCAGACAGACTCCCGCATGCGCCCAACTGGGATCCACCTGGCACGCCCACCAGGGGGCGACACTCTGCCCACCAGGGGGCGATGCTCTGCCCCTCCGGGGCGTCACTCTGCTGCGACCAGAGCCACTCTAGTGCCTGGGGCAGAGGCCAAGGAGCCATCCCCAGCGCCCGGGCCATCTTTGCTCCAATGGAGCCTCGGCTGTGGGAGGGGAAGAGAGAGACAGAGAGGAAGGAGAGGGGAGGGGTGGAGAAGCAGATGGGCGCTTCTCCTGTGTGCCCTGGCCGGGAATCAAACCCGGGACTTCTGCACGCCAGGCCGACGCTTTACCACTGAGCCAACCGGCCAGGGTTTTTTTCTTTTCTTTTTTAGCAGAACTATTTTGAACAGTTAGTAAGATTGTTGCTCTTTTCAAGTAAACAATGAGAGGTCAGTTAGAATTTCTTGCCCAGACATCAAAGCACAAAGCAAAAAATAAGGTTTAAGGAATTCTGAACTTGACTGTTTTTATCTTTGATTATCATTACTAAAGATATCCTTTTTGGGAAAATACAGAGTTTATTCCACTCATCTCACTGGGCTTCAGGAAAAGAAGTTTAGTAAGCAGACATTCTCTTCTTTCCCAGAAGCCCCAATAGTTTACTTTAAAGCTAATTGTAGGCTAAGTCCCTTTGATCTCACTGCTATCACTTAAAGAATTATAGTGTGGTTTTGCAATTCTGGCTAGAATTGCATGACCTCCCCCCCAAAAGTCTTAGGTTTTATGTTAAATAATTTGAGTTCAATGATAGTAAACTCTTCTACATGATAAGAAACAACAACAACAACAACCAACACTCTTAAGATCTTTATAGTAGGAAGAAAATAACCAACTGCTGTTCAAATTACAGGGTTGGTTTCATGTTTTGAAAGTTACCATCTCGGTTGATCTCTTAATGAGACGTCTGAGCACAGCAGGGGGAAGGTCAGTAAGAACCAAGGGTTTCTTGTCTATCCCTTCTTGGTAACCATCAGGCAGAAGTTTAGGACCTCTGTCTTCATCCACCGAGCAAAGCACTCGTCAGCATCCTAAGGCTGTACTGAAACCTTCCTCAAGGTTTGCCTGCCTTCCAGGGGAAAGGTAACGGATGGATTCACCTTGCTTTTATTTCCGTTTTGATTCCTGGAACATTTGCATTCCCCATTCTTTTTTTTTTTTAATTTAGACAATGAATTTTGATAGGGTGACATTGATTAATTAGGGTACATAGATTCAGAGAAAACATCCCCAGGTCATTTTGACATTTGATTAGCATTTTTTTTTTTAATTTTTTATTTATTTATTCATTTTAGAGAGGAGAGGGAGAGACAGAGAGAGAAAGAGAGAGAGAGAGAGAGGAGAGACAGAGAGAGAGAAGGGGGGGAGGAGCTGGAAGCATCAACTCCCATATGTGCCTTGACCAGGCAAGCCCAGGGTTTCGAACCGGTGACCTCAGCATTTCCAGGTCAACGCTTTATCCACTGCGCCACCACAGGTCAGGCCTGATTAGCATTTTGACGTTTGACCATCACCCAAAGTCAAATTGTCTTCCGTCACCTTCTATTTGGTATTCTTTGTGCCCCTCTCCTCCCCCACCCCCTCCCTCTCCTCCCTTCCCCTCCCCCTGGTAACCACCACACTCTTGTCCATGTCCGTCAGTCTCATTTTTATGTCCCACCTATGTATGAAATCATACAGTTCTTAGTTTTTTTCTGATTTACTTATTTCACTCTGTATAATGTTCTCAAGTTCCATCCATGTTGTTGTAAATGATACTGTCATCATTTCTTACAGCTGAGTAGTATTCCATAGTATATATGTACCACATCTTCTTTATCCAATCATCTATTTTTTTTTCTTTCATTTTTCCGAAGCTGGAGATGGGGAGGCAGTCAGACTCCAGCATGCTCCCGACCGGGATCCACCCGGCATGCCCACCAGGGGGTGATGCTCTGCCCCTCCGGGGCATCGCTTTGTTACATCCAGAGCCAGTCTAGTGCCTGAGGCAGAGGCCACAGAGCCATCCTCAGCACCCGGGCCATCTTTGCTCCAATGGAGCCTTGGCTGCGGGATGGGAAGAGAGAGACAGAGAGGAAGGAGAGGGGGAGGGGTGGAGAAGCAGATGGGCACTTTTCCTGTGTGCCCTGGCCGGGAATCGAACCCAGGACTCCTGCATGCCAGGCCAACGCTCTACCGCCGAGCCAACCGGCCAGAGCTTATCCAATCATCTATTGAAGGGCTTTTTGATTGTTTCCATGTCTTGGACAGTGTGAACAATGCTGCAATGAACATGGGGCTGCATGTGTCTTTACGTACCAATGTTTTTGAGTTTTGGGGGTAGACATGCAGTAGAGGGATTACTGGGTCATATGGTAGTTCTATTCTTAATTTTTTGAGGAACCACCGTACTTTCTTCCATAATGGTTGTACTACTTTATATTCCCACCAACAGTGTATGAGGGCTCCTTTTTCTCCACAGCCTCTCCAGCACTTGTTATTACCTGTCTTGTTGATAATAGCTAATCTAATAGGTGTGAGGTGGTATCTCATTGTAGTTTTGATTTTCATCTCTCTAACAACTAATGAAGATGAGCATCTTTTCATATATCTGTCGGCCATTTGTATTTCTTCCTGGGAGAAGTGTCTGTTCATGTTCTCTTCCCATTTTTTTATTGGATTGTTTGCTTGTTTGTTGTTGAGTTTTATGAGTTCTTTGTATATTTTGGATATTAGGCCCTTATCTGGGCTGTTCTTTGAAAATATCATCCCCCATTCAGTTGGCTGTCTGTTTGTTTTGTTGTCAGTTTCTTTTGCTGTGCAAAAGCTTCTTAGTCTGATGTAGTCCCATTTATTTATCTTTACAAATTTAATGCCATTCTCATCAAAATTCCAATGGCATTTTTTAAAGAAATGGAACAAAAAATAATCAGGTTTATATGGAACTATAAAAAACCCCGAATAGCCAAAGAAATCCTAAGGAAAAAGAACAAAGTTGGGGGCATTACAATATCTGACTTCAAATTATATTATAGAGCCACAATAATCAAAACAGCATGATATTGGCAGAAAAACAGACACTCAGACCAATGGAACAGAATAGAAAGTCCAGAAATAAAACCACATATATATTGTCAAATAATCTTTGATAAAGGGGCCAACAACACACAATGGAGAAAAGAAAGCCTCTTCAATAAATGGTGCTGGAAAAATTGGAAAGCCACATGCAAAAGAATGAAACTGGACTACAGTCTCTCCCCTTGTACTAAAATTAATTCAAAATGGATCAAAGCCTTAAATATAAGACCTGAAACAATAAATTACATAGAAGAAAACATAGGTACTAAACTCATGGACCTTGGCCATAAAGAACACTTTATGAATTTGACTCCAAAGGCAAGGGAAGTGAAGGCAAAGATAAATTAATGGGACTGCATTCCCCATTCTTATCTTCATTTCTTAATCATTACCTATAACATTTTTGGTTTCTTCTTCTTTTTTTTTTCTGGCTTCTATTTCTAAATATAGAATTGAATCTCCCTGGTTGAATAACATTATGCAGGTACTGACAACCTCATAGTCCTCTAATGACTAACATTGAAGGATGTATTTTTGTAAGTAGAGATGGGATAATTAGGACTTTATTATTATATGTATATATTCTTTTTTTGTTTACATGAAATTTTATTCATTTTTCCAACTTTATTGAGATATAATTGACATATAACACTGGTGTACAGTGTGATAAATTTATACTCATATAATTGTAAAATTATTATTACAATAAGGTAAGTTAACATTTCCATCACCTCACATAATTACCAGTACTTTTTTTGTATGTGGTGATAACACTTAAGGTCTACTCTCTTAGTAACCTTCAAGTATATAATACAGTATAGTTAAATACAGTCATCATTCTCTACATTAGGTCCCCAGAACTTATAACTGGAAGTTTGTATCCTTTGACCAATGTCTTTTCATTTCCCCCACCCCCCAGATTCTGGCAACCACCTTTCCACTTCTATTTCTGTAAGTCTGGCTTTTTCATTTTTTATTAATTTTTTTTTGTCTCTAATTCTGTCCTTACATCTTCCATATTATGTCACTCATTCTTTTTATTTCAATTTGCAGGAACTATTTTTTTTTTTTTTTTGTATTTTTCTGAAGCTGGAAATGGGGAGGCAGTCAGACAGATTCCCGCATGTGCCCGACCGGGATCCACCCGGCATGCCCACCAGGGGGCGATGCTCTGCTGCAATCAGAGCCATTCTAGCACCTGAGGCAGAGGCCACAGAGCCATCCTCAGCGCCCAGGGAAACTTTGCTCCAGTGGAGCCTTGGCTGCAGGAGGGAAAGAGAGAGACAGAGAAGGAGAGGGGGAGGGGTGGAGAAGCAGATGGACGCTTCTCCTGTGTGCCCTGGCCGGGAATCGAACCTGGGACTCCTGCATGCCAGGCCGAAGCTCTACCACTGAGCCACCTGGCCAGGGCTATTAAAAATTTTTTTTAAGTTGACTTCAGAGGTAGAGAGAGAGAGGGATATATATATCTATCTATCTATATCTATATCTATATCTATATATATAGATATAGATATATATATATATATATATAGATAGATATAGATAGATAGATAGAAATAGAGACAGGCCTGACCTGTGGTGGCACAGTGGATAAAGTATCAACCTGGAATGCTGAGGTCCCCAATTTGAGGCTCTGGGCTTTCCTGGTCAAGGCACATATGGGAGTTGGTGCCTCCTGCTCCTCCCATCTTCTCTCTTTCTTCTCTCTAAAATGAATAAATAAAATCTTAAAAAAGAGAGAGAGACAGAAACATTGATCTTTTGCTCCACTCATTCATGAATTCTTTGGTTGATTCCTGTATGTGCTCTGACCCAAGATTAAACCACAACCTAGGTGTGTCAGGACAATGTTCTAACCCAGTGGTCCCCAACCCCCGGGCCACAGACCGGTACCGGTTCGTGGGCCATTTGGTAACAGTCTGCAAAGAAAGAATAAATAACTTACATTATTTCCATTTTATTTATATTTAAGTCTGAACGATGTTTTAGTTTTTAAAAATGACCAGATTCCCTCTGTTACATCCATCTAAGACTCACTCTTGATGCTTGTCTCGGTCACGTGATACATTTATCCGTCCCACCCTAAAGACCAGTCCGTGAAAATGTTTTCTGACATTAAACCGATCCGTGGCCCAAAAAAGGTTGGGGACCACTGCTCTAACCAACTGAGCTATCAGGCCAGGGCAAGTCTGTCTTTTTTAGATTCCAAAAGAAGTTGGAACATATAGTATTTGTCTTTCTTTGCCTGATTTATTTCATTAGCATAATGCTCTCAAGATCCATCCATATTGTCCAAAAGCAAAATTTCTTTCTTTTTATAATGACTAAATAATATTTCAGTGTGTGTGTGTGTCACATTTCCTTTACCAATTCATCTGTTGTTGTATGCTTAGGTTGTTTCCATGTCTCACCTATTGTGAACACTGCTACAGTGAACATGAGATTGCAGACATCTCTTTAAGACAATGATTTCATTTTCTTTGGGTGTGTTCCCAGATGTGGAATTGCTGGATCATATAGTAGTTCCATTTTTAATTTTTTGAGAAACCTTCATACTGTTTTCAATAGTGTCTGTACCATCTTACATTCCCACAAACAGTGTACAAGGGTTCACTTTTCTCCACATCCTTGCCAACCATTGTTATCTCCTATCTTTTTAATAGTAGCCATTCTAACAGGTGTAAGGTGGTTTTTTTTTTTGTTTTTTTTTTTTTTTGAGTGAGCAAACGAGTGAGAGAAAGAGAGAGAGATGAGAGGCATTAAATTGTGATTGCAGCACCCTTAGTTGTTCATTGATTGCTTTCTCAGATGTGCCTTGACTAGGGGAGGAGGTGCTCCATCTGAGCCACTGACCTCTTGCTCAAGCCAGTGACCTTGGGCTTCAAGCCAGTGACCTTGGGCTTCAAGCCAGTGACCTTTGGACTCAAGCAGGGACCACGGGATCATGGTTATGATCCTACACTCAAGCCAGCGACCCTGCACTCAAACTGGTGAGCGCATGCTCAAGCCAGCAACCTCTGAGTTTCAAGCCTGGGTCCTCAGTGTCTCAGATTGACACTTTATCCACTGTGCCACCACCTGATCAGGCCCCATAGTGGTTTTGATTTGCATTTCCTCGATGATGGGTGATGTTGAACATCTTTTCATGTACTGTTGACCATTTATTTGTATGTCTTTGGAAAAATGTCTATTGAGATCCTCTGCCTATTTTTTGAGTCAGATTGTTGTTTTGCTATTGGGATAAAGACTATACTTTCAGGGATCATTTCTATAGTTTGTTGCTATTGGGATATACATACTATTTTGAGTTTTAATACCTTACAAGATAGATGGTTTGCAAATATTTCTTCCTATTAGGTAGGTTTCCTTTTCTTTTTTTTTTTTTTTCGAAGCTGGAAACGGGGAGAGACAGTCAGACAGACTCCCGCATGCGCCCGACCGGGATCTACCTGGCACGCCCACCAGGGGCGACGCTCTGCCCACCAGGGGGCGATGCTCTGCCCCTCCGGGGCGTCGCTCTGCCGTGACAGATCCACTCTAGTGCCTGGGGCAGAGGCCAAGGAGTCATTCCCAGTGCCCGGGCCATCTTTGCTCCAATGGAGCCTTGGCTGCGGGAGGGAAAGAGAGAGACAGAGAGGAAGGGGAGGGTGGAGAAGCAAATGGGCGCTTCTCCTATTTGCCCTGGCAGGGAATCGAACCCGGGTCCCCCGCACACCAGGCCGACACTCTACCGCTGAGCCAACCGGCCAGGGCCTGGTAGGTTTCCTTTTCATTTTGTGGATTGTTTCTTTGGCTGTGCAGAAGCTTTTTAGTTTGATGTAGCCTCACTTGTTTATTTTTGCTCTTGTTGCCTCTGATTTTGGTGTCATTCCCAAGAATTATTGCCAAACTGATGTCAAGGAGGTTTTCTCCTGTGTTGTTGTCTAGGAGTTTTACTATTTCATGTATTACAATTAATCAACTTCACATTAAATTTTTGTGAGGAATGTAAAATAGAGGTCCAATTTCATTCTTTTGCATGTGAATATCCAGTTTTCCCAATGCTATTTATTGAATAAACTATCCTTTCCCAATAACCATTCTTGGCTCCCTTTCAAATCTATATTTGAGTGTATTTCTGGGATCTTGATTCTGCCCCATTGGTCTATGTATCTGTTTTTCTCCCACTATTATACTCTTTTGATTGCTATAGCTTTGTTTTAAAGCATGTGACCAGGAAGTGTAATGCCTCTAACTTTGTTCTTTCTCAAGATTGCTTTGGATTTTCAGGGTCTTTTTTGGTCTATATGAATTCTATGATGGTTTGCTTTATTTCTGTGAACAATGCCATTTGACAGGGTTTATGTTGAATCTGTAGATCTCTTTGTGTAGTAGGGACATTTTAACAATATTAATTTTTCCAATACAAGAACATGGGGCATTTTTAAAATTTATTAGTCTTCTTCAATTTCTTTCATCAATGTCTTAGAGCAGGGGTCCCCAAACTGTGGCCCCCTGAGGCCATTTATCTGGCCCCCGCCGCACTTCCGGAAGGAGCATCTCTTTCATTGGTGGTCAGTGAGAGGAGCACATTGACCATCTCATTAGCCAAAAGCAGGCCCATAGTTCCCATTGAAATACTGGTCAGTTTGTTGATTTAAATTTACTTTTCTTACATTGATACGTAAAGACACATGTAGCCCCATGTTCATTGCAGCATTGTTCACAGTGGCCAAGACATGGAAACAACCAAAAAGCCTTTCAATAGAAGACTGGATAAAGAAGATGTGGCACATATACACTATGGAATACTACTCAGCCATAAGAAATGATGACATCAGATCATTTACAGCAAAATGGTGGGATCTTGATAACATTATACGGAGTGAAATAAGTAAATCAGAAAAAAACAAGAACCACATGATTCCATACATTGGTGGAACATAAAAACAAGACTAAGAGACATGGACAAGAGTGTGGTGGTTACCAGGGGTGGGGGGAGGGAGGACACAGGAGGGAGGGAGGGAGAGAGTTAGGGGGAGGGGGAGGAGCACAGAGAAAACTAGATAGAGGGTGACGGAGGACAATCTGACTCTGGGCGAGGGGTATGCAACATAATTTAATGACAAGATAACCTAGACATGTTTTCTTTGAATATATGTGCCCTGATTTATTAATGTCATTCCATTAACATTAATAAAAATTTATTTAAAAAAAATAAATTTACTTTTCTTTATTGTAAATATTGTATTTGTTCCCGTTTTGTGTTTTTACTTTAAAATAAGATATGTGCAGTGTGCATAGGGATTTGTTCATAGTTTTTTTTTATAGTCTGGCCCTCCAACGGTCTGAGGGACAGTGAACTGGCCCCCTGTGTAAAAAGTTTGGGGACCCCTGTCTTAGAGTTTTCATTGTATAGGTCTTTCATTTTCTTGGTTAAATTTATTCATAGGTATTTTACTTTGTTGATGCTATTATAGAAGGAATTTAAATTTTTTTTTGTTTTTTGCCTGACCAGGCGGTGGCACAGTGGATAGAACGTCCGACTGGTATGTGGAGAACCCAGGTTCGAGACCCTGAGGTCGCCAGCTTGAGTGCGGGCTCATCTGGTTTGAGCAAAGCTCACCAGCTTGGACCCAAGGTCGCTGGCTCGAGCAAGGGGTTACTCGGTCTGCTGCAGCCCCACAGTCAAGGCACATACGAGAAAGCAATCAATGAACAACTAAGGTGTTGCAATGAAAAACTGATGATTGATGCTTCTCATCTCTTTCCATTCCTGTCTGTCTGACCCTATCTATCCCTCTCTCTGACTCTGTAAAAAAAAAAAAAAAATTTGTTTTAAGATGAAGATGCTTAATTGTTAGTGTATAGGAATGCAACTGATTTTTGTATGTTGACTTTGTGTCCTGCAACTTTGCTAAATTCTTTTTTAATTCATCTACAAACCAAGTCAGTTTTCATTATATTTAATAAAATTTGTATTTAGTTTTTTCACCTACCTTCTGGAGTCATTTTTCCTGTTAATAAAAATGTTATAGTAGCATGAAAAATATACATGCAATACAGATGTTGGCTATTTTTGAACTCATAAGGGCTGAGACTTTTATCAACCATTAGCAACCCCAGTGAAAAATTCAGTTCTTCTGTTAGAAGAATTCCCTTTGTACCTCTGTCTTCTTGCAGGTTTTTCCAGCCACCAGGTCCCTTCTGCTCCAGGCATTATTCAGCTTAATTCTCTTCTGCCCCTTCCTTCTTTATAATACAGGCCCCCCAGTTTACAGTAACTTCTATTGTACTTCATCCACTAACTTAAAGAAACTACAGCTTAGACCTGGCTAGATAGCTCAGTTAGTAGAAGCGTTGTCCCAAAACACAGAAGTTACTAGTTCAATTGCACATTCAGGAGCAAGTTGATGTGCCTGTCTTTCTCTCCCTCTCTCCCTTTCTCTCTCTCTAAAATCAATACAAGAAATGTTAAAAATATTTTAAAAAACACTACAACCTAAATTACACTGCTACTATACCAAAGCATTAACCAACAAAGCCGACAGTCTCTTGCTGTAGAGCAGTTGTTCTTTTTTTTTTTTTTTTAAGTAACATTCTTATTTCTTTTTCACTTTATTTAGTGAGAAGCAAGGAGGCAGAGAGACAGATTCCCACATGCGCCCCATTTGGGATCCACTGGGCAAGCCCCCTACTGGGCGATGCTCTGCCAAGCTGGGGCCACTGCTCCATTGCTCAGCAAAAAAGCTATTTTAGCACCTGAGGAAAGGCCATGGCGCCATCCTCAGCACCTGGGGCCAACTCACTTGAACCACTCAAGCCATGGCTGCTGGAGGGGAAGAGAGAGAGAGAAGGGGAAGAGAACAAGTGAGAAGGGAGGGGGATGAGTAGAGAAGCAGATGGTTGCTTCTTCTTGGGAATTGAACCCAGGACTTCCACCCACTGGGCAACACTACTGCTGAGCCAACCGGCCAGAGCTCACAGTCTGATTTTTAAAATAAAATTATTTATTGATTTTAGAGAGAGAAAAGAAGGGAAAGAAAGAAAGAGAAACATCAATTTGTCGTTTCACTTATTTATGCATTTACTGGCTGATTCTTATATGTGTCCTGATGTATCCTGACTAGAAATTGAGCCTGCAACTTTGGCATATGAGGATGATGCTCTAGCCTACTAAGTTACCTGGCCAAGGCAAGCAGAGGTTCTTAAACTAGGAGTGACTTGCCCCTCCCCCCAGGAGACATTTCTGGGGACATTTTTGTTTGTCACATCTATAGCTGTATCATTAGCATCATGGGTGGAGGCCAGGAATGCTGCTAAGAATCCTATAGTGCACATGACAATCCTCCATAACAGAGACTTTCTGGCCCATATGGGAGTTGGCACATATGGAAGTTGGTGCCTCCTGCTCCTCCTCCCATCTTCTCTTTCTTCTCTCTAAAATGAATAAAGTCTTTTTTTTTTGTGCATTTTTCTGAAGCTGGAAACGGGGAGAGACAGTCAGACAGACTCCCGCATGCGCCCGACCGGGATCCACCCGGCACGCCCACCAGGGGCGACGCTCTGCCCACCAGGGGGCGATGCTCTGCCCATCCGGGGCATCGCTATGCCGCGACCAGAGCCACTCTAGCGCCTGGGGCAGAGGCCATAGAGCCATCCCCAGCGCCCGGGCCATCTTTGCTCCAATGGAGCCTCGGCTGCAGGAGGGGAAGAGAGAGACAGAGAGGAAGGAGAGGGGGAGGGGTGGAGAAGCAGATGGGCGCTTCTCCTGTGTGTCCTGGCCGGGAATCGAACCTGGGACTTCTGCACGCCAGGCTGACGCTCTACCACTGAGCCAACCGGCCAGGGCCAATTAAGTTTTTTTTAAAAAAGACAGAGAGACAGAAACATTGATCTTTTGCTTCACTCATTCATAAATTCTTTGGTTGATTCCTGTATGTGCTCTGACCCAAGATTGAACTGCAATCTAGGTGTATCAGGACGATGCTCTAGCCAACTGAGCTACTGGGCCAGGGCAAGTCTGACTTTTTTTAGATTCTGAATATAAGTTGGAATTAAGAGTTATACATTAAAATAAAAATATTTTATTTATTGATTTTAGAAAGAGAGGAAGAGAGAGAGAGTGAGAGACAGAAACATCAATCTGTTTCTGTGTGTGCCCTGACTGGGGATCGAACCAGCAAGCTTTACTCCTTGGGATGATGCTAACCAACCAAGCTATCTGTCCAAGGAAAGAATGATAAGTTTTATATACACACACATTCCAGTCAATAAATAATTAGTGAACACCAGTTATATGTCAGGCACTGAACCAGGCAGTCCTAAGCAGCTCATACTTCAAGGAGGAAAACAATCTAATTTCTCATGAAAGGGGCTATGACTGCATAAAGAAGATATGCCTAACTTAGCCCAGGGGATTTGCAGCAATTTTTTTGAAGAACTCTGATAAGAGACCTCAATTGAGTCTGGAAGAATAGGAAAGCCAGGTAAAAGAGGAAAAGAAACATATTTATTACAAAGGGAAAAACACGGGTCAAGACAAATAGTTAGAGAGGTGGCAACCATCAGATGGTCCTTAAGGCGACCGGGAGTCCTTGAAGGAGGAGTAAATTAGGGGGAATGTATTGATATTATGATAAGATTTACATTTTAGGGAGGTCATATGATTTCTGAAATCTAGTTGAGAGCAAATGAAAGCCTGAACAAAGATTTTAGAAATGGGGATGGAAAAGAGGGGCCAATTGGAGTAATATTTCAGAGATGAAAATGATCAGAACTAGGAATAGGGTGGAAACGAGAATGATATGAGGAGGTCCAACATGACTCCTAAATTTTAGGTGTAGTATCATTTACCAAGTCAGAGAGGCAGGAAGAGATTAAAGTTAGTAGGATAAGCTAAAAAGTCAAATTTGGACACATCTTTGTGTAATAATTTTTTTTCACTTATAAAAGTAATATACATGTCTTTTGCCAAAAAAAAAAAAATGTTAAAAAAGGAGAAGTACAAAATCTCCATTTGAAAATAGCCAATACTAAAAATTTGGGTGACACAAAAAAGTGGAAATTAAACAACACACTTCTAAAAAATAACTGGGTCAAAAAGAAACAAAAGCAGAGATCAAAAGATATATACAGACAAACAAAAATGACAACACAACATATTAAAATTTCTGGAATGAAGCAAAAGCAATAAAAAAAAGAGGGATGTTTATATCATTACAGGCTTATATCAAGAATAAAAGAGATCCCCAGTATACAATCTAACATTACATCTTAAGGAATTAGAAAAAGCAGAACAAAGCAAACCAAAGTCAACAGAAGACAGGAAATAGTAAAAATTAGAGCAGAACTAAATAAAATAGAGAACAACAACAACAAAAAAACAATAGAAAAAATTAATACAACAAAGAGCTGGTTCTTTGAAAAGATCAATAAAATTGACAAACCCCTGACTTGATTCACTAAGGGAAAAAGAGAAAGAACTCATATAAATAAAATCTGAAATGAAAAAGGATAAATTACCACAGACATCATAGATATGCAAAAGATCACAGTAGAATACTATGAAAGATCATATGCCACCAAATTCAACAACCGAGAAGAAATGGATAAATTCCTAGAACTATACAATTTTCGTAGACTGAGTCATGAAGAAGTGGAAAACCTAAATAGACTTATAAACAGGGAGGAAATAGAGACAACTATAAAAGACTTCCCCAAAAATAAAAGTCCAGGACCAGATGGCTATACTAGTGAATTCTATGAAACATTCAAAGACAATTTGATACCTATACTTCTCAAAGCCTTCCAAAAAATAGAAGAAGAAGCAATACTCTGTAACACATTTTATGAGGCCAACATAACCCTCATACCAAAACCTGGCAAGGACAAAACAAAAAAGGAAAACTATAGACCAAGATCTCTAATAAATACAGTTGCAAATATTCTGGACAAAATATATACTAGTAAATTAAACACAACAATATTAAAAAAAATACATCATGGTCAAGTGAGATTCATTCTAGGAGCACAAGGGTAGTTCAACATATGGAAATCAATTAATGTAATATACTATATCAACAAAACAAAGAACAAAAATCATATGATCCTATCAATAGATGAAGAAAAGGCATTTGGTAAGATACAACATCCTTTTATGTTTAAAACACTCAATAAAATTGGAATAGAAGGAAAGTACCTCAACATAATAAAGGCTATATATGATAAGCCATCAGATAATATCATACTAAATAGTGAAAAAAATCAGGGACAAGACAAGGCTGCCTACTCTCTCCACTCTTATTCAATCAACATAGTTCTGGAAGTTTTAGCCAGAGCAATCAAGCAAGAGAAATAAATAAAAGACATCCATATTTGGAAAGAAGAAGTAAAGGTATCACTTTTTGCAGATGTCATAATCCTGTATATAGAGAACCCCAAAGATTCCACCATAAAACTATTAGAAACAATAAACCAATACAGTAAAGTCATAGGATACAAAATCAATATACAAAAGTTTATTGCTTTCCTATATGCCAATGATGAAACTTCAGAAAATGAACTCAAAGAAACAATTCCTTTTACAAGTGCAACAAAAAAATATAAATACTTAGGAATAAACTTAACAAAGAATGTGAAGGACCTATAACTGAAAACTACAAAGCATTATTGAAAGAAATTGAAAAAGACACAATGAAATGGAAAAATATTCCATGTTCATGAATTGGTAGAATCAACATAGTTAAAATGGCCATATTATCCAAAGCAATATATAAATTTAATGTAATCCCCATCAAAATCCCCAAGTCATTTTTTAAAATAATAGAACAAAAAATCATCAGGTTTGTATGGAACCATAAAAAACCCTAAATAACCAAAGCAATTCTGAGGAAAAAAGAATGAAGCTGGAGGTATCACACTACCTGACTTCAAATTATACTATAGAGTATATTCAAATTAAAATATATTTGATATTACACAATAATCAAAACAGCATAGTATTGGCAGAAAAACAGACCAATGGAACAGAATCAAGAGCCCAGAAATAAAACCACATATATATGGACAAATCATCTTCAACAAAGGAGCCAAAAACACCCAATGGAGAAAAGAAAGCTTCTTCAAATAATGGTGCTGGGAAAACTGAAAAGCCAAATGCAAAAGAATAAAACTTGTCTACAGTTTGTTCCCCTGCACAAAAATTAATTCAAAATAGATTAAAGACCTAAATATAAGATCTGAAACAATAAATTACATAGAAGAAAACTGGTACTAAACTTATGGACCTTGGACATAGAGAACAATTTATGAATTTGACTCCAAAGGCAAGGGAAGTAAAAGCAAAAATAAACGAATGGGACTATATCAAACTAAAAAGCTTCTGCACAGCAAAAGAAACCGACAATAAAACAAATAGGCAGTCAGCCAAATGAGAGATGATATTTGCAAACAACAGTTCTGATAGGGGTTAATATCCAAAATCTATAAAGAATTCACAAAGCTCAGCAATAAACAATTGAGTTAAAAAATGAGGCGAGGACCTGAACTGACACTTCTCCCAAGAGGACATACAAATGGCCAACAGATATATAAAAAGATGCTCATCCTCACTAGCTATTTGAAAATTGCAAATCAAAATTACAATGAGATACCACCTTCCTGACCTGTGGTGGTGCACAGTGGATCAAGTGTCAACCTAGAATGCTGAGGTCGCCAGTTTGAAACCCTGGCTTGCCTGCTCAAGGCACATATGAGAGTTGATGCTTTATGCTCCTCCCCAGTTCTTTCTCTCTCTGTCTTCTCTATTAAAGAGAGAGAGAGAGAGAGAGAGAGAGAGAGAGAGAAAGAGAGAGAGAGAGAGAGATAGTACCTCACATCTATTCGATTGGCTATTATCAACAAGACAGGTACAGTAATAACAAGTGTTGGAGAGGTTGTGGAGAAAAAGGAACTCTCATTCACTGTTTGTGGGAATGTAAAGTAGCACACCATTATGGAAGAAAGTATGGTGGTTCCTCAAAAAATTAAGAATAGAACTACCATATGATCCACCAATCCTTCTACTGCATGTCTACCCCCCAAACTTGAAAACACTGGTATGCAAAGACACATGCACCCCCATGTTCATTGCAGCATTATTCACAGTGGCCAAGATATGGAAACAACCAAAGTGTCCCTCCATGGAGGATTGGATAAAGAAGATGTGATACATATATACTATGAAATACTACTCGGCCATAAGAAATGATGACATCTTGTCATTTACGACAACATGGATAGACCTTGATGAGATTATACTGAGTGAAATAAGTAAATCAGAAAAAGCTAAGAACTGTTTAATTTCACACATAGGTGGGATATAAAACTGAGAGTCATGGACATAGATAAAAGTGAAATGGTTACCAGGGTAAGGGGGATGTGGGGGAAGGGGTGGGGGGAAGAGTGTAAGGAGGGACAAAAAAATGGTGACGGAAAATGATTTGACTTTGGGTGATGGGTATACAACATAAACAACAGTTCAAATGCTATAGAAATGTTTACCTGAAACCTGTGTACTCTTATTGATCAAGGTCACCCTGTTAAATTTAATTTTCTAAATAAAAATTTTAAAAAAAGATAAAAATTGGGATGAATTTTTTTTTCCAATTTGTTTTTTGTGGAAAGATCATGTATTTTAAAATACAGTCACAAGTTAAGAGTGCTTTACACATTGCTTTTTATCATTTTGCAATATATTTGAAACATCTCCCTGTGTCATTGAATATTGTTTTACATTTTTTAATGATTGCACAATATTTTGCTTTAAGGAAATAACTACAACTTACTCCACCATGTTTATTATTTGAGCTTTGTTTGCTTTGGGATTATTTTTTTAATCCAATTTTATTTTATTTTAGGTTTTATTTATTCATTTTAGAGAGAAGGGACAGAGAGAGAGAAGGGGAAGGAGCAGAAAGCATCAACTCCCACATGTGCCTTGACCAGGGAAGCCCAGGGTTTCGAACCAGCAACCTCAGCGTTGCAAGTTGACGCTTTACCCACTACGCCATGCAGGTCAGGCTGGGATTCTTATTTTTAACTAATCACACTTGATGCCATCACAGGCGAGTCCTCCAGAAACAGACAGATGGTAATTGAATTGTTAGGTATTTATTAGGGATTGATCCCAGTGGGTCAAAGAGGGAGGAAGCAGGAATGGTGAGGGAGAAGACTGAACTGTATGACACAAGCCTGCGGCCCTAAGGAAGCCATGCCCACGGCAAGGGCTATCAGAGTTGTCCTGCACTGGGTGGAAAGGACTGGGCTTCTATAAGCTTATGTCACTCAATCACCAGATGAAGGCTGCTCTGGGGCTGTGAGGTTGTGCTCTACAGCAGAGGCAGACCTCAGAGTTGCCAACAAATGGATGCTGTCTGCTGACCACGTTCCTCCTCTGCAGGGAGGTTTGGGTGTTGCACCTTGGTACTCAACCACAGATGCTCCTTTTTTTTTTTTCATTTTTCCGAAGCTGGAAATGGGGAGAGACAGTCAGACAGACTCCTACATGTGCCCAACCGGGATCCACCCGGCATGCCCACCAGGGGGAGATGTTCTGCCCACCAGGGGGCGATGCTCTGCCCCTCCGGGGCGTCGCTCTGTTGCGACCAGAGCCACTCTAGCGCCTGGGGCAGAGGCCGAGGAGCCATCCCCAGTGCCCGGGCCATCTTTGCTCCAGTGGAGCCTCGGCTGCGGGAGGGGAAGAGAGAGACAGAGAGGAAGGAGAGGGGGAGGGGTGGAGAAGCAGATGGGCGCTTCTCCTGTGTGCCCTGGCCGGGAATCGAACCCAGGACTCCTGCACGCCAGGCCGACGCTCTACCATTGAGCCAACCGGCCAGGGCCACAGATGCTCCTTTTGTACATGAATCTTTGCTCACATTCTTAGGATAAATTTCCAGACATGAAGTTGCTGCAACAGCACATGAGCATTGAGAAAACTTTTAGCATAAATATTTATTGTCAAATTACCTTAGAGAAGATTGAACACTTTCTCCCACCAACAAACTCATTTAATCACTAGTGGGGTAGGGACATGACAATTGTTTTTTTTTTTAAAATATTGAAAAATACCTCAAATTCTTTTGGAAAAATAAATGATATTCTTTATGTTTTATCATTGTGAACTTTATTTTATTTTTATTTTTTATTTTATTTATTTATTTATTTTATTTATTTTTTTTTTTGCATTTTTCTGAAGCTGGAAACAGGGAGAGACAGTCAGACAGACTCCCGCATGCGCCCGACCGGGATCCACCCGGCACGCCCACCAGGGGCGAGGCTCTGCCCACCAGGGGGCGATGCTCTGCCCATCCTGGGCGTCGCCATGTTGCGACCCTCCTGGGTGTCGCCATGTTGCGACCAGAGCCACTCTAGCGCCTGGGGCAGAGGCCACAGAGCCATCCCCAGCGCCCGGGCCATCTTTGCTCCAATGGAGCCTTGGCTGCGGGAGGGGAAGAGAGAGACAGAGAGGAAGGCGCGGCGGAGGGGTGGAGAAGCAAATGGGTGCTTCTCCTATGTGCCCTGGCCGGGAATCGAACCCGGGTCCTCCGCACGCTAGGCCGACGCTCTACCGCTGAGCCAACCGGCCAGGGCTATTTTATTGATTTTAGAGAGAGAGGAAGGGTGGGGAGAGAGAGAGAGAGGGAGGGAGAGGGAGAGTGATAGGAACATCACTCTGATCCTGTATGTGCCCTGACCGGGAATCAAACGGGCAATCTCTACGCTTCAGGATGATGCTCTAACCAACCAAGCTATCCAGCCAGGGTTGTGAATTTTATTTTAAACTCCTAAGGCAGGTTACCTTTCTCTATAGAGCTCTACACATCTTTCCAGTAGGATAAAACACTCTGACTGATGTTAGGAGGCAAAGAATTAGATTCTGATCTTCTGAGCTGCAAATTTGCAATACTAAAGAGGCACATGGATGGTGCCTGAGCTGATTTCAAACAGAATCTGCAATACCATACAGCTCTTTCCATGTGAGTACCTGAGCAAACAAAATAAATTCCCATTTACTAGGAAAAATTCATATTTGACACACTACTGTGAGAGAGAGAGAAAGAGAGAGAGAGAGACCGACCAATGGGAAATAACCATCATTCTACATACACCATTGGATTTACTTCTTATAACAACCCTTTGAAGTGGTTATTATTTACCTCATTTTCCAGGTGAGAACACTGAAGCTCAGAGAGTTTGGTGACTTGGTAACCTTAGTCACTCAGATGCCCAAGTCTGTGCACTTCTTAGGGTCCCGGGTTGCTGTCCCCCAAGCTACAAGTCAAGTTACAGAGCAGCAGCTTTAAACAGTATAATATACCTGTAGACTGTCAATGTAACAAACATCTAAACCTGTAAGAATTTTTTTGTTTATTTGAGCCAAACTGATGACAATTGCTGGGAAGTAAAATCTCAAGGGATTGAGAAAATGTTCCAGAAAATGACAGTTTCAATACTTATTTTATACATCAGAACACATCATCAGTTACCTGGGGAGAAAGCAAAGCAGGGAAGCTCTGGGGTTGGATAAAAATAGAACAAATAGACACATACTTCTTTTCCCTCAGTGGGTATAGGATAGTTAGCAGTTATCAATGAACGTGATAATAATGAGGGGGTTTGTGGTTCTCTGCTCTGGAGCTTGTGCTTTGATAGTCCAAAGGTATGTTATCTTAGATGCAAAAAGACAACAGGCTCAGTTAAGGTAAACATTGACCGCTGTTAGGGAAAAATACTGGATGATACCCACCATGAACAACTTTTAGTTAAAAGTTTTATTGATTTTAGAGAGAGGAGAGAGAGAGAGAGAGAGAGAGAGAGAGAGAGAGAAAGAGAGAGAAGTGGGAAGTATCAACTCATAGTAATAGCTGCTTCTCATATGTGCCTTGACCGGGCAAGCCTGGGGCTTTGAACCAGGGACCTCAGCATTCCAGGTTGACATTTTATCCACTGTGCCACCACAGGTCAGGCCTAGTTAGAAAGTTTTAATTTTGTACCTTCCTATATGGTTACTCTAGGTCTTGAGTTTGTAAGGCTGCCATGCAGGCCTTCCCTGAGTTTGTCAGGTTTTTTTGTTGTTGTTTGGTTTTTTGTTTGTTTTTGACAGGGACAGAGAAAGAGGGACAGACAGACAGGAAAGGAGAGAGACGAGGAACATCAATTCTTCGTTGCGGCACCTTAGTTGTTCAATGAGTGCTTTCTCATATGTGCCTTGAATGGGGGGCTACAGCAGAGCGAGTGACTCCTTGCTCAAGCCAGCAAACTTGGTCTTCAAGCCAGCTACCTTTGGGCTCAAGCCAGCGACCATGAGGTCATGTCTATGATCCCACACACCAGCCAGATAAGCCTGTGCTCAAGCTGGCGACCTCGGGGTTTCAAACCTGGGTCTTCCGCATCCCAGTCCAACACTCTATCCACTGCACCACTGCCTGGTCAGGCTGTCAAGTTTAATATGTGGCCTGTTTTTTGTCCACACTAGTGACTGTAGTTAACATCTGAAACAGTGCTCACAAAGATTAAGGAATGTCTGTCTTTCTACTAAACTATAAGTATATGACATTCAGTGTCTAAACTTTTTTTCACTTTTCTATTATGACATCTAGTCCTTTACATATATACAGTGCTCACTAAATATTTAACACAATAGATCTTGAATAGCCAAAAAGAGAAAAATATTTCCAGATTCTTTTATCCCTTCATCCTCATTTTGAGTTTGGTCTGATCATAGTATTGCCAGGAGACAAACAGGTGGTCTAGTCATTGGTCTCTCATTTTAGCAAGAAAAAGTCTCAGCTCTTCTAAACACACCAATTGGTTATAAATAGTGACAATGAAAAAAAGAGTTGAACAAAAATAAACCTACAGATAAAACCTATCCTCAATAACTCACCCCAAACAGGAACAATACAGGTGAAGTCTTTATTCAGAAGAGTAAATGAGTTGTAATCT
The DNA here is from genome assembly GCF_036850765.1 of Saccopteryx bilineata. Taxonomy (NCBI): domain Eukaryota; kingdom Metazoa; phylum Chordata; class Mammalia; order Chiroptera; family Emballonuridae; genus Saccopteryx; species Saccopteryx bilineata. The sequence continues at coordinate 75,150,075 of NC_089495.1, read as the reverse complement.
AGCCTTTAGATATAACTTCCAGGTAACAGGAAATACAGAGGAAATAGAATTATTATTATTATTATTTTTTTGTATTTTTTGTATTTTTCTGAAGCTGGAAACAGGGAGGCAGTCAGACAGACTCCCGCATGCGCCCGACCGGGATCCACCCGGCACATCCACCAGGGGGCGATGCTCTGCCCATCCGAGGCGTCACTATGTTGCGACCAGAGCCACTCTAGCGCCTGGGGCAGAGGCCAAGGAGCCATCCCCAGTGCCTGGGCCATCTTTTGCTCCAATGGAGCCTAGGCTGCGGGAGGGGAAGAGAGAGACAGAGAGGAAGGAGAGGGGGAGGGGTGGAGAAGCAGATGGGCTCCTCTCCTGTGTGCCCTGGCTGGGAATTGAACCCGGGACTCCTGCACGCCAGGCCGACGCTCTACCACTGAGCCAACCGGCCAGGGCCAGAGGAAATAGAATTATGCTGAAGACACCACAAAGACACCATAAAATAAATCCAGAAGGCTACCCTCTTTTCTTTAACAGGACAATGTCATTCTAAAAATAGGGGTTAGGGAGGAGGAGGCTAGTCTAGGTTATAAAAAGATATAACCAAATGCAATGTGTGGTCATTGTTTGGACTCTGGTCTGAGTTAGTCAGCTGAAAAAAACATTTTGGGATCAGTTAGGGGGAATTTCAGTCTGAATTGAGTATAAACTATAACCAATGATTGTTATGATAGGGAAACTTAAGACTTAAAATTTTAGCTTGAGTAATGGTGGCTTTGGTTATGATCAGTGGGAATAATGGTTAGTGCAAGTCAAAGCTTTGTTCCGGGAACTGGGATGCCTGAACTGGCCTCCTCCATGACTTCTCCAGGGTGCTGCAAGCAAAGCCTTTGTACTCCGAGGACTAAATGCCCACTGACGATCCAATTAACTTTGACTCTGATTTGATTAACTCTCCTTTGAAGTTCCAAAACCCTCTCCTATCTTTTCCTTCCTCTTATAAAAAGGTTGTCTGGGGTTCAGGGGTTGAGGCAATTTTGGAATGTAACCCGTCTCCCTAGATTGCCAGACATCTAAATAAAGCTCCCATCAAGATTCTATCTGTCTCTACTTATTTGACTGAATTGGTGACAGGCAGCACTAACTTTGATATTTCTGGTTTCACTTATGACTTTCATTAAATTTAGCTTTAATCTTAACTTAATTCCAGAAATAACCTCTTTGTCTCTCCCTTCACCAACCCTGTCCTTTCCTCAGAGACCTAGCCCTTCCCCTAATAATCAGCAACCTCCCAGGCAGCAGAAATCATCTAAGATCTACTAATGGTTAGATGGTCTGCACTCTGCCAGGCCAAGTTATGTTTCAGTTCCTAAGGGAGAAGGACCCGCCCCCCCCCCCCCCCCTTGCTACTTTCTCATGAGACCAACAGAGGGACACTGGAAAGAGACCTCAGAGCTGTCCTACAGACCTGAAGAAATGATTGAGTACCCTTACCTCACCTCACACCAGTCAGCTCCCATCCTGACAGATGGGACCCCTCAGCCAGGGCCTGCTGTGATTGTGCCCTACATAATCTGTAACCTACGCGTCATCTGGGACTGGATTTTTGAGTTTAGCTTTTAGTTCTCCTGGATGGCGGCATTCATAATAAAATTGCCAACATTTCTCCACTGTAATTCTTGGTGTCTAGTGTTTGGCTCTGCTAGTGCAGGTGGACAAACACTTTCTGTTCTGTAACAATTGATATTAGGTAATTAGTTTTAGCTTTAGTTAATTGTGAAAATGGTAAGATGGTTATGAAGAGAGTGTCCTTTTAAAAATGAGATGTATATTGTCATATTTAGGAGTGAAATACCACAATATCTTTAATTCCTCAGCAAAAAGGTGGTGAATATGGTAAAATGTAGACATTTGTTAAATATCGATGTTATTTTTCTTTCTTAAAAATGTTTGTTCTATTGATTTTAGATAGAGAAGTAGAGAGAGAGAGAGAGAGAGAGAGAGAGAGAGACAGGAACATCAATCTGTTCCTGTATGTGCCTTGACCTGGGATTGAACTGACAACCTCTATGTTTCCTTCCCCACAGTAAGCTAACCAACCGAGCTATCCAGCCAGGGTGGATATCGTTTTCCATCATAAAGAGTAATCAACCAACCACGGGGGAAAGGAATAAAGATTGCTTCCTTTAAAGGAATAAGAATCCATCCTTACATTCCTCTAGGCTCTGCCATTAACATGAAGCCTGGCTAGGGTTTCAGGAACGTGAGGTCTTAAGGGAGTCACGACAGAAGAGCAGGTTTCTTTCGGACCTGATTTGTATGAGTACAGAACCCGAGTAAGCCAACCCAAGAGCTCACGACCCTCTAGCACTGTGCACCTACTCAGGGACGCTGCAGATACTGTCACCTCATTCCCGCTGAGTGGACCCAAACCACAACGGGTGGAGGGTTTAACGCTCAGGGTGAGGGAGGTCCAATGGTCTGAACTGGGCGGAGTGCGCGAGGGCTGGGAGAAAAGCAGGGTTTCCTGATACTCGAACCCTTTGCAGGCGGGCGGTACCTTCCATCTCTCCCACCTGGAAGCAGGGCGGAGCGCGGTCAGCCCAGGCTGGGGGCGATGGGCGGCCTGTGGCTAGGCCCCTACCCTCACCTGCCGCCAGGAGGGCCGGGCTGCTGCGCAGGGCGGAGAGCTCGGGCTGGGGGCCGCCGCACACCTGGCGCCGGGCCCGTGCGCCGCGACAGCGGGCTGGGCCGCAGGTGAGCGCGGCGGGGTGGGCGGGCCGCGCTGCCCGCGGGGGAAGTTTCTTGGCCGGGAAAGGTGCAATTGTGTGCAGCTATTCCTGGTATGTCAGGCCGGCCCGGCTGCCTCGAGCCGCGGGGGCGCCGCTGCCAGCGGCCCCCGGAGAGGGAAGGCGTCCGGGCGTCCGGAGGCGGGAAGGATGCGGCCGCGGGGGCGCACGCCCTCGGGGCGGGGCTGCGGTCCGGGCGGGCAGCGCGGGAGCGGGAGCGTGGCCGGCGGGGCCTCGGGTGGACCGCCGCAGCCCCAGGCCCAGACAGCTCGACCACAAGGGCGGCTGTGGCCGCGGCGGGGAGCCCGGGGAGCCGCAGGGGGGCGGACGGAAGCGGAGGCTGGGCGGCCCGGGGTGGGCTGGGGCGGGGCCTTTCCGGGGAGGCGGTGGCAGCGCAGCGACTTTTGAAGCTCGAACAGTTGCCGGTGCCGCGCGCTGCCTCCGGTCGCCGTGCCCAGCTGCCCGTGTCCCCGTGGAACTGGGGCCGTTTTCAAGAGTTTAGAAAAAGCCACGTCTTCAAGTTCTTGTGGGTTCGAACCCTTAGCGAGCTGCAGAACGCAACAAAGGAGGGAGCGCCCGGGCGTCCCACCGCCGGAGCAGCGCCGGGGCAGCGGCCGAGACGCGCGAGGGACCCCCGCCCCTTCCCGCGCCCACGCGTCTCTCCCCCCCAGTCCTGCCTTAGTCCGGGAGCGATGCAGGAGGGCGAGACCGACTGCGCCGGAGCGTTCGCCGAAGCCCAGAGATGGGTGGAGGTGAGTGACTTTTCTCCTTTTTGCCCAGGTTTGCGGCGTCGCAAGGTGAGGACGACCCCGCCACTCTGCGCTTCAGCCTCTCCCCGGATCCTTCGCGGGCGCGTGGCGGCGGCTAGTTTGCGCGTGCAGTTGGGGGAACCTTGCACGTTGTGCTTCTGTCTTTTAACAGCCAGCTAAGCTTCCCCAGAGCTCTTCTGCCAGGGCGGTGTCGAGTGCTGGTCGGGTTCGGGGACCGCGCATCCCTGTGGACCAGCCCGCGGCGGCACCGGGACGCCCGGGATGTCTCTCTGCGGGGCAGAGCTGGCCCAGGGTCCTGGGGTGCGTTTCTTTCGGTGACTAAAAGTGACGATGCCGGACACATACCTGCACGGCAGTGTATTAAGTGTGTGTCGTGTGGGAGGGTGGAGGAGTTTCAGCACCCACGGCGCTCCCGGAGAGATGCTTTTTCCGAGGAAGCATCAGGAGCCTGGGGCTGGAAGTCAGTGCTTTTACTTCTGTCAAAGTCGGCCATTGATGAGATAAGTCACTCACTGGAGGGTTGTTCCTTTCCCATCTGTGCCTCAGAGATAAGATCTTCTACCCCTCTTTCCCATTAAAAAAAGGAGATGATCTTTTAGAGCAGGGGTCCCCAAACTTTTAACACAGGGGGCCAGTTCACTGTCTCTCAGACCGTTGGAGGGCCGGACTATAAAAAAAACTAAACAAATCCCTATGCACACTGCACATGTCTTATTTTAAAGTAAAAAAAAAACAGAAAACAAAATGCGAACAAATACAATATTTAAAATAAAGAACAAGTAAATCTAAATCAACAAACTGACCAGTATTTCAATGGGAACTATGCTCCTCTCACTGACCACCAATGAAAGAGGTGCCGCTTCCAGAAGTGCGGCTGGGACTATAAATGGCCTCAGGAGGCCGCATGCTGCCCCAGGGCCTTGGTTTGGGGACCCCTGTTTTAGAGGCTTCTTTATCAATGTCTTTGGGTTAACATCTGTTGAAGGTTAACACCAGGACTTCGAACGGTTCCTTAGTCTACTGGATGAAAAGATGACTTTTTAAATTAATGCTAAAGAAGTCTTCCCAGCAGATGTGAATCAGGAACATTGTTAGAAAATTGTTGCCTACACCGGCCTTGCAGTCATTTAGGAGTTATTAATGCCAGGTGCTGGTTTATTCATATTTAGTTTAAATTTAATAATTCATATTAAATTAATTCATATTTATGTAAATATGGCTTAAATATTTAAAAATTAAAATTCGGTTTAAAAATTATTCTATGGAAAAACAACATAGTCAAGAATCCCAAAGCAAATAGTGTTTGAATATAGGTCTGGCCGGATGGCTTGGTGGGTTAGAGCATTGTCTCGAAGTGCGGAGTTTGCTGGTTCCATCCCTGGTCAGGGCACATGTAGGAACAGCTCCATGTTCCTGTCTCTATCTCTCTTCTTCTCACTAAAATCAATAAATTAAAAAAATATAATTCATTTGTCCATAAATAAATAAATGTATGCATGTTGAAAAAATAAAGAGAATAAACTTTCAACGTTACAGTTTTTACTCTAAAAGAATGTGAAATGTGGGTAGCATTATCCACTAGACGGTAGAGGAAGTCTAAGAAATTAACTTTTGGTGTCTGTTTTAGACTGAAACTTTGAGCTAGTCTCAAGGTGACTTAGAAAGGTGTGAGGGAGGGCATGGGAGGTTGTGAGGAGGATAAACACTGTATTTTGAATTGAAATGAGAGTGGAAAAATTCCAGCAATGTACAATAGTTAAGAGAAATAACTTCCCTCATTCATAAACTTTGGAAGTCAAGGCTTCCAAAGGTAATTTTCCATTAGTAGTGTTTGTTCTGCATAATTTTAGAAAAGAAATCAAACTTCCTGTTTTGCATTTGAGTGTTGGGGGTGGAGGGAGGAGGCAGGGAAGAACTATGGGGACATTTTTGGTCATACATGGCTCCTGTGTGGAGTTTGTATCTGCATGTTCTGTCTTTGCTTCGGGAAGTCTGTGGACATGGATGATTTCACACCCTTTTCTTTTTTAGTGTGCACACCTTTAAAATCTGAAAATTCTTTGTTTATTGTAGCTTGCTCATAATTATATAGAATTTCTGTGAGAGATTTCTATCTAATAAAGATGGGCAAGTGTTTTAGGATAAAGGATATAATAGAGAGCCTGGTAAATATGCTCATCTTCCCACTCCCATCCCACCCCATCTAAAAGTGTTTTTCAGCAATGATTTGGCAACTCAAAAGTGTTTTGATCGCTATTAGCAGAGAGCCAAATCTTTCTAAAGGTTTTGGTATATGATTTTAATATAATATGAAACTAAAATTAAGTGGTGTGTTTTTTTTCTATTTTTTCAGGGAGCAAGGCAGTCTGTTTATTGCAGATATGTGAATAAATGGGGTTACATATTCATACACACTGGTATACTGTAGGCACTTGAAGTGGCATTAGTGTGTTCATGCTTAGGTTTATTTATATATTTTCATTTAGTATCCATATTTGCTTGTTTCCTTAACTTTGCCTTTACAACCAAAGCACATATTTAAAAAATATCGTTTTTACCAAAAAAGAAGCATAATGAATGACTCTCTTATTGCCACAACTTCTTTAACTCTGAGAACCCCTAAATTGAAGACAAAATATTGATTCCAAAGTGTATTTTATAAAGTATTTTGGAAAGTGAGGAAGATTATATTGTAAATATTTTTCCTGCTTGCTAATATTCTTGCTCCATTTTTCCTTTCTGAGATACTTTCCTTACATATATTGAAACATAGTGGGTCATTCATTTATTTTATGTATATATATATGCATATATACATTATAACAAGACATCATATAATACGTGTATTATATACAATATAATCTGCTACCTTTAATCTCAGCCTCAACTTTGAATAGCCCAAGGTCAAGAAACTCCAATAACCTTGTAAAACTTTGAATGATGACCGGAGTCCATGTCAGTATGTCCTTACCATTTCTCTTCTCCATCTGTGATTTTAAATAGCTAATGTATTATTGTCACAACCAAAGTTAAAGTTTTTTTTATTTTATTTTGGGAGGGGGACGAGAAAGGGTGAGGTGAAGGCTAGTGGTTGTTATTCTGCCAATTACTGTCATTTTATGACTCTTTGTTTTGTTTATTTCAAATTGTACGTAGGTACTTTATTTAGAGTGTATATATACTTAACTTCTAGTTAAATTTTTCAATTCAAAACAAATAGAGGAATGCCACCCTTTAAGCTAATTCAACATAATGATATTGGATATTATCTGGTTGAAAATGCTGTTTGGAATAGTAATAATGGAGCAGAGCTGGTTTATGATTAAACAGTGGTTTAAAACCAAATAGTGTAATGGTTTGAAGGCAAAGGCAGAGGGGAATCTTGATTCTAACAAGGTCATGGAGGCGGCGATGAAGTGGTAGAAAATGCAGCCAGGACCCTCTAATTTTAGCCCTTTTCTGAAGCACCTTTTAATTTTCTATACCTAATAGTTTCCTCTGTCTCCCTGTTTTGGGGCATTTTATGCCTTGTAATCAGTCAAAATACCAGTGAGATTGGAGAGTGGATATATGACTCATTGCATTGGTTGGTCACCAGTTTTTAGTCTGTGAGTTTACATGCCTCTCTAGGTTGAGGTTTAAATCCAGCAATAGTATTTATGGCTGGAGCAGAAGAGGCTAACAGTTCACCCCCTGCCTGCTTACCTGCTCTTCCTGTTATCTCTGGGTTTGATTCTTAAGTATCACTGTCACCATGTAGAAGGACTGAAGGGATGCCAACAAAGCTCATTGCCATGCCTGGCAGCATAGAATGGATCCCTCCCTAGTGGCTTCTAACTGGTCTGTTTCTCCACCTGCCCCCATTTTATTCTTCAGGGAGGTGCTGGTCACCACCTAAATTTACCTTTGGTTCTAAATTATTAAAGAATTGCATTCTGCTGGTACCCAATTGATACAACAAAGCCTTTCTAAGTGGTTTTCCTTTTTCTCTGTAAACTGCATTCCTTCTGCTAGTGATGCGGTCTGAAAGGGTTTGCCTGGCACACATGGATCCTCGGGGCACACCTGTGTTGTTTGTGGATGAAGCTTTCATGAGTTTGTCCTGTTGTTCTTCACATGTATGTGGAGTGACCTAAACATTCATTTGAAAATGTTATTGAATTCACAGGAGCTTTTCTGGGAATTACATATCATTTCAATAAAAGGTTATTTAAACCTGAAAATCCTATGATATTAAACATTTTAAATGTTACAAAGTAATTCTTATACTAGCTGTTGCAGTCAAACTCATGCTTTCAGAATACAAACCTGATTTTATTTTCCTTGTTTTCTGGGGAGTCATGAGAAGATTTAAAAATCGGCAGTCCTTACATAATGCTGTGAAGTATAGCATTCAGAGCCCCCTATAATCTCCCTGCCTATGTGTCAGTCTTTATTTTGGGGTTATTTTCTCCATAACTGTTTGTGTAGTTGCCAGCTAGCATAAAGATTGAGAGTACAGTTTCGTACATTACATAGCCAGTACTAATTTATCCTTTAACTGGAAGTTTGTGCCTTTTGACTTCCTTCAGCAAATTCAGAGTGACCATAGTTCACACTGCTGTATGGTATATTTGAAAGGTGCTAAGGGAGTGAATCCTAAAAGTTTTCATCACAAGGAAAATAATTTTTTTTTGGTAATTACAGGAGGAGAGGGGGGTTAACTAAACTTATTGTGGTGATCATTTCACAATATATGTATGTCAAGTCATTATGCTGACCACCTTAAACTTATACAGAGCTATATTAATTATATCTCAATAAAACTGAAAAAAAAGGAGGGAAAAAGAACAGTTTTGAAATCAAGTCACTGTTCGAGTCCTGGCTCTGCTGTTTTACTCCCCTGGGCCTCAGCTGTCTTCTTTGAGCCTCCCCGTGCTGGTCTTGCCATTTAAAGGAGATGCTGATGTAAGGCGGCGAGCGCCCCTGGTCACTGCCGTCTCTCCTCGTGCATGCGCGTGGCATGCTGTTTCCTCTCCTCCAGGCTGGTGTGCATTGGCTGCTCCTTAGTCCTTGTGGACCTAATCATACCCACCCCTGCTCTTCATCCCTCCACGTGTGGGCTACGGTCAACCTGTATGTGAGCCTTTTCTGAGCCACCAAACTCTCACCCCCACCCATTCCTTCCTCTTCTTTATTGCTCTTGCATAGCTCTTCTTTTGCACTCTGTGGTATACTGATATCCATTGTTCCGTATTAGACTGTGAACTGACTGAGGGCAGGAATAGTATTTTAACTTTTTCTGGAGGACTTGGCATGATACCTGATAAAAAGACTAGCTTTAAAAAAACCCCAAACTTAAAAATAGAGTGTGAGGGACCAGTGCTGTCAGCTAATCGGTATAGTGGGAGTTTGCCCAGTGTGTGCTGGTGGCATTTCAGAGGTAGCCTGCGTCTGCCGGGTGAGTCAAGCGGCACACAGAGGTGGCTACATGTGAGACGAGGCTGGCATGGGGCAAACACATTGCCTGCGGGCTCAGACTGTGTGGTGTTATAACTAGTGGTGTGGTTTTGAAGTTGCATTTAGCACGGCTTTCAGGAATGGTCAGAGTAGTTTATTTTCACTTAGGCAATGTTTCCATGCAGTGAAATGCATAGATTTTAAGTGTACATCTGCAGGAGTTTTGTCAAAGGTATATATACTCATGTAACCAGCACCCCAGTTAGGACACAAAACATTTTTATCACTCAAGAGAGTTCTCTTCCAGAAGGACAGTTAGTCTCTACCTCTCATATAGGCAACCATTCTTCTGATTTCTAGCATCACAGGTTTCTCAGGGGAGTTTTGAACAGCCAAGAAATGTCCCTATATCAATTTGTTCCTTGTTTTCTTTATGCAGCATTTTACTATTTCTTGAACACATCTTTAGTTGGCAAATAAGAAAGGATCCTAGAACGGGAGGGATGGTAGGGGAAGAGAGTTCACAAGATCCTCTTGGGAAGGAGCTGATACAGACTGATAGGAACCAGGGTAGGGATGCCGTTAGAACAGTCTGACTCCAGGAAGTGTAAACAGATAAGTCAAGGTGTTTCCTGAGGAACTGGGAGGATTCCAGTACAGTGTCCGTCATTCTGGGCCTTCCAGTGTACTGGTGCACAGAAAGCTCCTTTTAAGCATAGGAAAGTACAAAAAAACGAGAACTGGTACCGTTAGTAGAACAGAGTATCCTTGAACCAGTTAGAGAAGTGGACTTACTGGGTCAAAAGGAATGAATGATTTTCTGGTTCTTGGTACATATCATCAAGTTACCCTCTGAAAGCTTTGTGCTGATTTGCAATCATGAACAAGGGTCAGGGGTTCCAGTTTCTCCCTATTCTGGCCAGAATTGAAGAATTGTCATTTGTGTTTTCCCGATAAATAAAAGGAAAGATACAAAATTTTCTAGATTTTCTCAGATCACAAATGATGTTAAGCATTTATCTAACAGATGACTTACTGAGTTTCTGCCAGTGAGGAAGGATGAAGTTGATACAAGGAGTGTTCTGTCCCCTCTAAATGAGGCACAAAAGGCTCAGAAGGCGTCTGGCCTGGTGAGGTGAATCTACAAAGGTCATGGATAAGTGGGGCCATTAAAAAAGTATTCCCTGAGCTGTCTTGTTTTTCTTTTTTAAAAAATTATTTATTTATTTGTTCATTTTTAGAGAGGAGAGAGAGAGGGAGAGAGAGAGAGACAGAGAAGGAGAGAGAGGAGAGAGAGAGAGAAGGGGGGAGGAGCTGGAAGCATCAACTCCCATATGTGCCTTGACCAGGCAAGCCCAGGGTTTCGAACCGGCGACCTCAGCATTTCAAGGTCGACGCTTTATCCACTGTGCCACCACAGGTCAGGCTGTCTTGTTTTTCTTTTGGGTTGTTTGGAGATAGACCTTTGACAGTCTCAACAAAATTATGAGATGAAGAATGGGACAGTTAGCCATTTTTTATTTTTATTTTTGTATTTTTCTGAAGTTGGAAACGGGGAGGCAGTCAGATAGACTTCCGCATGTGCCTGACCGGGATCTACCCCTCTTGCCCACCAGGGGCCGATGCTCTGCCCATCTGAGGTGTTACTTTGTTGCGACCAGAGCCATTCTAGCGCCTGAGGCAGAGGTCATGGAGCCATCCTCAGCGCCCGGGCCAACTTTGCTCCAATGGAGCCTCGGCTGCAGGAGGGGAAGAGAGAGACAGAGAGGAAGGAGAGGGGGAGGGGTGGAGAAGCAGATGGGCGCTTCTCCTGTGTGCTCTGGCCGGGAATTGAACCCGGGACTCCTGCACAGCAGGCCGACGCTCTACCACTGAGCCAACCGGCCAGGGCCACAGTTAGCCATTTTAAGAAAGCAGAATACCTTGATGTTTCTTCAGCCATTTGTAAGGCCTAGAAATTCCTTTATATTATTTATTATTATTATGATTTTTTAAAAGTGGGGGAGAGCCTGACCTGTGGTGGTGCAGTGGATAAAGCATCAGTCTGGAAATGCTGAGGTCGCCAGTTCAAAACCCTGGGCTTGCCTGGTCAAGGCACATATGGGAGTTGATGCTTCCAGCTCCTCCCCCCTGTCTCTCTCTCCTCTCTCTCTCCTCTCTAAAAATGAATAAATTAAAAAAAAAAAAGTGGGGGAGAGAGGGAAGGAGAAAGATCAGAAGCATCGAGTCATAGTTATGGCACTTTAGTTGTTCAATGATTACTTCTCATATGTACCTTGACAGGTAAAAGGGGGTGGGGGCTTCAGGCAAACTACTGACCCCTTGCTCAAGCCAGTGACCTTTGGCTCCAGCCACTACCTTTGGGCTTCAAGCCAGTGACCTTGGGCTCAAGCTGTCAAGCCTGTGCTCAAGTGAGTGACGCAGGTGTTTCGAATTGGGACCTGAGCATACCAGGTCAATGTTCTATCCATTGTGCCACCATTGGTCATGACCTAGAAATTCTTAAAGCTTCTCCTAGGCTGAGCAGATAATTCCCTGAGTGTGTGGCAGGGAGAGTGCTGATTTACTTAGTTCATTTGGTTCTTGTCCTTTCATGCAGTGATCTTGTCCTGTCTCTCTCTGGATGCCAGGAGTGCTTTGGCTAGTAAGGAACTGCTGTTGGGACTGACTGGCTCCTTTTACCCACTTCTTCCTTGTAAACTGCTTCTCAACATAATAGCATTTGAGTTCTAGAAAAGCATGTGTTCTGAGAATGTTAAGAAATACAAAGGGCCTGGCCTGTGGTGGCGCAGTGTATAAAGCAGGGGTCCCCAAACTTTTTACACAGGGGGCCAGTTCACTGTCCCTCAGACCGTTGGAGGGCCGGACTATAAAAAAAACAACTATGAACAAATCCCTATGCACACTGCACATATCTTATTTTAAAGTAAAAAAACAAAACGAGAACAAATACAATATTTAAAATAAACAACAAGTAAATTTAAATCAACAAACTGACCAGTATTTCAATGGGAACTATGCTCCTCTCACTGACCACCAATGAAAGAGGTGCCCCTTCTGGAAGTGCTGCGGGGGCTGGATAAATGGCCTCAGGGGCCGCATGTGGCCCGCGGGCCGTAGTTTGGGGACCCCTGGTATAAAGCGTTGACTTGGAATGCGGAGGTCGCTGGTTTGAGACCCTAGGCTTGCCTGGTCAAGGCACATACAACAACCGATCAATGAACAACTAAAGTGAAGCAACTAGGAGCTGATACTTCTTGCTCCCCACCCCCACCTCCTCTCTCTGTAAAATCAATAAATAAAATCTTAAAAAATATCCAAAGCAATATCAACAAATTTGCCTGACTCTTCTAGTTTGGAGAAAATAGATTTTCTAGGGCAAACTATTTTATCTATTAGCATCTGCAGCTGTCTGTTGTTCTAGTGTCCTACAGTCCCTGACAGAAAGGCCTCAAAGGTTTGTTGAAGGAATGAATGTTTTGTGTCCAATCAGAAGGGTTGGCTTATTTACTTGATGTTTGCAGGTTGCCTTAAGCCTATTAACTGTCACAAATGCATTTGAGACTGAGGAAAGAAAAATTATGCATGCATGTGCTGACTCTTTAGTTTCTGAAGGTAATTATTGGGTGTGTTTCTTTAAAAACACTTTTGATGTACCAAAGCTCTTAATAAGGGTAATAGCTGTCACAACTTCGAGAACAGAGATTTAATGCACTCAGTCTGCCACTTTGCTCCTAGGAGATGGCCATTAGCAAATTCTATAAATGAATCCAACACAGCCCCATAAACAACCTTTCTAAATTGTAACCCCCCCCCATAAGGTGCTTGAATAATTTCTGGGTACAGGATGCTTAATTTGGTGCTTGAGTGAATTTAGATGATGTTGCTTTTGCTCAGCACCAGACATTATCTTTAAGTACAGTAGCGATTTTCTTAAGGAAAGAGGTTAGGAAAATTTTGTGTGGGTTCAGAGGGCAGAACTGGTAATAACTGATTGGTTACAGTGATATTTTTTGTTTGCCTCAAGTATTTTGAAGACCCTTCTATAAATAAAGGCCTGTCCTACACCAGAATAGGCTGACTTGAATAGTGAGATACCTACTGGTGAATGCTTTACAAGAGAAGATGAGTAACTGGCAATTGAAGCAACTAGTATTCCCCCCCCCCCCCACCATGTACAAGACATGTGGCAAGTGCATTATACACACATATCCTTATAATGAAGGACTCTTGTTACTCCAGGGTGAGTTTTTCAGATGAGGCAAAGCTGGGGTGAGAGGTAAAATATTTGCTCAGGGAAACTCTAGGACTAGTAAGTGGTAGTTGGGGATTTGAACCCAGACAAGTTTGACTCCACAGCCTTACCTTTTAATCACTGCACTCTACTGCCTGAGTGAGTGACACTGGTCATAAATCATGGTAAAGGATTTATAGGTCAGGCGGAGAATGCACTCTTGGTCCTCATTCTATCTAAAGCTGTAAGATGAACTACTTTCCATTTTTGGTTCCACAGCAGGTTCTATCCCAGGGGTCCCCAAACTACGGCCCGCGGACCACATGCGGCCCCCTGAGGCCATTTATTCGGCCCCCGCTGCACTTCCGGAAGGGGCACATCTTTCATTGGTGGTCAGTGAGAGGAGCACATATCACTTGTTACGGCTAGCAGTGACAAATATGGAACCAGATATTGACCATCTCATTAGCCAAAAGCAGGCCCATAGTTCCCATTGAAATACTGGTCAGCTTGTTGATTTAAATTTACTTGTTCTTTATTTTAAATATTGTATTTGTTCCTGTTTTTTTTTTTTTTAACTTTAAAATAAGATATGTGCAGTGTGCATAGGGATTTGTTCATAGTTTTTTTTTATAGTCCGGCCCTCCAACGGTCTGAGGGACAGTGAACTGGCTCCCTGTGTAAAAAGTTTGGGGACCCCTGTATCTATCCTGTGATGTTAGAGCCGGGAGTACATATGATGATCAGTTACTACATAAGCTACGGAATTGCTGATAGACACACTTGAACAATTGCAGACTTTAGATTTATGGTAGGTGCCTAAGTGAATGGATTAGTGCTCAATAAACCAGGTAAAGTGTTATAAAAGAGAAGTATTTTTATATGGTGACATTAAATTATATTTTGAACTAGGGTAGGAGATAAGTTTTATTTAACTAGTTTCTCTTATAGTGATACAATTTGTAAAAGTATCAATTTCTGGCCCTGCCCTGGCCAGTTGGCTCAGTGGTAGAGTGTCAGCCCAGCGTGTGGATGTCTCAGGTTCAATTCCCAGTCAGGGCACACAGGAGAAGCACCCATCTTCTTCTCCACCCCTTTACCTCTTGCTTCTCTCTCTCTCCCTTTCTCTCTTCTCCCCCCCTCCTGTAGCCATGGCTCCATTAGAGCAAGTTGACCCCAGGCACTGAGGATGGCTCTATGGCCTCTACCTCAGGCACTAAAAAATGGCTCCAGTTGCAATGGTCCCAGATGGGCAGAGTGTTGTCCCCTAGTGGGCTTTCCAGGTAAACCCCAGTCCCGGTGCATTGTAAGACTCTGTCTCTGCTTCCCCTCCTCTCACTAAAAAAATGAAAAGAAAAAAAAAGTATCGATTTCTTCTCTTGTATGACCTAGTAGTCAATGACGTACCAAAAATTCTACAGACTGTTATTGTACAGTGTTTCCAAAACATCTGTAATGTTTTTGACGATGATACTTTCTAGTTAGCGTTTTAGGTATGTAAGTACAGAAACAAAGACCATAACCAAAAATTTTGCATTTTGACTAAATTGAAATTTGACCAAGATAATCTGAGCTGGGAAGAAAATACCTGAATTATTTTGTTACACCACCATTTTATGATATCCAAAGGAAGGGCAGTCATTGTCAACCTTATCATAAACTGGAATTCTTTCTTATTAGACTTCAAAGTCTTTCATTCTACCTGAGAAAGGAGAAAATAAGCAAATATTTAACATTTACTTTTTGAGTAGTATGCAATTAATTTAGAACTTTTGTCCAAAGAAGATATTGTCAATCTATCGACAGCATGAGACACAGTTGGTCATACCTTCCTTCTTGAAACAATTACTTTAGTTGCTTTCTGGATTTTTCTTCCATTTTACCTGACATTTCTGATATTACTTTCCTGAATCCTCCTAATTTTTTTGATCAGTAAATATTAAAGTGTTCCTGGGCTCATCTTCCTATATCTTCTCTTTTTTGTCTGCAATATCTCCTTAGCAGTTATTAGCAGATCCACAGCTTATATACCTTTTATATGCTGATGACTTCTATATTTGTATTCCTAGCCCTGACAATGTCTCTAGCCTCTAGACTTAGTATTATCCACTGGAGATTTCCAATCGTAGGTCAAATAGGCACATCACGCTTTGTTCAAAACAACTCGTAGTTTGTTCTCCTCCCTACCATCTACCTACTCACACCCCCACTGACTCTCATCTTAGTAATGGCACCACCATCCACCCACTTGCCAAGGTCTCCAACTTTGAAGTCGTTATTAAGTATTATTTTTGCCATATCCCACATCCAGTCTGTCAGGAAATCCAGTTAGCTATATCTTTACATATATCTACAATCTGACCACTTCTTATGATATCCGCTATCACCTCCCTGCTTCTAAAGTAACAACCACATTCCTCTTTAAAAATGTAAACCAGAGATGATACGCATCCAACTCTGCCTTCTCTTCCCCCTACAATGGCTACCCATTACATTACATTTAGAATAAAATCTGAAGGTTTAAACCGTGACCCTTTGGATACCACATGATCTGTCTATTCTCTGCTTGCCTATCTCATCTTTGCCCCTACTCTTCTTCTTGCTTACCATGCTCCAGTCATTCTGGCTTCCTGCTGTCCCTCCAGTGTACAGAGGGTTTTATCTTAGGGCGTGTGTCGCTGTTCCTTCCGCGTGAATACATTTCCCTCACTTATTCAGATCTAGCTTCAATGGCACCTCTGCTCTTCATTCCCTTCCTGTGCAATAGCCACCCTTGTCATTACATACTCTTATATTTCATAGCGCTTGTCACCATTTGGCTTTTGTATTATATATATGTGTATATGTATATTTTATTTACATATGTATATATATTATATATAATATATATACTTTATATATCTTCTATATATTTATTTATTTATTCATTTTTAGAGAAGAGAGAGAGAGGGAGAGAGAGAGACAGAGAGAGAGGAGAGAGAGATAGAGAGATGGGGGGAGGAGCTGGAAGCATCAACTTCCATATGTGCCTTGACTAGGCAAGCCCAGGGGTGTGTGTGTGTGTGTGTGTGTGTGTGTGTGTGTGTGTATATATATATATATATATTTTTTTTTTTTTTTAATTTGATTTTTACTCCCACTAGAATATATGTGCTTATGAGCAGGGGCTTAATTTGTTTGCAAGCCTTGAATACTGCCACCTATTTAGAAAACAATCTATATTTGTTGCATAAATAAGTGAATGAATGAACAAATGTCTTTTAGTTCCTTACACCAGGAATCCTTTTAGCCCTGTGAAATGACTGTCTTTCTGGCTATGCTTCATTCAACAAGAGAAGTTGGTTTTAGGATTTTTTTTCTTCTTCAAGTTCAGTTCTAGATTAAGTTTAAGGCATGCTTTTTCTTTCTTTCTTTCCTTTTTTTTTTTTTTTGTAACCATGAGGAATGGACTTTGTTTATTTAATTAGAAAGATGCCTGAAGGTAAACAAGTATCATAAGATAATAAATATCCTGGAAATTTTGAAAATGAGTCTCCTTAGCTGAATATTCTTCACTGAGGACAGTACATTGTCATGAAACTTAGGGAGTTAGTCATACAAATATCTTACAACACACTAATTAGTGGGCTGTAGCTTGAGCATGGATTATAATGAGGAGCTAACTAAAGACAGAGAAGCAGGGAACAGCTTTACCCTGTTTAGAAATAAAAGAATATAAAATCTGAGAACAGGAACATTTCTTCCATCTGCCCCAACTCAAACATCAGAGGCCTACCTCCTGCTTCCAGGGTGCGGCCTGTGCCAGGTGTCAGGGGTCGCACTGAGGCAGCACATGGAACCGAGGAATGCCGGCTGTCGGAGGGGCTCTGCTCAGAGTTGAAACTTCTTGTCTATTTTTTTTTTGGATAAAGCATTTATTTGAATTTTTGCTCTATTTCTCTGCTGTTACATTTAAGTATAATTAAATTTAATAATTTCAATTTTAAATTAGCATGGACAGTGTGAAGTTGTTTTCTACAAAATTCTTTCTCTTTTCTCTCTTTCTCCTCATTTCTTCCCTTCCTTCTTTCTTTAATGGTATCTTCACGTGCCTCTGCTGAAGTTGTTGTAACCAATATGTTGCCTGCTCTTACGGGAAGCTGTGATTTTGGTACTGGGCCAGTCCTGAAGCAGGACCCAAAAGTTCTCTAAGTTTATCGTTAAGTGTACTTATCCCACAGAACTAGCGAGCCAGGTAGACACGGCTGCCGGTTTGGTGGGAGAAACAGACAGTGCTTGATGCTTGCTGTTCTGCAGACAGTTTAACAATCCCCATTAGACACCCTCCAACTTTCCTTTAATTTATTTTTTTTAAAAATTATTCCTCCTAGCTGTCTTATGAATTAAATGCTATTGTTCTTTTTATAAATACATGTGTTTTCTACAGATGAGAAAAGAATAACTCAGAGAACGTAAGCTTCTTTCCTAAGCCCATATAGCTGATTCTGATCGAACAAGTATTTTTTTTTAATTTCTCTCTCTCTCTTTTTTAAACTTTATTTATTTTAGAGAAGAGAGAGAGAGAGAGAGAGAGAGAGAGAGAAGGGGGGAGGAGCAGGAAGCATCAACTCCCACATGTGCCTTGACCAGGCAAGCCCAGGTTTTGAACTGGCGACCTCAGTGTTCTAGGTTGACGCTTTATCCACTGCACCACCACAGGTCAGGCAAACAAGTATTTGAAGTTAGATTTTTCTAACAGAAAATCTCAAGCTCTCAACCACTTCATTTACCTTCCTCTGTTTCTCTCCCTCTTTTATAGTTGTACCTGCTGTTAGCAATCCCACGTGTTGCCTCTGTCTTTCTCCATTTTTCTTATTTCACAATTAGGGCTAAATTAAAAAGCATAGGAAAGTGCTTAGACAGTATATATTGTAAAATGCAGGGTAAATTCACACTAAGATGTGAATAAATTCCTGCTGTTGGGATGTGATGAGCTTAGAGGCAGTGTGTACTTACTATGGTGGTTCTTTCTGGGGCTGTCCTGACAGGGAGGAGAAAGTCACAGGGCTGTGTGGAGTAAAAGTAGACATGTTGGACAGCAGCTCTACAGGAAGTTTGAGAATGGGAGAAGCATTTAAAAGCTACTAGCCTCTGACCAGGGCGGTGGCACAGTGGGTAGTGTCTACCTGGGACACTGCGGACCCATGTTTGAAACCTTGAGGTCACTGGCTTGAGCGTAGGCTCATCCAACTTGAGCGTGAGCTCACCAGCTTGAGCACAGGCTCAGTGGCATGAATGTAGGATCATGGACATGACCCCAGGGTCGCTGGCTTGAGCCAAAGGTCGCTGGCTTGAGCAAGGGATCACTGGCTCAGCTGGAGCCCCCAGTCAGGACACATATGAGAAAGCAATCAATGAACAACTAAGAATTAATGCTTCTCATCTCTCTCCCTGTCTATCTGTCCGTCCCTGTCTCTCTCTCTCTCTCTCTCTCTCTAGCTAAAAAAAAAAAAGAAGAGCCTTTTTGAGCTGAACCAGAAAGACAATGGATGAAAAGTAATTTGGAGGGCAGTTGAGTTGGGTAGAAGTAAGTGGTACTAGCATGAGCAAGGGTCCATTGGGTTATCTCGTTGGCAGGAAAATGAAGCTAAAAGTCTACTTAGTGGAGAAGGTACTTATTTAAAGGTAATGAGAATTATAAGACCAAATTGAAGATAAAGACATTTTTTGTTATTGGCAATCAGGTGATGTTGGATCCCATGGGACAGAATGGGTCAGTGGAGGGAAAAGACCATATCTCAGAGGAACAAGGACTTAGTTTTTGGAAATGCCTTCTGGTAAGAGGACAGGAATAGGAAAGGGAGATCACGGTGAGAAAGCTAGGTTGAAAACCAGAAATGTGTTAAAGATCCAAAAGGAATCCTTCATTTCATGAAAAATAGGAAAAGGATTATCAACAACGTTCAGGACTAGAAAAAGTTATCAAGGAATAAAGAAAATGAAATAAAGGCCATTGAAATTGGCAAGAGTGCAGTCTTTCGTCTGTGGCCATACCACCCTGAACGCGCCCGATCTCATCTGATCTTGGAAGCTAAGCAGGGTTGGACCTGGTTAGTACTTGGATGGGAGAGCAGTTTTCCACTTGTACAACGGACAGCTTTGGAGTGTTAGTATGAGAGCCAAACCAAGTTTCAGAAAATTCTCTGGAAAGTCTTACTATAGGCGCAGGTGTACCATGCGAGAACAGAGAAGAAGAGTTACCAAGAAATCAATATTCTCTTCATTTGGGTTAACAAAACCATTCCCTATACCTAGCCCACATTATTAGATATATTATAAGTACAAACCCTTCATATGTAAGGGAAGCATACTTTAGGACAAGAAGTCTGAAAGAATCATTGTGGTCTGCAATATAAAGTACTAAAGTTGAAATCTGTGTCCTTGAAGTGCTAAAGATCATCTGGAAGTCAGTTTAATCTTCTGAATATATTTTCTCTCTTCTAAACAGGGAAAATGTCTCTTTTGTCCCCAGGGTTTATAGCTGATAATAATTTGATGAAGATATTTTGTTTTTAATGTTTAGAATACATGTATCTTAGTTTGGCTTATGGACTCTGTGAAACTTAAAGTCATATCAATCTGGAAGCAGATACTAATAGAAAGGAACTAAAACATCTAACTTTTAAGTATAGATACACATAGTTGCCACAAAAGTGTACATTGTTGGCATGTTGGTCACAGATTTGTATGGTGCAGTGGCGAGAGTGGCAGGGTTTTGGATAATAGTGCATAGGCACAGCTCATCCATGGCAGACTCCAGGGTAACTGTGTGACTATGGGCCCGGCATGTAGTATCCTTAAGCCTAAATTCATACAACTACACAATGAGGACTGCAAGGTGGTGACCGGGTACAGAAAAAAATGTGTACTCTATGTAGGTACTCAACAAATAGTAAGTGCCATTATCATTATATTCAAATAGAATATGATCAATAAATGGATTGTTAATGATGAGGTTTTGTCTTTCCTAGAATGGCTAATTTTTAAGGTCCTGTGTATATGTGTGTGGGTGAATCCCTCAATGCACTTAGATAACTTACTGTTTATTCTAACCTTTGACTTGTGATTATGAGTTTTTGTTCTTTCTTTGTTGTTCTTAAACTGTAATAAAAAATCTTTTATTCTATGAAGAATCAAGGTTGGAATGAAAAAAAATACCTTAAGAGTAATGGGTTCTGCTTCTTTCTTTTTTTTAAATTGATTGATTTTAGAAAAAGAGGAAGGTGCGGGGAGAGAGAGAAAGAGAAAGAGGCATCATTTGTTGATCCACCTTGTTGTACATTCACTGGTCACTTTCTGTATGTGCCCTGACTGGGGATCAAACCCGCACCCTTGGTGTTTTGGGACAACGCTCTAACCAACCGAATGAACCGTACAGGCCAGGGCTGTTTTTTGATGGTACAGTACTTCTGTCATCTTCTCTTTAGGAATTCTCATGTTCATTCTAGCTATTGATTCTTCTTTGCTATTGATTCTTTCCTGTCAATGGACTCATACATCGCAAGTTTGTCAACTTGCTTGAGACCTTTTAAGTTGGAAACACGCATATGTTCTTATACTCACCACTCCTTTTAGCTACTACCTATTTGAAGTTTCACATTAGAGAGCAGGGCATGTAGATCAATGTGTTAAGTTTCTTCTTTTCATTAAATTAATAACTTATCTCAATTATTTTTTGTTCTTTATGCATCTTTTTTTCCTTTACGTTGCTTTTTATGTTTTGTGTGCCTTTGAGTCATCCTTTTAATTTAGCTCTTCTGCTGTATTCAGTTTGGAAGAAACAATGGTAAGATCTTTCCAAGAAGAACATTTTATGATGTCTTACTAAAAATTAGCTTAATGAGCTATTCCAGAAAAGAGAAACTTTTATGGTTTTCATGAAGAAAAGAAATGCATTTTTAGGTATTTTGTTCAAAGGATAGTTTATACAACTGGCTTTTTTTAAAGCCAATTTCAAACATTTGTAGACTTGGAAAATGCTTGTAAGTCCTTAAAGGTATAACTTGCCAAATAGCTGATACTTTTGAAATTTGGCCTTAGTTCTGGTAAAATAATGTGGTTGACAGCCACACTGCAATTTACAATAATCCTTTTTTGTGTAAGGAAATGAGTCTACTTTCCTTAATAAATTCCAGATGAATTTCTGGTTCCTTGATTATTAACCAAGTCATTTAAAATTCAGGTTTCATTATTCAGTTTAGTTACAGCAACCCTCTCTGTGCTTGTAATGACCAATGTGACATTAAAATCCTTTGCAAAACCGAAACACTTTGGGGGAGGATTGCATTTTGGGTGGGTCATTTGGGGACACAAACTTATGATGTGGCAAGTGCCTCTCAGCGTTTGGTATGATGTGGGACTCAAAGTGTCAGTCATCTCGGGGTTAGCTCATGGCTAGTCCCAGCTGAAAGGAGATCAGTTTGAAGTTTTGGTAGTGCCAGGAAGGGGAGCTTTCTTGGAAGCCCGCCTTTGTATTTCTACTTACTTTTTATTGGCCACTCTTATCTGCAAACAAATTTAGAAATGTTTTTAACTGGACCACATCACTGCTTCCAACAATATTGGAGTTCTGTTACTAAGGAGGAAGAAGTTGACAATGTTGGCAATGAAGCCTCTGCCACACTTATTTTCTTATTTTATTTTATTTTATTTTTCATTTTTCTGAAGCTGGAAACGGAGAGACAGTCAGACAGACTCCCGCATGCGCCCGACCGGGATCCACCCGGCACGCCCACCAGGGGCGAGGCTCTGCCCACCAGGGGGCGATGCTCTGCTCATCCTGGGCGTCGCCATGTTGCGACCAGAGCCACTCTAGAGCCTGAGGCAGAGGCCACAGAGCCATCCCCAGCGCCCAAGCCATCTTTGCTCCAATGGAGCCTTGGCTACGGGAGGGGAAGGGAGAGACAGAGAGGAAAGCGCGGCGGAGGGGTGGAGAAGCAAATGAGCGCTTCTCCTGTGTGCCCTGGCCGGGAATCGAACCCGGGTCCTCCGCACGCTAGGCCGACGCTCTACCGCTGCACACTTATTTTCTAATTGTTCCTTTTTCCTAGTGTTTTGCTTTGTTATGATTGCAATCTAGTACTTTAGCTCTCTGAAGATATTATATTATTATAGTTTTTTTCCCCTTGTTCTCTTCATTGTCTCTGTTTCTTCCAATTTTATTTTCCTTTTTGGCTTTGGTCTCTTTGAAGTTGAAAGTTTCTTATGATTCTCTGCTAATCCTTGTCCAACTGTTGTTTAGATTTTCTGCCAGTCTCTGTATATCCAGCTGTCTTCTTCACCACCCCTCTCCTACCCGAAAAACCTACTGGCTCTAAACTCTGAGTCTTTTCTAGGGGAACTTACCTGCTGTGCTTCTGAAATATCCCTTTGCATGTCCCGAGGTTGAAATTTCCTTTCTTTTTTTCAAAAGTTTGTTCACGTTTTCTTCTACTATTTTCTCTTTTCTGATTCTCTTTGTTCTTATGGGTTAAGGCCTTAAATTTCTAAATTATCATCTTGGTGGGGCTTTGGGAGGCAATGAAGAGGACTGTGTAGCCAGTTCATTGTGTTTAACCAGAAGTCCAGTAAGTGTGTGTATATTTTGATGTGCATCATAGAATAAAAGAGTAGAAGAAACGTATATTGAATGAGGGTTATAATTATTGTTGAGGTGTAATTTCACACCTGACCCCAGTGTACCCCCTGGCTTCCCCTAGACCTGATTATAGCCTCTTCTTGTGCCACAGGAGGCACCCCTGAGGACCGCGTCACCTGGGCTTGTTAGCCACAGGGCCTCCAATTAGATTAGGCTGTCAGAATGTGTCAGGTGGTGCCTGACCTGTGGTGGTGCAGTGGATGGGTGTTGACCTGGAATGCTGAGGTCACCACTTCAGGGTCTGAGCTTGCCTGGTCAAGGCACAAATGAGAAGCAACTATGAATTGAGGCTTCCCTCCCCATTCCCCACCTTTCTCTCTCTCCTCTCTCTAAAATCAATAAATAAAATCTTTAAAAAAAAGTGTGTCAGATGGAGATAAGAAAGTAGCAAAAGGATCAGTTTCTTCCCCATCCCCCATTCCACAGTCTCTCAAGAACCTTCACAGCTAAAACTCCCATCTGCCTGGCTTTGGTTTTCTGGTTCTCAGCGACGGTATCTCTTTCTCGAACTTTCCAGCCACTCGGGAAGATGCCTTCCCGCTCTTTCTGCCTCTGAGCCTGGACATTCCTTGTTTGTTCCCTTCCCTCATCCTACACATCTGAAAGAGCTTTCCTTCTTAAAACCTCTTCATTGAATCATGTGAATTGTGATTGGTTTCCTGCTAGCATCCTGATTTATAGTCCAAATTTCTTATTTGGGGGAAAGGTAGAGGACAGTGTAGTAATGAGGAAAATAAGAAGGGTATATTTAAAAAAATTATTTATTGATATTTAGAGAGAGAGGAAGGGAAACAGAAACATTGATCTATTTGTATGAGCCCTGATCGGGGATCAAATCGGAAACCTTTGCATATTGTGACAATACTCCAACCAATTGAGCTATTCAGCCAGGGCAAAAGGTGCATTTTTTTATATGAAAATAACCTAGATTCAGTATTGTCTTATGATTTCAACATTTGCCAGGGAGAGATCAACTACATTGCAGAGAAAGAAGAGCACACAATTAATTTTAATAATGTTTGCTAATTTTAAAATCACTATACATTAAGTGATTAAGTGTAGCCTGACCCAAGTTTATATCTATATTTGAGTAGTAAATAAATATGTCTAATATTCCTAATGTCATGTTGTGAATTATCTATTGCTTAATGGTAGTAGAATTTCCGATCTAAATTCACTATAATAGAAAACTA
This sequence comes from Saccopteryx bilineata, assembly GCF_036850765.1. Lineage (NCBI taxonomy): Eukaryota > Metazoa > Chordata > Mammalia > Chiroptera > Emballonuridae > Saccopteryx > Saccopteryx bilineata. Next base: position 75,125,989 of record NC_089495.1, on the reverse strand, counting down.
TTTACCGGCTCTGTCATCAGAGATGTGGCGTATACCCTTCTTAACCACAAAATTCCAGAGGCCATCACAGATGCTGCCAGTTGTGCTGATGGCTTTCCTTCTCTTACTCAGCTTTTCTTCCCTCCAGAAGCCACATGTCTAAGCCACTCTCAGTTCTTTTCTTTTCTTTCTTTCTTTCTTTCTTTCTTTCTTTCTTTCTTTCTTTCTTTCTTTCTTTCTTTCTTTCTCTTTCTTTCTCTCTCTCTCTCTCTTTCTTTATTTCTTTCTTTCTTTCTTTCTTTCTTTCTTTCTTTCTTTCTTTCTTTCTTTCTTTCTTTCCTCCCCTCCCTCCCTCCCCCTCCCTCCTTCCTTCCCTCCTTCCCTCCCTCCCTTGCTAGAGGAGGGGAGTTAGTGAGAGACACTCCTGCATGTGCCCTGACTGGAACCAACTTGGCAACGCCAATGCTCTAATCCTTAGTGCCAGGGGCTGATGCTAAGACCAGCTAAGCCACTGGCTGTGGGAGGAGAAGAGGGAGAGAAGGGGAAGAGAGAGGGGAAGAGAAGTAGATGGTCATTTCTCCTGTATGCCCTGACCAGGGATTGAACCTGGACTTCCATATGCCAAGCCAGTGCTCTATCTACTGAGCCTAACTGGCCAGGGCTCAGTTTTCTTTCAGTTAGAATTCATAGTACCAATATTACATACAAAGCATGGAATTTGTTTAACATTTTTTCTTTCAAGGAATTTGCTCTGAGCCATCGTTAAGACTACTTATGGTTGATAAAAACTTTAATAATAATTTTAAGCTGGTATAGCCACTATGGAAACAGTATGATGATTCCTCAGAAAAATTAAGAATAGAGTTACCATATGATTCAGCAATCCCTCTACTGGGAATATACCTGAAAAACTTGAAAACATTTTTTTTTAATAAAGATATATACACTCCTATGGTCATTGCAGCATTGTTCACAGTGGCCAAGACATTGAGACAACCAAAGGGTCCTTTGACAGAGGTCTAGATAAAGAACATGTGGTACATATATACAATGGAATACTACTCAGCCATAAGAAAAGATGAAATACTGCCATTGCAACAACATGGATGGACCTTGAGAATATTATGCTCAGTGAAATAAGTCAGTCAGAAGAACCCGAGAACAATATGACTTCACTCATATATGGGATATAAAACTGAAACTCTTAGACACAAACAACAGTGTGCTGGTTACCAGATGGAAGGGAGGTAGGGGGTTGTAAAGGTTAAAGGGGTCAAAAATATGGTGATGGAAGACGATTTGACTGTGGGCGGTGGGCACACAGTGCGATACAGATCATGTATCTTAGAGGTGTACACTTGAAACCTGTATGATCCTATTAACCAGTGTCACCTCAATAAATTTAATAAAAAAGTTTTTCCAAATAAAAATCTGATAATTTAGTGACCCTGCTTAATATTCTTTAGTGAACTCTCAGTTTTATTAAGATAAAAATCAAAATCTTTAAGGTTTAAAGGGCTATGGAAGAAGCTTGCCTTACCCATCTATGGGCCTTATTTGCAAGTTTGCTACATTGTGCTCACATGTGGCCACAGCATCCTTTTATATTTTTAAATTTTTTTTTTTTTTTTTTTTTTTTTAACGAGAGAGACAGAGAGAAGGATAGATAGGGACAGACAGACAAGAATGGAGAGAGATGAGAAGCATCAATTCTTTATTGCGGCACCTTAGTAGTTCATTGGTTGCTTTCTCATGTGTGCCTTGACCCGTGGGGGGCTGGTAATGACCCTTGCTCAAGCCAGCAACCTTGGGTTCAAGCCAGTGACCACGGGGTCATGTCTGTGATCCCACACTCAAGCCAGCGATCCTGCGCTCAAGTTGGTGAGCCAGCACTCAAGCTGGTGACCTTGGGGTTTTGAATCTGGGTCCTCTGTGTCCCAGTCTGATGCTCTATCCACTGCGCCACCACCTGGTCAGATTTATTTTAAAAATTTTTAATGATTTCATTTATTGCCTGATGAGGCGGTGGCACAGTGGATAGAGCGTCGCACTGGGATGCAGAAGACCCAGGTTTAAGACCCTGAGGTTGCCAGCTTGAGTGTGGGCTCATCTGGTTTGAGCAAAGCTCACCAGCTTGGACCCAAGGTCGCTGGCTTGAGCAAGGGGTTACTTGGTCTGCTGAAGGCCCACAGTCAAGGCACATATGAGAAAGCAATCAATGAACAACTAAGGTGTTGCAACGAAAAACTGATGATTGATGCTTCTCATCTCTCTCCGTTCCTGTCTGTCTGTCCCTATCTATCCCTCTCTCTGACTCTCTCTGTCTCTGTAAAAAAAAAAAAAAAAAAAAAAAAAATTCATTTATTGAATTTACAGAGAGAGGGGAGGGAGGTAGTGAGAAGTATTAATTTATAGTTGGTTTACATTAGTTGTTCATTGGTTGTTTGTCATATATGCCTTGCCCAGGCAAGCCCAACGTTTTGAACCAGTGACCTCAGCTCCAGGTCAATGATCTATTCACTGTGCCATTACAGGCCAGGCCATAACATCTTTTTTTTCTTCTTTTTCTTTTAGTGAGAGAGAGACAGAGAGAGAGAGAGGGAAAGAAACAGAGAGAGACAGAGGCAGACAGGCAGGAAGGGAGAGAGATGAGAAGCATCAACGTGTAGTTGCAGCACTTTAGTTGTTTATTGATTGTTTCTCATATGTGCCTTGACTGGGGGCCTCCAGCCAAACCAATGACCCCTTGCTTAAACCAACAATCTTGGGCTCAAGCCACCAACCTTGGGCTTCAACCCAGTAACCATGGGGTCATGTCTATGATCCCATGCTCAAGCTGGCAACCTTGGGGTTTTGAACCTGGGTTGTCAGCGACCCAGGTCAATGCTCTATTTACTGTGCCAGCACCGGTCAGGCCACGACATCTTTTTTCAAATTCCTCAAATGTGATAGGCTCCTTTCTGACTCAAAGTCTTTGCTGAATCTTGTTTCTTTTCCCCTGAAGTCCCTTGCTCTCAGCCCAGCTTGAATTTACCTTGCCTTCATTTTTCAAATTCACTACAAATGCCAGTCTTTCATGGAAACCGTCACTGACTACCCAGATCATAATACTATTAACTCTTCCAACAGTGGGCCCTGTGATTCATTGTTGGTTAGCAGAGAATTGGGTATATGAGTCTGTAATTCTGGGAAGAAATCCAGGTTGGGAATATAAATCTGGAGTCATTAGTATTTAAATTGTATTTAAAGCCAGGGGGCTAAATATTAAAAAAAAATTTTTTTTAATCTCCAAAAACTGATGAGGTTCTGTGAAATGAATGTCATGTTTACTTTTTTGAAAAAAGGAATTATGCCTGCCTAACAATACTATTTGAAATAAATCATCAGGGTACAAGTAGTAACAGATTTGTTTTTCTCAAATAAAAGGGACAGAGGAGTTATTTGAAACAGTCGTGTTACATCTCCCTCATATATTTCTGTGGTGTATAGGTCCATCACCGAGCCTGAGTTTCCCCGTCCTCGTGATCCACATGAACTTTCCCAGGAGAGCTGTGGCGTGATCAGTGGTGAGCTGGGTTTAAACACGAGGACATAGCTAAGGAATCAAGCAGAATTCCAAACGTGACCCGGTGCCACTCCTTACATTGACTCTTGGATAATATTTCTAGATAATTAACTTATCTTAAACTGTATGTTATTATTCAGATTCGCCGTATGGCCTCATTTCATCAATCAGCTCTTTGGAGTAGACTGTACCCTCAGTGTGTTCTCCTGCAGCACCCAGAGCATCACGTTGCTCCCGGCACACTCTGTGTGCTGTGCGGTTTTTGGTAATGCTTTTATGTCTATACTTTTCAAACATGCAGTCCTCCACCAGAAAAGAAACAAGTAAAACAACAGCTAAATACAACTTTGCAAGTACTAAAGGTAATTATATATTTTAAAATAACAAATAAATCCGAAAACATTTTGGGGAAGAGTCTCGACTCAGAAACAGGATTTCTCAACTTCCACACTGTTGGCACTTCGGGCCAGATAAATCTTTTGGTATGGGATCTGACCGTGCATTGTAGGAGGGATGGCCGCATCCCTAACTTTTACCCGCTAGAAGTCAGCAGCACTCCTAGCCCAGCTGTAACAAGAGAAAATGTCGCCATACATCCCCAAATGTCAGGTGGGGAACAAAATCACCCCCAGTTGGGAACCAATGCTCCAGAAGAACAAGACCATCATTTTAGTCCAAAATTCACACAAAGCAGTGTAATATTTAAGAGGGGTGTCTGATTCACCCTTGGCTTGACTCAAGGAGGGAAAGGAAAAGAGGGATCCTGAAGTCTCATTTTCACAGGGCTGGTCCTCAGGACGACTGCCAATGTGCTAGTCCTGAACTAAGTTCTTTCATAGCTAGCAGAAATGACGTAACATTTCTGAGTGCCACATGTTTTACATCCAGATGAAACTCACTGGCTAGGACTTCCCGCCACTGACTCTAACTGTGGACATTCTATAGCTCACTAACCACAGGCTAAATATGGCATCTCAGAAACCATAACTATGACAACCCCTTAGTATAAATAATATCTGCATTTATTCCAAAGTCATAATTTAAGAGAAAATGTTACAGTCCAGGTTTGAAATGTAGAAACATCTTTATGCATTATAAAATGCTAAAGTTATAGAAATATTTTCAAACATATTACTGGATAGATGGCTAAAAAAATAAAAGCATGATATATATTAATGATGCATCTATAGAGAGCTTAAAATATTTTAAACATACTACAGGTGGTATAATGCAGCTTTCTCCCCCGTCCCCAACTTCGGATTCAAGCTATTCACCTCCTCTGGATCCACGGACAGGCTGGGATCCCAAAGGAAACACCACCACCCGTTTCCCTGGCCTCCAGGCTGAGAGTAGGTAGGGATATGTCCCCTCCACACAAGGGTAGAGGAGCATAAAGACACTGAGGAGCAGAGAAGTTTTCGACTGGTGTCACAAGATTGAACAAGGATCGACCTGACGATCCCCTGCCCGCCTCTTGGGCAGAAACCATTGAGCCTGAAGTGATGAACAAATAAAACAGTTGTAGTGAGTCAGATAAAATCTGATATATTATGATAAAGAAACGTATATAGCAAGCTTCCAGAGAAGAAGCCTTCTCATCTGCAACGTTGGAAATGAGAAGCCTGTGGAACAGCTCTACAGACTTCAGAGGGACAAAGTCTGCAATCTTTAGCCAGACAAGCAATCATTCCTATCAGGTAATAGAAAGATGTTTTCTATTTCCAAAAGTTTTTTTTCTTTTTCTTTTCTTTTTTTTTAAGTGAGAGAGAGAGGGAGAGGGAGGGAAAGACAGGGACAGACAAGATAGGAAGGTAGAGAGATGAGAAGCATCAACTCATAGTTGCTGCACCCTAGTTGTTCAGTGATTGCTTTCTCATGTGCCTTGTCCAGGGGAGCTCCAGCTGAGCTAGTGACCCCATGTTCAAGCCAGTAACCTTGGTCTCAAGCCAGTGACCTTTGGGCTCAAGCCAGTGACCATGGGGTCATGTCTATGATCCCAACCTCAAGCCGGTAACCCCACACTCAAGCCAGATGAGGCTGTGCTCAAGGAGGCAACCTCAGTGTTTCGAACCGAAGGGCCGACACTCTGTCTACTGCTCCACCACCTGGTCAGGCCAATCTCCAAAAATTTTTTTAATCAAAGTAAGATCTAAGGAAAATATAAGAGAAATACATATAACTAAGCATATAACAGAGGTTTTGAGATAGAAAATGAAGGGAAGAAGAAACAATAGTAGACCAAGATTTTGAGTAATGAGACTGGGATATGTAATATTAAATAAGGAATCTTTAATCTTTTTTTCTTTTTCTTTTCTTTTTCTTTTTTTTTGAGAGAAAGAGAGACAAGAAGAGATGAGAAGCATCAACTCATTGTTGTGGCACTTTTAGTTGTTCATTGATTGCTTCTCATATGTACCTTGGCCTGACCTGTGGTGGCGCAGTGAATAAAGCGTCGACCTGGAAATGCTGAGGTCGCCGGTTCGAAACCCTGGGCTTGCCTGGTCAAGGCACATATGGGAGTTGATGCTTCCAGCTCCTCCCCCACTTCTCTCTCTCTGTCTCTCCTCTCTCTCTCTTTCTCTCTTTCTCTCTCTGTCTCTCCCTCTCCACTCTAAAATGAATAAATAAATAAATAAATAAATAAATAAAAATTTATAAAAAAAAACTGTGAGCTCATATGTACCTTGAAGAGGGTGGGATGCTCAAGCCGACCCAGTGACCTCTTCCTCGAGTTAGAGACCTTGGGCTCAAACCAGTGACCTTCGGATTGATCCCATGCTCAAGCTGATGATCTTGAGCTCAATCTGGTGAGCCTGCACTCAAGCTGGATGAGCCCACGCTCAAGCTGGCAACCTCGGGGTTTTGATCCTAGGACCTCTGCATCTCAAGTTGATGCTTTATCCACTGTGCCACCATGGGTCAGGCTAAATAAGTACTCTTTGGGTCAAAATCCTACAAGGAAAATTTTTAGCCCAGATCTAAAGTTGGGCTGCAGGGGAAGACACAGTGAGGGATAAGTGTATTTTTGTTGGTTAATTTAATTACTTTTACCTGTACAGTGGTATAGATTCAGGAATGAAATTGCTGGACCATAGGATGTGCACATTTTTATTTTAATCATTAATTACCTCCTGGAGGTGCTCACAGCTACTCACTAGCTAGCACGGGATGAGTTTCTCTTTTATCTCTTTTCTTACCTTCTATTAACCCTCACTGTTAAGGGTTGAATTGTGTCCCCCAAGTTTTAACCCCAATACCAAAAAATGTGATCTAAACTACTCTCAAAGACTGGCTGTGTTTTTAAATGTGCATGTCTCTGATTAAAGGTGAGGGTAAACATATCTTCACATGCCTGTCTGGGTTTCATATCATCTCTAAGGTCTTCACCTACCTATTATTTTTGTTCTTGGGTATCCTTTCTTGAACAGAAATTCTATATTTACTTTGATGTCACACACATCCATTCTTGTGTTATGATTAAGAATTTTGTGGTTCCTTAGCCATAAAGATACTCTTTTATATATCCGCCTGATACCTTTATAATCTTACACCCATGCTGGGTAATTACTCAGTTTGGATTTATATTTGTGTGTAGTATAAGATAGTAGTCAGCCTTTCTCAGCCCTGTTCCTTCTAGTTTTCCCAGCACACTATACTGAAAAATCTGCTCCTTCCTTCTTTGCTTTTCCCTTGACCATTAATCAAAGCCCATATATACATGTCTGTTTTCTATTTATTTATTTTATTTATTTTTAGTGAGAGAGGTGGGGGGAGGGAGATGAGAAGCATCAACTTTTGTTTCACTTGAGTTGTTCACTGATTGCTTATTATACGTGCCTTGATGTGGTCAAGGGTGGGGTGCTCAAGCCAAGCCAGTGACCCCTTGCTCAAGCCAGCAACCTTAGGCTCAAACCAGCAACCTTTGGGCTCAAACCAGTGAGCATGGGATCATGTCAATGAGCCTGCGCTCTAGCCAGCAGCCTTAGGGTTTCCAGCCTGGGACCCCAGCATCCCAGGTCGATGTTCTCTCCACCGCACCACCATGGGGCAGGGTGACTGGTATCATATTCAAATATGTCTTCTAATTGGTTAGTGTAGAAAAATGCTATTGATAAGGTTATCTTGAATTTGGGAACTCAGCTCTCTGATTAGTTCTAAGGCTTGATTGATTTTTCTCTGTAGATAATCAAGTCATCTCTAAATAGTGGAAATGGCAATGTTAGCTCTTCAATTTCTCATATTTTTTTCTCACCACATTGGTCAGGATCTACAGCATTATACGGCATCTTTGAGTTGTTCCTACCTTAATAGGAATGCACCAAAGTTTTTTCTTTTTTTCTCAAAAAAATTTTTTTCGGTCCTGTCCGGTTGGCTCAGTGGTAGAGCGTCGGCCTGGCGTGTGGGAGTCCCAGGTTCGATTCCCGGCCAGGGCACACAGGAGAAGCGCCCATCTGCTTCTCCACCCCTCCCCCTCTCCTTCCTCTCTGTCTCTCTCTTCCCCTCCCACAGTCGAGGCTCCATTGGAGCAAAGTCGGCCCGGGCGCTGGGGATAGCTCTGTGGCCTCTGCCTCAGGCACTAGAATGACTCTGATTGTGGCAGAGCGTCGCCCCCTGGTGGGCATGCCGGGTGGATCCCGGTCGGGCGCATGTGGGGGTCTGTCTGACTGCCTCCCCGTTTCCAACTTCAGAGAAATACAAAAAAATAAAATAATAATTTAAAAAAATAAAATAAATTTTTCTGAAGTGAGAAGCCAGTGGGAGGCAGAGAGACAGACTCTGGCATGCGCCCGGCAGGGATCCACCGGCAAGCCCACCAGGGGGCAGTGCTCGGCCCCTCTAGGGTGTTGCTTCACTGTAATTGGAGCCATTCTAGCACCTGAGGCTGAAGCCATGGAGCCATCCTCAGCGCCTGGGTCAACCTTGCTCCAATGAAGCCCTGGATGTGGGAGGGGAAGAGAGAGAGAGAAAGGAAAGAGAGGGGGAAAGGTGGAGAAGCAGATGGGTGCTTCTCTTGTGTGTCCTGGCCGGGAATCGAACCCAGGATCTCCACACACTGGGCAGATGCTCTACCACTGAGCCAACTGGCCAGGGCCAGTTTTTTCTTTTCTATTTTCCCTTATGCTACAGTTTTGGGTCCAAATTATTAAAAACCAATTTATGGGAACTTTCTACTATTCCTGGCTTTGAGAAAATTTATCATAATCAGATGTTGAATTTCATCACATAAATTTTTCATCTTTTAAAGTCATGTTAGTTTTTTAATCTAATCCATGCATGTGGTGAAATATATTGACAGATATTCTGATATTAAGCTAACCTTGCTTTCTTGGAATAATCCTTTGTGATGACAGTTTTAGAAAATACTTTGTTACTTGATCTTTTTCTAAGATTTTCTGATTTATATTATTAAGTGACTAACCCTATATTTTTCTTTTTGGGCACTACTTAGATTTGGCATCAAGATTTTCTTAGCCTCATAACAATGAATTGTGTTGCTTCCTCTTTTATTCTGTCCTGTGTGAAAATATTTAAGGTTGGGCATATTTCAGAGAAGGACTAGTTAAAAATCCATTTCTTTTTGCATTTCTTTTGGCTTTTTATATAATTCTAAAAATTTATCCATCCTTTTATATTCTCAAATTGTAGTTAATACTTTATAATATTCTTTTTTTTTTTGTATTTTTCTGAAGTTGGAAATGGGAGGCAGTCAGACAGACTCCAGTCAGACAGACTCCCACATGCACCCGACCGGGATCCACCTGGCATGCCCACCAGGGGGCGATGCTCTGACCATCTGGGGCGTTGCTCTGTTGTGACCAGAGCCATTCTAGCACCTGAGGCAGAGGCCATAGAGCCATCCTCAGTCCCCGGGCCAACTTTGCTCCAGTGGAGCCCTGGCTGCGGGAGGGGAAGAGAAGAAGGAGAGGGGGAGGGGTGGAGAAGCAGGTGGGTGCTTCTCTGTGTGCCTTGGCTGGAAATCGAACTCGGGACTCCTGCATGCCAGGCCGATGCTCTACCACTGAGCCAACCAGCCAGGGCTTATAATATTCTTGTAAAAAAAGAAAACCTTTGTGTATTTACAGGAAAAACTGTTTGTTGAACACTTCATTCAAGTCAAGTCAATATAGTTGGTGGGGAGACAGTGACAAATAAGGAGATAAAATGTCTACGCTTACAATTTTTTTTGAGAAGATAATAAATATACAAGCTGACACTATATTAGATCTTTGTTCTTGCCCCATTTCAGTGTGTACTTTGCTCATTGGAGTTTATCCTCTTTTTTTTTTTTTTTTTTTTTTAATTTCACCACATTATCCAGAAGTATATCTTATTGATCACTTTAAAGAACCAGTTCTGGTTTTATTTGCTCCTTTTTGGTATGCATGCAGGGAATGAAATTTTCATTTCATTGTTTCTGTCCTTTAATATCAATTTTATGTCTTGTCTCTTAGCTTCTACTCTTACTTTTCCAGCTTCTTAAATGGCTAGCTGCTGGGGTGTGTAGCTTGTAGTTACTGTGTTGGGAGACTCACTGTATCTTGTCCCTTCTGTCTTCACAGGGTCTTTTTTTACTTTTGCTTTCTTCAGACCCCTTTGCTCACCAGTGGGGTAGGGGTACCTCGTCTTAGGAGGCTGTGCTGTGCCAGGAGTAGAAGCCACCTTCTTTCTTATCTCTTAATTTGTTTGTCATGGTCTCGACCCTTAAAACCTGTTCTCTGGAGGTTTGGAGATTTCCGAGTCCCCTCCTAACAAGTCTCCCCTGTCAGGGTGTCAGGTGGGTGTAGGGTTGGGTGGTAGCAGGTACTTTGTCAATGGCAGTGAGAATGTTAGTGAGGCAGTAGTACGGAGTCCCCTGAGTGATGTTAATGCAAGGCCACAGACATTTTTACAGACTCCTATTTTCACATTTAGTCTTCTCACTGTACATGTTAAATCCTTGTTCTAAGAAGTTTTGATTACTCTCTCCCTCTCTCCAATAATGTTTTCTCCTTCTACATATTATTCTACTACTTTATTTTTTACCTATAATGTATATATCCATCTCTTTTAAAATAGTGACTTTTGCTTAGCTTTGTCTTCCATTTGACCCTGGTTTTCTTCTTTTTCCTTTTTTTTTTTTTTTTTTAACAGAGAGAGGGACAGATAGGGACAGAAAGGAAGGGAGAGGAGAAGCATCAGTTCTTCATTGTGGCACCTTAGTTATTCAATGACTGCTTTCTCGTATGTGCCTTTGGGGGGGGGTGCTACAGCAGAGTGAGTGACCCCCTTGCTCAATCCAGAGACCTCTGGGCTCATGTCTGTGATCCCAGGCTCAAGCCAGTGACCCCGTGCTCAAGCTGGTGAGCCCGTGCTCAAGCAGGAGACCTTGGGTTTTCAAACTGGGTCCTCTGTGTCCCAGTCCAACATTCTATCCACTGTACCACTGCCTAATCAGGCCTGTCAGATACTAATTTTCGACAGAAATGATAGCTTCTTGATATGAGACAGCCAAGAATAAAATTCACATGTAAGAAAGTGTTCTGTAAGCTGCTAAATGTGACCATGAGCAAGTGACTGAACTTTTTGCTTGAATTTTCTTACTGAAAAATCATAGTAAAACTTGCTTCGAGGGGTTTGGAGGGTAAGACAAGGCAGGTAAAACGCTGTGGACACCAGAAGTGAAGAGAAACGCCAGGTTCCAGCAAGGCAACTAAGACACACAGAGTGTACAAAGAAAAGAACAGAGACCGGAAACAGACACCCCTTCCAAACACTGTCACCTGCTTCTGGTTCCTCTTCCTCCTCTGCTGGCGGGAGACGGGCGGCAGGAGCACCGTCCTTGTGCCAGCCCGGCCCGTTCAGAGCCCGTCCGCGCCGCCCCTGTGCCAGCCCGGCCCGTTCAGAGCGCGTCCGCGCCGCCCCTGTGCCAGCCCGGCCCGTTCAGAGCGCGTCCGCGCCGTCTTTGTGCCAGCACGGCCCGTTCAGAGCGCGTCCGCGCCGTCCCTGTGCCAGCCCGGCCCGTTCAGAGCGCGTCCGCGCCGTCCCTGTGCCAGCACGGCCCGTTCAGAGCGCGTCCGCGCCGTCCCTGTGCCAGCCCGGCCCGTTCAGAGCGCGTCCGCGCCGTCCCTGTGCCAGCACGGCCCGTTCAGAGCGCGTCCGCGCCGTCCCTGTGCCAGCCCGGCCCGTTCAGAGCGCGTCCGCGCCGTCCCTGTGCCAGCCCGGCCCGTTCAGAGCGTGTCTGCACAGGAAGCGGGTGGTCCCTTTCTCTTCCTACACTTTATTTTTATTTTACTTACATTTTTACAACTTTATTGAAGTATAATTTGCCTCCCATAAAAGTCTCCTGCTTTAATGAAGATTCCCAAGCATCCTGCCCTCATTCCCACCCACATTGTCGTAATTATGTAGGGTTACTATACAGTTGCCTTTCTGCTGCTAGAAATTGTAAAATGTTGTTCTCATTTACCTGCCATTTAAAATTTTCTTTTGTTTTGAATTCTTTTTTACTTGCTATTTTAATATTAAGTGAAAAGTGACACAGTTAAACGGAATGGCTACTCATGCCTGACTGTGACTCACCCTTAATCATGTGTTAAACTAAATTTCTTAATGTTCTAAAGGTTCTATGTGGCACTCATGGAATTTTTATAAACTGATCACTTAACAGGAACTATCATTTCCAGCTGTCTTTCTGTTTTCTCAGTTACCTTTACATTCTTGAAGTATTAGACCATTTTCATCATTACCCGGGGAGAGCCAGTGAGAAGATAATAATTAAGCCTTTAAAGAGGATTGTGTGATGCTCTGGCCAGATAGCTCGGATGTTAGAGCATCGCCCTAAGGCACGGAAGTTGCTGGTTCAATCCCCAATCATGGTACATACAGGAACAGATCAATCTTCCTCTCTCTAAAATAAATAAATAAAAGTTAAAGAGGACTGTGTGAGCAAAAATATTGCTTTAAGTGTCCCCAGGTTTACTTCTCACGTTGATGGCAGTGCTTTGAGGCTATTATGTAATTTCTTGTGTGTTTTCCTCTATTCCAAGTGAAGTTCCATTTTTACAGATGAGGAAAGTGAAGCCAGTTGAAGGGACTTCTATAAAGCTTCCAGTGGTGGAGCTAAGGGCCTCTGACTTGAATCCTACTATCATTTATAGATTGAGTATAATTTCCTGTGGGCTATTCTACTTGTTAATTAAAAGTAGATGTAAAGTTTCTTAATATTTAATTTTAACGCAGTGAGAATTGATTGATTTTTCTGGTGTGTACCTAGGATGAAGAAGAAACCTTCCTCCTGAGGAAGGCATCTGGCCTTGTGGGATTAAGCCAAGCTCTTGACTTGTTCACAGAGGGGAATCTCTTACTAATTCCCTTTAATTACCTCACCACCTTTTTTTCCTTTTTGGAAGTTTTCTGACTTAATTTCTGTGGGTTTAAAGTAGCACTTGTAGCATCCTCTAGCTAAATAATGATTTTAAAAGGACCAATGCATCTAATTTTTCATGTGCTTCTGATGCTGACGGTAACTGAGATAAATTGTCATATGGGGGGCAAGAATATTGAAGATTACTAATGAGCTTTTGAGATGTCCTTCATGACTGTGTGTATAGTGTACTTTGGACCTAGTAGAATGTAATAAATGTGTTTTAATTACTAAATATAATACTTAGCGAAGAATTTTCTGAGATATCTATATTAAGTTCAGATTAGTAAAATATTTAGTTATACATTTTTGGAAAGTTCAGGCATACATTCCTATTTATTTTGGACTTGTAAAATACCAGTTTAAGAAATCTGAATGTAAAATAGTCTACACGATGGTACTGAAGTTACTAAAAGAAAGTGCTGAGGTTTTTATTTACCTCCATTTGGTAATGGTTCGGTGGGGCTAGTCTCACCAGCCTTCGTATGGTTGGGGTCAAATGTTAATTGTAAGATCAAATGGGGTTAGACTTACCTTTAATTTTCTTTAAGCTAATCATTTACAAATTGTTGTGCTGAGGGACACAGGATAAAGATGTTGCCTACTGCTGAAATGTAAAAACAGCAACAAAACTAAGTGCAACAACAACATTCTTTTGAGATGTAATGAAAACAGTGTGACATAAAATTTATGGTATTGTAAATTTAATTATTGCTTGTTTTGTTTTTAAGACTCAAAATAGGTTTTAGAAATGTTTAAATAAAAACCTTTAAGGTTTCAAAATCTCAGGAAGCAGCAGCACTAATGGTGAATACCGGTATTTTTTAGTTTTGGGGTTATTTCTGGCCTTTATGTCAAATGTTTAAGATACAAATGTTTAAGATACACTTCTGTATCACTTCTTATAACATTTGAAAAATTTACATGAATAGTATTTTTTATATAATAGAAATTGAGTTAATATTATATAATGACTAAGGAACAATTACTTTCTTTGTCCCTGCATATTCACATTTAGAAATTAACATTTGCCAAATAAAAAATGGATTTTCTTTTTTCTAACTCTTCATTATATTTTGGAATTGAGGTTTATGGCTGCAAAATACATTTTCCAGGCCCTGGCCATGGGTCAGTGGATAGAGCATCGGCCGGTGTATGGACCTTCTGGATTCAATCCCTGGTCATGCCACACAAGTTAAGGAACCATCTGCTTCTCCCTCCTTCACTCTCCTCCTTCTCTCCTTTCCCCCCTCCTATAGCCAGTGGCCCCGGGCGGGCGTAGGGCATCCACTTCAGGTGCTAAAAATAGCTTGGTATTCGAGCATCAGCTCTAGATGGGGTTGCTGGGTGGATCCCAGTTGGGGCGCATGTGGGAATCTGCTTCACTATCTCCCCTCCTCTCACCTAAAAAATATAATAATAAAAAATAAAAGTGTAGTTTTCAGTTAGAAAAATAATTTGTGTGCTTAATTTTTGTTTCATTACTACTATCAACCAAAAAAAAGAGGTAAATTGAGGCAAATGCAAATTTCCAGAAATTGATTTTATTTGGCAATAGCAGAGGAATTGCCACTTGGGAAATGCATGCTGTAGCAAGCCACAGGAGAGTTTATGGAAGGTTTGGGATGGGCTGTATTTATGGTCAAGGAGTGCAAAGAGAGGAAAGTCTAGCTGGAATCCAAATAGTAAGTTCATTGACTTGAGGATGAGGTGGGATTGTTGGTTGATGTTCACTGGCCAGGAGATAGGTCAAGGTCTTCAGTAAATCAGACACTTCTGGGAAATCAGTCTGTGGGTTCTTAAGTTCTGTTTTTCTGACAGTGTATGCAAGAGATTATCCATTTTATATTCTCCAGTTCCATTTTAGATTAAAATCTTCTCCTACTGTGAAAATCTAGCCTGACCAGGCGGTGGCGCAGTGGATAGAGCATTGGACTGGGATGCGGAGGACCCAGGTTCAAGACCCTGAGGTTGTCAGCTTGAGCGCAGGCTCATGTGTCTTGAGCAAAAAGTTCACCAACTTGGACCCAAGGTCGCTGACTCGAGCAAGGGCTTACTCAGTCTGCTGAAGGCCTACGGTCAAGGCACATATGAGAAAGCAATCAATGAACAACTAAGGTGTCACAACAAAAAACTGATGATTGATGCTTCTCAAGTCTCTTCTTTCCTGTCTGTCCCTATCTATCCCTCTCTCTGACTCTATCTCTGACCCTTTATTTAAAAATAATAAAAAAGAAAATCTAAAAGTATTTATGACTTTTATTCTTGTGGAATTAAACATACTGATAAAGTAAAATACATTTATCTACTTTGAAAATATATACTGTTTAGGGTAGACTCTTTTCTGGACTTTTCTTTCTTCTTTTTTTTTAGCTAGTTTCTTTCGAGAAATTTTCTTAATGCTCTCTTTTATGCCACAATTCTTTTTCCAGTGCTATGTCCTATGATATTTCCTCTTTACTCTCCATTCATTTTTATATTCTGTTAATTAGATTTTGGGATAGAGAAAGATGAATATAAAGAAGTCTGTTGATAAATTCTTTTTGTGTATGAGAGACAGAGACAGAGAGAGACAGAGATAGGGACAGACAGACAGGAAGGGAAAGATTAGAAGCATCAATTCCTTTGTGCGGCACCTCAGTTGTTCATTGATTGCTTTCTCTTAAGTGCCTTTGGGGGGGGGGGCTACAGCAGAGCAAGTGACCCCTTGCTCAAGCCAGCGACCTTTGGGCTCAAGCTAGCAATCATCGGGTCATGTCTATGATTCCACGCTCAAGCCAGCAACCCCATGCTCAAGCTGGTGAGCCCGTGTTCAAGCCAAATGAGCCCCTGCTTAAGCTGGTGACCTCGGGATTTAGAACCTCGGTACTCTGTGGCCTAGTTCGACACTCTATCCATTGTGACACCACCTGGTCAGGCTGTTGAGGAATTCTTATGTATAGTTTTGAAATAGAAAAATTGCTTTGGTTTTAATTTTACTATTCAAGTTGGCTAAGAGAACATAGGAAAAAAGAAAGAAAAATTTTCTAGTCCTCTAATAACACCTTAATAGATTTGAATATTTAGACATATGTGTGTGGATTATGTATTTATTGACCTTATAATCCCTATCTTTTACACATTCTGTATTCATAGTACAAAATCAGCATAAGATAGTATTTCTGTAGCCAACTTGGCAAGCCTTGTTTATATGATCCTCCCTGAGGAGCCCTATGGTTGGTATAATAAAAATGTACTTTCCATTACTTAGTTTAAAATAAAATTTTTTAGTATTGTTGGTTTTTGAGGAAATATATTGGCTTTTCAAATTACAGTAAATGCTTCATAGCAGTTTTAAATTTGTTTTCATGATCTTATCCTTGGGTGGCATACCTTATTAGATTATTTAGTAATATTTTTAGAAATTTAAAGCTTTCAGACAAGCTTCAAATTTTTTTTTTAAGTTTCAAATTTTGATTGAGGTAAGTTATTGAACCAATTTGAGTTCAGAAACTAATCTGTTCTAACAGTTTCTATTTAAACACTATGATTTTGTTTCCATGGTCTAGTTATTGTTTTTATATATTCTGAATATTTAGAAGTAGTCATTTACTTGTTTTAAAAACTTTAAATGGAAAAAGATCAGATTTACTTTTGGATTTTCATATTGTAAATTAATAAAGTTTTAGTTTGAATGAATTAATAAACTTGATAGAGTTCTAATTTAGAGGCAATTTGTATCTATATATTGAATACTTGGCCCACATTTTTTTTTTTTTAAATTTTTATTTATTTATTTTAATTTATTCATTTTTAGAGAGGAGAGAGAGAGGGAGAGAGACATAGAGGGAGAGACAGAGAGAGAGAAGGAGGGAGGAGCTGGAAGCATCAACTCCCATATGTGCCTTGACCAGGCAAGCCCAGGGTTTCGAACCGGCAACCTCAGCGTTTCCAGGTAAACGCTTTATCCACTGCGCCACCACAGGTCAGGCATTGGCCCACATTTTATATGTTCTGTAGCTATTTAATTTTGGAGGCTAGAAACCAGCAATAGATACAGGGTGGGACAAAAATAGGTTTACAGTTGTGAGTATGCAAAACACAGAGTTTATTCTTGTATTATTAGTTATTAATTATTGTATTACTTCCATATGAACAACTGTTAACCTACTTTGCCCCATCCTGTATGGTGGGGATTTCTACAAGTGTTGTTAGTTATTCAACTAAATGTATGTGTTCTATTTAAGATCCTGTTCTTTAGGCTATGAAAGGTGTTAGAAGGTATTTAGAAGAAAAATCATAAAAGATTTGGAGTTTTTTCCAATAATATTTGGTGCGGGAATATTCCCATATGTTAAAACATAAATTGGTGTCAAAGAAAACATAAAACTTAAAAGGTTAAAAACCTAATAACTTTGTTACTGACATAATTCAAGCTGGTTTATATTTAGAAGTTGGATATTACTGTGATGTTTTGTAATTACAATTTTTCTTATTAAAAATGAGATTTCCCCAACGCCTTAATTCTTTCTGTGTTAGGATTTAGAAACTTTTATTCACCGTGCCTCTACAGCTGCCCTCTTGACACGCACTGCGTGATATTGGTCACTTCCTTGCTGGTCTCTCCCATTTTCTCCCCTCTTCAATTATTTTTCACTTTTTACTTTGTAACTTTTATGTGAAAAACGTAGCCAGTTCAGATGCTTTTTCAGTTCTCTGTGAGAATTAGGCTATCTTAGTTCCACATACATCACATCAGATTTTTTTCCTGGTGACCCAACATGATTACTATGTAATATTTTGAGAGCCGTTTTTTCATTTTCATCAGAAATTATTCCTGTCACCTCTTGTCCCCACATTCCATTTCTGCACTTTCTTTGAGCTCTGAGAGGTCTAAATGCTCATCCCTCGTTAATTGAGATTCTGTTGTAAAGAACTGTCTTATAATTTTGATGTTGGGAAATATATAATAGTAAATAGCTTGCTTGTAGTGTGACAGGGCAGGTTGTTAACTGCTGTATTTAGAGTTTGGGGGGAATGGTTGACTTTATTTCTTCATTAAGTCAGTGTCCATTAAGGATCATGGTATGTGTTGACTGCGTGAATGAAATGTCAGGCCTCATTCTAGGTATACAGAAATTTTCACCCTTTGTGGTATTTCCTGATTTAGTTGTCTGATAAATGCCATAATGCAGAGAGGTAGAGGTAATTATGGGAGAGGAGAGAGGGACATCAGAATCAGACTATTGGGAATATTAAGGAATGCTTCTTGAAGAAGCAATACTCAATTCATCCCTTGGGAATGAGCAGGTGTTAGCTGGGCAGTCTGGAACTAAAAGGCTCTTCCTCTAAGAGGAAGCAGGTTGTGCAGAGCACGAGGGAGAGGGGTGCTCTCAGGGGCTCCCTGAACTCTAGCTGGAGCTGAGAGATAGCTAGACTCCATCCAGCATGGAGCATCCCAACCAGCACTTTTCACGGTGTGGGTTCTGAGACCCCTGTAAGTTCCTGAGACCCTTTTGTGGAGGGTCTGCGAGTTCAAAACAATATTAAGATTTTATTTACTTTTTCCACCCAAATTCTCTTTAAGGGTATGCTGAGAATTTTTTAGAGAATATGTGTGATGACATCATCACTCTCACATTTATAATAGAATTTGTATGGACTTGTAAATTTTTGTGTTTGAAAAATTTCTCACTTTAAATTTCTAAATCAGTAAATATTGATAGATAAGCCTACCTATACAAAAGCTTTTTGGGGCCTTCAATAATTTTTAAGAGTACAAAGGGGTCCTGAGACCCAAAAGTCTGAGAATGCTAAAGAGTTTGGATTTTATTTTTAAGTGCCACAGGGAGTCTTGTGTGACTTTTGCAAGAAGATCACTTGATCAGTGCTTTTAGAGAGCATGGGTGGTGATGTACAACCTGCAGTGCTTAGGGGCCAGCCGGGCGGAGAGACGAGTTAAACCACTATTGCTGTAACTCGAGGGACAGGAGGGCGCAAGCTACTTTTGTTGTGGTTGGTGTGGTGTACAAATAGATCTTCAGTCTAGAACCATTAATCCTGGAAGTTTTGTGTGAGGAAGAAATCCAGCTCCCTCCCAGGTTTCAGACATGGGGTGCTGGCAGCGTTGCTATCAGAAACTGAGTGGACAGCTGTCTTCATTTGCACTGCTTTCTGGCTTCCCTTGTCTCCGAGGAGAAGAGTGTGTAATTCAAATCAAGGCACTCCTGCATGCAATATGTCATTTTTCTCTGGTTGCTTCCAAGATTTTCTGGTTCAACTTAGTTTTCAGCAGTTTGACAGTGATGTGCCTAGGTATAATTTCTTTGTATTTATGTATTTGTTTATATTCTTGATTTTTGTTTGTTTTTTGTTTATTTTCTTGAATGGCTAAATGCGTTCTCTTGCTTTTAAGGAAATTTCGGCCATTGTTTTATTAAATATTTTTCCTGCCCTATTCTCCTCCCCCCTCCCCTGGTTATCCAATTATATTAGTTAATGTTGTCCTACAGGTCCCTAAAATTCATTTTTTTCAATCTGTTATCTTTCTGTTCTTCAGATTGAATAATTTATAGTGATTGATCTTCAGTTCATCTTCAGTATTTTCAAATAATTCACTGACTCTTTCCTCTGTCTGTTGGTAATCCCATCTAATGAAGTTTTTATTCCAGGTACTTAATTTTTCAGTTCTCAAATTTTCATTTGGTAGTTTTGTTATCATTGTTATTCAGTGTTACAGTTTACATTTCTCAGCTGAGATTTGCTTTCATTATTATTATGAGCATTTTTCCTTTCTATACCTGAGTATTGGAATGATAGTTACTTTAAAATGTTTGACTGCACCCAGGCTGGTTGGCTCAGTGGATAGAGCGTCAGCCTGGTGTGCAGATGTCCTGGGTTTGATCCCTGGTCAGAGTACACATGAGAAGTAACCATCTGCTTCTCTTCCCTTCCCCCTTGCCTCTCTCTCTCTTCCCCTCACAGCCAGTGGCTTGATTGGTCTGAGCACTGGCTTCAGGCGCTGAGGATAGCTCCTTTGATTATAGCATCGGCCCCAGACAGGGGTTGCTGGGTGGATCCCAGGCGGGGCCATGTGGGAGTCTGTCTATCTCTTCTCCTCTCACTTGACTGCTAATTAGAATATCTGGAACACCTTAGCATCTTTATTATCGTTTAACCTTGGGAATGAGCCCTGTTTCCCACTTCTTTCATCTGAAGTAATTTGGCCTTTATATCCTGGTCATTATAAATGATATGTGAGAACTCTCAATTTTGTTATATTTTGCCAAAAAATGGTGTTTTTGTTTGGTTGGTTAAAATAGGCACTTAATTTGCCTGGATTGAAACTGCAAATTCTGTTTTTCCCATCGTGGTGTTTGCAGTGCATTTCAGCTCTTTTTGCCTTAGCTAGAATGCTCGGTGCTTGTTTGCACATCTGCAGTTCAGGGGCCAGCTCGCGGCTGGGAGGAGTTTTATGCTTCCTTTCTCGCTCTCTCTTGCCTGCAATTTCCCTTTCATTTTCCAGTGACCGTGGTTGTCCTGGACTCTGTCATCTAGTTCTGAGCCCAGTGAGACGTATGTGTGTGTGTGTTAACCAAAGTTTGAGCCGCATACATGGCACAGATGTGGGCCTGTCCTCAGACTTTAAAACTTCAAAAACTGGAAACTCATACAGAGCAGTTTCTTCTTCCACATGTCAGCTTGCCTGCTTTCATTTGTTTGCCAGTGTTTCCTGAAAATTTTTAAAAAAATATTTATAAGTCCTGAGTTTGTAGTTTTTTTTGGTCTGTTTTTTGTTGTTGTTCAGTGAGAGGAGGGGAAGCAGAGACAGACTCCCACATGCACTTTGACCAGGATCATCTGGCATGCCCACTAGGGGGCGATGCTCTGCCTATCTGTGCGTTGCTCCATTGCTCAGCAACTGAGCTCTTCTTAGCACTTGAGGCAGAGGCCATGGAGCCATCTTCTGTGCCCTGGGACAACTTGCTCCAATTGAGCCATGGCTGTAGGAGGGAAGAGAGAGCAAGATCAGTGAGAGGGAAGGGGTGGAGAAGCAGATGGGCACTTCTCCTGTGTGCCCTGACTGGGAATCGAACCCAGGACATCCACATGCTGGGCTGACACTCTACCACTCAGCCAACTGACCAGGGCTGAGTTTATAGTTTTTATCTGTGGGAGAGTTGGTTTGATAGGGGGTACTTGGCCATCCCAGAAATGTAATCATTGTATTTTTTGGCATTGATAACTGAGAAAAAGAGATTATAAAGACAAACTAATTAAGTAAAGGGGTGGAGAAGTAAAGGAGGATAAAGAATTTAATTTTGGTCATGTTGAGTATGTTGGTAGCCAGAGTGGAGTTATCTGTCCAGTGGTAGTAGTTATGGACGTGTGAACCTTAGAGATGTGGTCTGAGCTGCAGATACAGATTTAGGAATTCTAAGCATGTTGCTAATGACTGTGAGCATGAGGAGGGTTGTTCTGAACAAGAGCATTGACCTGAACTCATAACCCAGGGGAACAGCCATGTTTAAGAGGTAGACCAAGGAAGAGGAAACCAAGGAGGACATTCAAAATATAAGTGGAATAATTTGTAAGGGAGAATTGTTATACAAATCAAGCCAGTGGTCAGCAGTTTTTGTTTTTTCAATTAGCAGTTTACATTCAATATTATTTTATATTACTTTCAGGTGTACAGCATAGTGGATAGACATTTATATAACAGTGGCCAGCAATTCTTAATCTGGAGTCTACTGACCTAGCTGGTACAGAATTAAATTTTACGGGGTTTCTAAACCCTCCACTGTGTGTGTATGATTTTCCTGAGGTGAAGATTCATGGTATGTATTAAATTTCCCAAAAGGGCTCTGGCAGGATAGCTATTTGGTTGGAGCATCGTGGGGAAGCACAGTGGTTGCTGGTTCTATCCCCTGTCTGGGTGTGTGCTGGGGTGGATTGATGTTCCTGTCTCTTTCCCTTTCTTTCTCCCTTCCTCTTTTGCTAAAATCAGTAATAATAATAATAATTAAAAATTTTAAACATTTCCAAAAGGGTTTGTGACCTACAAATGGTTATATACCTTGAAATAAATAGTATTAGACTGAAGTTCAGAAAAATGACTGAAAAATCTTTAATCTGCAAATTTGGAGCTCACTAGTGGCTTCGTTAGGGCGTTTTCGAGTGAAGGTAGAAGACAAAGTGGAGTTCACTGAGAAGTGAATTGGAGATGCAGAGGGAAGGATGGGGTATAGGATTCTCTTTCAGGACGTCTGGGTGGTAAGGCGAGGAGAGATTGCCTGATAGAGAGGAATAAGATTAAGAAAGCATTGCACTGCCCGCCTGGCTTCCCCTGTCGCAGGCCATTGGCGTACTGTCTGTCTCCTTTGTGCTTATGTGCTGACTTTCTCAGTTTGTGAGAGCTGCTCTGTCGTAAAACTCTGGGACTGCTGGTGGGGACTGGCCTGCATGCACTCATAGCTTTTGATCCCAAAGCGGTTATGAGCAACATAACCACAGGACTTAAATTCCTCTTTATTTTGGGTCTTCTTTCCCCATAGCACCTTCTAGTGTACTCTTTGTGTCGTAAAGACTTCATGTAGTTCGCTGGCCAAGGTTTCAGGATACGGGATAGGTCCATGATCTGGTGGAAACAGGTCCAAGTGCCAAGAGGATAGAGAGCATCCCGGGTGCCCGGTTTCCTCACAGCTTTGTCTGGGTGTCCTCAGGTCCCGGGGGGTGGCCTGTTGCATGCACTGGAGGCTTGACTTCCTAAGGTTTACCCTTTATAGGCTCTTAGAACAGGGAAAGGCCTTAAGCACTTTTTCCAGGAGAAATAGGAAAGTATAGAATGTCTAATCACCCTCTCTCTCTTTTTGGTTCTCTTAATAGGAAGAAGTGTGATGAGATGGGAAGACACTGGGCTGAAATAGTATGGGAATCAGAGAGGTAGACGTAGGTAGGGGAAATGGAGATTCCGTAGACCACTGGACTCATCCCGATGACCTTCAGTTAACAGAAAGTTGCAAAATAGCTATTGTAGCTCATGCCTGCCTCCTTTATTTTCTGCCACTGAGCTGCAGAATGCTTTCCTCCTTCCCAGCATGCCCTCGTCACCCAAGCCAGCTAGTTTAACACAAATTCTTCTTGTTCCTTCTTGCCTCAAGCTGTCAAGTGTGATTGTACTTCTAATATCAGATAACGGTTTATCAAATATAAAATGGGAGCCAATTCTTCATCACCATTCAATTCTTATAATAGAAACTTGTTAAAAAATAGACCGGTAGCAGGTTAAATTAGTGGTGAAGACATTTTGGACCCTACCCTGCTCAACCTCTTTGCCAAGGAGTAAAATATACTGCTCACAAAAATTAGGGGATATTTCAAAAACGAATTATGAAGCAATAAAATATCCCCTAATTTTTGTGAGCAGTATCACATTGGCGTTGGGGTTGCAGTTTCATGGGCACTGTTCCCCTCCATGAAGGCTCAGCATCCCCTTGAGCGGCACTACCTGGCGGGAAAGTGCAGGCTAGCTGTGCATAGTAAATGAAACAAGTCTTCAAATGGCTTCCGTGAAATCTGAGTGCTTGGGTAGTCTGCATAGTTCACTCATTACCTAATTTTTAAAAGTAGTAATGGAAAAAATATTATATCCTATTTTGTTTTCTTGGTTTTGGTATTTAGTGTAGCTGAACTGCCCTTATATATTGGCACATAAAAGGCTTTCAAGCATTTTTTCTTATAGTTGTAAAATCTAATATTTTGAATTATTGTATTGTTGTAATGGAACAGTGAGAAACAAACGTCTTGCCACACAATCATGAAGCTAAATTAAGTACATAATTAGGGAGCCTTAATTAGATAGTTATGTGCGGACCACACAGAGGCCAAAGCCTTTCAAATCTTGCAGCCTTACTGCAGTTTGGAATTAGCTTTTATAGGCAGAATTACATATTAATTGAGGAATGGGGAGGGGAGAAAGCATAGCAGTAAAACAGAGCAGTGAAACAAGCTTTCTTACGATGTTTATCTATAGCCGTGATGGCGAACCTTTTTATAAAAACCACCCACTTTTGCCTGATCTGTGGTGGCACAGTGGATAAAGCATCGACCTGGAAATGCTGAGGTTGCCGGTTCAAAACCCTGGGCTTGCCTGGTCAAGGCACATATGGGAGTTGATGCTTCCAGCTCCTCCCTCCTTCTCTCTCTCTCTCCTCTCTAAAAGTAAACAAAACAAACACTAGTGGGCGTTCCAGCTTTCATGGTGGGCGGTAGTGGAGCAACCAAATGGTGCTGCGATTGACCCACCATGAAAGCTGGAACGCCCACTAGTGGGCGGGAGGGACCAGGTTGACCAGCACTGCAAAAGTGGGTGGTTTTTATAAAAAGGTTCGCCATCACGGATCTATAGGGTTAATTCAGGGAGAAACATTCTGAGAATATCTGCAACCTTCCAAAGCTAGCCCAAGGCCACAGTCTGGGGAACCAGTCTCAAGGCCAGGAATAGGGAGTCTTTTCAGAAAAAGTAAGTTCTGCTAAAAGTCTCTTTGTTTTAGAGGAAGTAAGTTTTGCTGAAAATTATTCATGTTAAGAGCCTTTATTTTCTACATTTCAGTATGTCATTGAATGGTTGAACTAAAATTTATGTAACTTGTCCTCTTTTGATCGATATTTTAGTTTGTTCTGATATTTGTAATTATCAGCAATGCTTCAGTGAATAACGTTGGACATAGGTGATTTTGCATGTGTGCAGTTACAGTTGTAGGACGGATTCCAGCTGCTGAAGTGTTGGTTCTCCTCACTAGAGGGTGATTTTCCCAGCAGCCATGTAGGATACAGTCTGTTTCCTCTATCCTTATTCCTTTTGAGTCAGAAAGATGAAGATGGTATATAGTAGTTTTTATTTTGTATCTATTTGATAAGTGAGATTGATTATCTCTTAATATGTTTAAGAGAAATTTGTCTTTTCTGTTAACTCTTCACACCTTTCCATACTTCCTGCCTCATCAAAGTTCTTTATTAATTAAGGACATTGGCTCTTCGGCATGTGATTTGCAATTTGTGTGTGTGTGCTGGTGTGTGTGTGTTCTGGTGTGTGTGTGTGTGCTGGTGTGTGTGTTGACTGTGATTTGTTTTTCTATGAAGAAACTTTTACTTGTATGTGGTTGAGTTTATTATTCTTTTATGGTTTCTGGGTTTTGTATATAGAGACGTTTCTCATTCTTACAGTATAAATATTCTCCCATTTTTTAAAATTATTTTGTAGATTTACCTTGTGTGCTTTAAAATCACTGATCTACTTGGAATGAATTTTATTAAGGCATGAATTATGGATATAACTTTATTTTTTCTCAGATACCAACCCAGGTGAATTCATCTTGTTCTTTTTTTTTTTAACATGATCTATTGCAGACATTACAAGTTGTTTACTTGATATCCATTCTTTTCTCACCAGCTGAACCCTGACATTTATGAGAATGGTAGTAAACACAAATGAAAAATTTTTCTTCCCTTGTGCTGAGGTGGCCGGAGTCTCCCAGGACTAGGGTACAGAGCTAATAGGATAGCTATTGCCTAGCAGGCAAAGAGGGACAGACTGATGGTCTAACCCTTCGTTCGGTTTTACCCTTTCTCTCTTTTCCTCCTTGAATGAGGATATAAGGTGCAAGTGTCTAGCATTTGTGGGTCATCGTGGAAATTACTGTGGATTACACTCTGAGAAACACTGCTATGGATCTGTGCAATTCAGACATGTAATTGTGAAATTATAACAAAAGTAAAAACACCTGTGGAAAAAGTTCCAGCATCTGACAGCAGAGGTCGGAGTGCTTCTGTGTCTGTGTCAAAGCAGAGTGAGATACGATGGAAGGCTGCAACTGAATGGAAGGACGTGGTTCTTCGCCTTCATGTTGGTCTTTCCCAAATTGGACTAGAGAGTTGGGATATACACAGACCTACGCTGACATATGATGGCGTCTTAAACCAAGATGGTGTTTTTTTCTCACTAAGTTTTAGCCTTCTTTTAAAAAGGCAGGGAAAACCTGCCCAAAGGAAATGATCCGTTGGTTTCAGCATATGGACAACATTTTGATTAGAGTAATAGAGTAATAGCCCATCTTTTTAAAAAAACAGAGATTTAGTTGTAAAGAAAATACAAGTGATAATTTATTGAAATTACTAAATTAAATGTCAGCCACAGCAGATAGTTTGTAGTGAGTATATGGCTTCAGAGTCACTTTAAATATTTATTTCTGTTGTTTATAATTTTATCTTCAGGTTAAATTATAACAGAAGAATGTTCAAATGTATCTGTATCCTGTATTTCCTTTTAGTTATAAAGTTGTTTGTAAACAAAATTTAAGTGGCATTTCTTGATTGTAAAACAAATACCGGTACTTTCATAAAACATTATTCAGGCCCTGGTCAGTTGGCTAAGTGGTAGAGCATCAGCCTGCTGTGTGGATGTCTTGGGTTTGATTCCGGTCAGGGCACACAGGAGAAGTACCCCATCTGCTTCTCTACCCCTTCTCTCTTGCTTCTCTCTCTCTCTCCCTCTCTCTCTCCCTCCCTCTCTCTCTGTCTTTCTCTCTTCCCCTCCTGCAACTATGGCTTGATTAGAGCAAGATACCAGGCACTGAGGATGGCTCTATGACCTCTGCCTCAGGCATTAAGAAGAGCTTGGTTGCTGAGCAATGGAGCAACACCCCAGATGGGCAGAGCATCACCCCCTAGTGGGCTTGCCAGGTGGATCCTGGCCAGGGTGCATTGGGAGTCTATCTCTCTGCCTCCCCTCCTCTCACTGAATAAAACAAAAACAAAAAAAAAACAATATTCAAATAAAGTTTCATAAAACAGTATTCAAAATTCAGATTGAAACGCCATTTTGCCCATTCTAATTTGCTTTTGGCTCCATAAATAAATGTGCTCTTTTGGCAGATATTCTCTCCTCTATTCTGCTGGTGGAAGTTTGAACCAACAAGACAAATCTTGAGACATCTTTGTTGCTAGAGGCAGACCGAGGCGGTGGGTGAGCTCTCTGAGAGCTAGCTCTGTATCTAACTGTTACCCAGGCATTCATTGCTGGAATGCTATTGTATAAACAGACAAAGAATGGGTTATTAACTAGTTGAAGAGGATGGTCAGTGAGACATGGTGCTTGTAACAAATAAAATTGAAAAATATTTTATAAATTGGGCTCTCTGTAAATTTCTTCTCCTTGTAAAGCACACACACACAGATGACATTTACACAATACTTCTTAGAAGTAAAGTAACAATTAAAATACATGAGAAATTTTGCAGTTTTTCCTAGGACTGCATACATTTGTGAAAGACTGCAAATACAAAATCAAGTAACTGAATGTATTATGCACTGTTAGATAAAGTCACATTGCTGTTGAAAAGTGTCCTTAGCACACTGCTGCCTGGAGCAGAGAAGACGATTAGTAAATATTGGTGGAATGGATGAATAAAATTACGTTGTCAAGTATAGCATATTAACTTTTAAATATGTGACTTTCTCCAGACTGAATATTTGACCACCTTGTTGTGACTGATTAATATCTATGATTGTTAATGTAATTATAGTTAAACAGATTTTCAGAACTTGCCTTGAATCTAAATTATATACAAAGATATCAAGCTGGCTTCTTTACATTCCTGTGAATACCCACCTCCTCCCCAATGTTTCTGATTGCAGGGGAAACGTCCCTGGAAGCAGTGTAGCAGGTAATGTAACACCTGGGTGGGGAAGCAAGAATTTGTTAGGTGTTGATTCTCTTTTGAATTGTATGAATGTGCCTCTCTTTGTATCAGTCCACACCTGAAGATTAGGTTTGCTCTGCTGTGGATAAAATATTCCTTATTTAATGCATTCCACAGCAGCTACCAATTGAATGTGAAACTCAAGCCTTGTTTCACTAGCTAACAAAGATGAGACGGTGTTGCATTATTAAAGCTTTTAGCTGCTAAGAGAGGTGCAAGGTAAAAGAGTTGAGGACAGCCCTTTCCATTGTTTCTAAAACAAAAACAACTATTTGGGGGTGGCGCTTTTCTTAATAAGGTGACAATTCTTTGATGATTGCACATAAGGCTTTCTTAAAAGGCTTTTTACCTACTAAATGTTTAAAACTGTAACTTGGAATTATACTTTAAGTCGGAGCTCTTGATGTGAAAGCTGTAAGGTTTGTTTTTTTTTTTTTTTTGATAAAATCCTAGTAGTACAACTTTTATTTTTGTGCTTGAGATAAAAACAACTTACAATTTACTTTGCTTTTTAAGAAAAGGCTTTTAAATGCTTACTTACAGTACAGAAGGAGCCCAAGGATGTTTTTGTCCTGGATTTTTCTGACTTTTAATTAAGAAGCAACATAGCCTATACTATATATATTAAACGCCAGTAAAAACTGGCATGTTGGAATGATGATATGGCTGCTGGCGGGCACAGACCTTGGAAAGTCCTCTCTACAAAACCTACTCTAGTACATTTAACTAATTAGCAATTTATTTACTTAAGGTTTTTAAAAATTGCATTATTCTCTGCCAGAGTTAATCATTGCCATTCAATTCTTACCAGTATCTGTAATTATATTTTGAACATACTGGGGACATGTTTTATATTGATGTTTATAGTTTACCTTATGTTTAGATAGTCATTCATTCAGTAAATATAATATTTGAGTACTTACTATGGGTCAGTGACTTTTCTAGGTGTTTTGGATGTATTGGTGAAGAAACCAGGCAAACATACAGAATAACTAATGTTTTTATCTTATTACATAATTCAGCCAAGTGTACTGAATTTGCTGAAAATCTTACAGTGGGAATGAGCTAGATTTCTTGAGTGTTCCAATATTTATCCCTGCACCCTTATTATTTTTTTGTGGAATGTGGAGCCCCACAGAGCACAGTTCTCCATGATCTTTGGGATGGGTTGTAGGGCTGGGGCACAGAGCTGTTCAGCGATGCTGAGAACCTTGTGCCACCCCACGCGCCACCCAAACCTCCTTTATTAAACCAGCTCTATTCCACAGTTTACACACAGGAATTCAACCTAGTATTTCTTTAAAAATTAATGTACCACTCTGGGTTTATAATGGCGTGGATGAATATTAGAAAATGGAGAATTATTTTTCTGTTTGAAATTAAACACAGTGGTTTAGATGTTATCTTTGTTGTCATGTTAATCTTTGTGCTCCTGTAGGAGTTTAATTTTTTTCTTGCCTTTCCAGCTTGATAAAACTGTTCAGGACACTAAAGAGATGCTTATTGGAAACCCATAGCCCTCATAGCATTGGAGGTTTAGAAAAGACTTTATGCAGCAGCTGGTATTTGATCATGTTTATTATGCCCACAGCCTCCAGTGATAAAACCTTCATTCCTGCTGTTCACAGCTGTTTCTGTCTTTGTAACAAACCAGATTGAGTCTGCCTAGAGCAGCTGGAGTTGCTGAGCCTTGGAAAGGAGCAAGACCTACCCAGATAAAGAAGGGTGGAAAGGTATTTGTGTCAGCTTTTGCCATGAGCATGCTGTGAAACACCTTTAAAGTAGAGTCTTTGAACCACCTGCATCAAAATAATCTAGAATGCTGCTAAAGTTGATTCCCCACCATCACTGTGGACCACTGATTCATGAATGGAGGTGGAAGGGAAATCTGAAGTGTTAGCAAATGGTCCTTTCTGGTGATTCCTAATTCTCAATACAGTTTAAGATTTTTTTTTTTCAGTGTGTGTGTATGTGTGAGAGAGAGAGAAACAGGGACTGACAGACAGGAAGAGAAAGAGATGAAAAGCATCAGTTTGTTGTGGCACTTTAGTTGTTCATTGATTGCTTTCTCATACGTGTCTTGACTGGACGGGGAGGCTATAGCCGAGCCAGTGACCTGTTGCTCAAGCCAGCAACCATGGGGTCATGTCTATGATGTCATGCTCAAGCCAGTGACCCTGCACTCTAGCTGCAGATTCTGCGCTTAAGCCAGATGAGCACATGCTCAAGCCGGCCACTTCAGGGTTTTGAACCTGGGTCCTTAGCATCCTAGGCCAATGCTCTATTGACTGCGCCACTGCCTAGACAGGCAAGAATCACTATTTTAAACCTCTTTTGATATCTTCTCATATAATGGCAACATGTCTATAGTTGTTCCACATTGTTATCTTTTATCTTTTTTATTAAATCATACTATTTGTAGCCTTTAGAGCAGGGGTCGGGAACCTATGGCTCGCGAGCCAGATGTGGCTCTTTTGATGGCTGCATCTGGCTAGCAGACAAATCTTTAATAAAAAAAATAATAACGTTAAAAATATAAAACATTCTCATGTATTACAATCCATTCATTTCCTATAGCTCATGTTCATGGTTGCGAGTGGCTGGATCCAATCACAGCTGTCCTCTGGGACAACACCAAATTTTTAACGGATAATGCGTAACGTACACGGGTCGTTGTATGGCTCTCATGGAATTACATTTTAAAATACGTGGCGTTCATGGCTCTCTCAGCCAAAAAGGTTCCCGACCCCTGCTTTAGAGTCAGGCTTTTACTAGTGTAATGTTCAGCATCAATTTTGTTGTTTCTATCAGTATTTTGTTCTTTTTTAAAGCTGAGTAGTATTCCTGGAATGGACGTACCGTGGTTTATTGATACCCATTTGAAGGATGTTTAGGTTGTTTCTAGTTTTTGGCAATTATGAAACCATTATGAACAGGTTTTTTATTTCACTTGAATAAATGCTGAGGAGCGGAGTTGATGGGTTTTGTGGTCAGTACATGTTTAACCTTATCAGAAATTGACAAACTGGTTTCTTCATTGGCTGCACCATTTTGCATTCCTATCAGCAATGTAGGAGAGTTCTGGTTTTTCTACGCCCTTGACAACACTTGTTATTGTGAGATCTTAAACTTTTAGCCATTCTAAAATGTAGTCGTGGTATGTTTATAGGTATGCAGCAGTAGTACATCCATTGGTTTTAATCTGCATTTTTCTAATGACTGGTTGTTTTATTTAAATATTTACTATCCTCTGCTGGACACTAGACAGTAGTCTTTCCCTCCCTAAGGCGTTAGTGCATGTTGAAACAAATGACACACAGGTACCAATGGATATGAAATAAAGTTTATTATTCACATATTAAATAGCAAAAGGATTCACTAAAGAGCAGGGCTTAAGTTTTGTCTGGAGTGAAACAGTAAGGAAGGGGTCAGTGGGTTGGAATTTTTATTGTGGTTTATAGATGGAGCCTGAATGGGCCTTTTTCTCACCCAGGCTGAATGGTTTGACATTTCCATTGGTGCAAAGGGACAGATGGTGCACATGGGCTTTCTTATCGGGTTGCCTGGATGTGGGGCAAAGAGGGAAGGGGAGGATTGGGAACTTGAAAGCTGTGAGAGTGCTAACACCAACACCCGAGTGTCTCTTTAATATATACATGAATAATGTCCACGTATCTTTACTGATGAAGTGTTTGTTTAGAATATTTGCCCATCTTTTAATTTGGGTTGCTTGTTTTTTAGAGTTCTATATCCTATATACAAGTTGTTTATCAATTATTTTTGCAAAAAATGTAAAAGAAAGTTTTGTAAAACTTTCTCCCAGTGGTTTGATTCTTTTCATTCACTTACCAGTGTTTTTCAAAGAGCAAAAGTTGTGTCCCAGCACTAATTGTTGTCGTTCTTCTTTAATCAATCACATGCTTCTATTTTTTAAAATAGGTTTCTGTTTAGCTACGCCGTTCTTCTCCAGCACTTATGCATCCATGGGAAGCATGTTAAATATAGCCATGCGATGTCAAATAGTGGAAAAGAATAATTCCCATGTATCCAAACCATGTCACTTTGAAATTTCTTAGCATGGTTTTTAAAAAAATTTTATAACAGAAGGCAGAAAATCTAGTGGAAAGGACATAGGAGTTGGCCAACCTTATTAAATTTGGTAAAATAAAATTAAAAGTAGAGGCTTAGAAATCCGTAGCATAGCTAGAGAGTGGCAGAGCCTGAACTGGACAGTGGTGTGTCTGACGCAAAGCTTGTGCTTATTACTGTACTGTCCTGGCTTCACCAACCTTTTTACTTTTCTTTCTCTCTTTCAGAGAGCCTTACACATAGTGATTTACAATTTATGAAGAGCTTCAGACATCAGCTATTAAGTAATCTTCCAGGTTTGATTTTTCTATGCTGTTGTGATTTATTGGATGACCTCTGGTAAATTCCATTTAACTTCAGGTATTTGTAAGTTATTGTGTAAAAACAGTGATATTAAACATTTTAAGTATACTTTCCATTCCTTATTGTGCAGGTAATTTTCTTAGACTTTGTTAGATAAGGAGAAAAAGTTTTGCCTCTGAGTGTCTTTTGTTTTGGAACCCATGGGATTTGCCTTTATTTCATGTTGCAGGGATTAGTACGCATCCTGGGAAAGGCAGACATGAAGGAACCTGGGTTGCAGTCTCAGCGAAGCCTGCTGGCCACTGGGAATGAAACTGCGGGTCTGAGCGTTTCCCTCCCTTCTGGCTAAGTTGACTCGTGTTTGTGTGAAACAGAAGGAAACTAAAGCCTCATCCCACACAATTGTCTTCCAAAAGAATGCCTAGGAAAGAAACCTATTGGAAGATGGATGTGTGGCAGTGCATTTTAATCTCAGCTCCCAGTCCTGGGTAGCCTCCAGGCCTCGAAGAGAGGAAACGGAGGAACCTGCGGAATATTTGCTGGATTTGTCCTATGGAAACTAACTTAGTGATCAGTTGCTCTTGGTTTGTACCAAATGGCTTATGGAGAACATGTTGTCTGAAAGCCGTGTTTTCAGGCTTATGTTTGGATAACAGCTCCAGAGGCCTGTGAGGGTGGTTGACTGATCCAAACATTGAAGAATGAGAGAAGATGAAATATTTAACAGCTTGAATTTAGAGGAATTATCTGTAGGCCTGGTTAAATAGAAAGAATACAATTTAGTAATGAGTTTGATACCCTTTCTTCAAGGAAAAACAATCTATGGGTCGGGGCACACAGTGCCTCCCTAGCAGTGGTGCGTGTTCAGGAGGGACTGGGGGCAAGAGGGA
The DNA here is from genome assembly GCF_036850765.1 of Saccopteryx bilineata. NCBI lineage: Eukaryota > Metazoa > Chordata > Mammalia > Chiroptera > Emballonuridae > Saccopteryx > Saccopteryx bilineata. The sequence goes on along the minus strand of NC_089495.1, from coordinate 75,093,022 downwards.
GTTTCTAGAACCTTAGAGGAGGCACCATGGAAACCGAATGACTGACCAGAAGGCCCAGTAGTTCCCCTCAGGTCGGCAGGTCCGGGCGCCTAGGACCAGGTGCGCAGCGAAGCCCAGTGGGCAGGGTGTAATTGTGTGTGTTGTGTGATTGTGTGTGTTGTGTTGCCTTGACAGTAAGGTGTTTCCTGTAAGTGCAGTCCGACTGAGGTTTAGATTCGGGCTGCTGGGTGGCTGCCATTCTGTGGTTCCCAGTGTACAGATTAACTTGATCTTATTGTCATGTATATGAAACAAGGGGGATAAATAGGGAGAAAATGGCTACTCTGTTATATCAATTTACTGGGGAATGAGGCCCCATCAAATCAAAATTTCCCTCTTACTTTTTTTAACCCCCTGCAAGGGATAAAGTATATTGAAATTGGCTTTGTGGGTAGGGGTTTTAGGTATGACAGAAGAGTCTAGGCAAAACTTGTGGAAAGCATGTCTGAAAATGAATCCTTACAGTGAAAGATCTAGAGGAGCATTTAGGAGATGGCAGGTGCATGTCAGTCACCTGTAGGGAATGAGGGACACGCTACAGGGTGTGCCTGCGTGAAGGGCATTGTTCCTGTTCTGGATTTATTACTAGTGGCTCGTTCCAGGCTCTGTTTCTATAGGGTGACTACTGGTTATATATGGGAAGGCCAAAACCTGACCGTATTAGGATCTGTTTGGTCAGAAATATTCAGCTATCTTGTCAGGTCAGAGACTTAAGGTGACTGGAATAAAGGATGGGTTCGTTTTGAAGAATAAGGATTTTGAAAAGTTCTAGAACACAAAGTACAATTTGGGTATAGGCATACTTCATTTTATATTTTTTATTTTTAATATTTTTCTTAATTGAGAAATGGGAGGCAGAGAGACAGACACCCACGTGTGCCCAACCGAGATCCACCCAGCATGCCCACTAGTGGGTGATGCTCTGCCCATATGGGGCCATTTGCTCCATTGTAACTGGAGCCATTCTAGCACCTGAGGCAGAGGCCATGGAGCCATCCTCAGTGCCCGGACCAACTTGTTCCAGTGGAGCCTTGGCTGAGGGAGGAGAAGAGAGAGATAGAAAGAATGGGAAGGGGGAGGGATGGAGAAGCAGATAGGTGCTTCTCCTGTGTGCCCTGACTGAGAATCAAACCCGGAACATCCACACATGGAGCCGATGATTTACCACAGAGCCAACTGACCAAAGCCTAGGCATACCTTTTTATTGCACTTCACAGTTCACAGATACTGTGCTTTTTACAAGCTATGACCCTCCACCTGCAAAATGATTACAATTCACTGAAGGCCCAGATTGTGGTTAGCATTTTAGCAGTAAAGTATTTTTAAATTAAGGTATGCACGTTGTCTTTTTAGACATGATGCTTTTGCAGATTTAATAGACTACAGCATAGTGTTAACATAATGTTTTTATGCACTACAAAACCAAAAAAATTGTGTGACTTGCTTTATTGCAATATTTGCTTTATTGTGGTAGTCTAGAACTGAATGTACAGTAACTCTGATCAATGCCTGTAATTTAGGAGAAAGTGGGGGGTTAGTGCTTCGGAGCCACCAGAGGGCAGTATTCAACAACTATTTCTTGAACTCCATATTTTAGAGTACCACTGAGAACTGGGAAAGCAGAGCAGCCTCCAGTGAGAAGACGACTTTGTGTTGATTTTATACTCCCCCCTCCCCCCTACACTTTTTTTTGTACCTGACTACCTCCAATAAATATCAGGTTTTTCTCTCAAACAGTTTTTTCCTCCCCAGGCAGTTATTTCACAGCATTCAGTACATATTTTTATATAGCATTTATTTTATTTTCTTGAGATATGCTTAGATTTCTTGTACAAATAACAGAAATCTCATTTTATTTATTTCACTAGGATAAACTCCTTAGAAAATGGTTGAAAAGAACTAATAATTGGTTCCCAAATTTTATGCCCCCCCCCCACTTCGGTCAATTCCTGACACAATTAATAGAAGCAGGGAAATCTTTTTAGTAAATCGGCCACTTGGAGCTTACAAATGTATTGAAAAATACCGACCGAGTTACATACGTCCCACATTGTTCTGGTTTCCTTTTTGTGTGTGTGCTTCAGACCTCCTAAAAGTTTATTCTTTTCTCAGATAACTTGTGGATTTTCAGCATCCTTTTAGGGTTTTACAAAGGCGCATGTAGCAAGAGCTTGACAGATGTTATACCAAGCTCTCTGCTGGTTGGCGTCCCTCAGCGTTTTCCATATTCACGTCATCCTGGTCTATGTTTGTGAAGGCCTGATTGATTTTTTCTCTTTTCAGTTAAACCTCTCACTTATTCAAATATTGAATACATTCCTTCTACAGGGTTTTATTTGAAAATTATTCCCTGTGAGATGCCCCTTCACTCTTCAGTTTATCTTTTCTAGAGAATTTCTCTTTCCTCCAACCTCCTCCCTCCCAATCTTGAGGTTTGGATTTTATGTTTGGAATGTTTTTTATGTAATCCTTATAATTTTGTTACACATACTTAAGGGAATTCCAGAAGGACATACATCACATGCATTTATATTTGCCTTTGTTTTCATTTTTGGTCTATCAGTAGAGAAAACTGAGATTTGCTTTTCGTTTGTTTTTGGTTTTTTGTATTTTTCTGAAGTTGGAAACGGGGAGGCAGTCAGACTCCCACATGTGCCCGACCAGGATCCACCCGGCACGCCCACCGGGGGGCGATGCTCTGCCCATCTGGGGGGTTGCTCTGTTGAGACCAGAGCCATTCTAGCGCCTGAGGCAGAGGCTATGGAGCCATCCTTAGTACCCGGGGCCAACTTTGCTCCAATGGAGCCTTGGCTGCGGGAGGGGAAGAGAGAGACAGAGAAGAAGGAGAGGGGGAGGGGTGGAGAAGCAGATGGGCGCTTCTCCTGTGTGCCCTGGCCGGGAATCGAACCCGGGACTCCTGCATGCCAGGCTGATGCTCTACCATTGAGCCAACTGGCCAGGGCCCAGATTTGCTTTTCTAATTACCCAATCTTTCTCTTCCTGTGAGTTGAGGCTTCATCTTCTGACTTCAATGCAACATCAGTTAGGCCAGGAGGAAGCAGCCCACTCCATGTCTTTTCTTAAAGTTCAAGTCTTCAAGTGGGTAGTTCTAGAAAGGTACACCTTCTCCTGTTGGCTGCGCACTCATGGGGGCGGAGCTTTGTTCCAGTCCCAGTGCAGCAACTATTTCCTTCTGAGCACAGAATTGTACACTCAGGGACCAGGTAGGATTTCTAACCTATTGACATATCCATGAACTGTCGGCGTTTTTCAGGATATAGCAATTGTAAAACTACTCCATTTTCCCAAATGGGAGTGTCCGAGTGTCCTCACCGTCTCAGTTTGGTTGGGCGGGGGGACGCCCCTTTTCACCAAAAAACTGAGAAGATGCTGAGTTGTCCCTTTTGAGGAAAGTACGTGTGGACCTGGCCGGGTCTTCTCTGACCTAATCTACCTATGCTGGGCCTCTGGTGGGCCCTCTGGACAGTCACCAAGAGCTGCCCAATTTGTTTAGTGTTTTGCCCTGTATTTTTGAGATTCTTCAGGACAACATGTATTTAGTGTATATTTGTATCTAGCATAATGTATTTCAATGAATAAATGAAAGCACTTGATAATTTGTCAGTGACAACAGTTGACAAACTTTTTTTCTTGATGGGGAGAGAGATGAGAAGCATCAACTCTTAGTTGCGTCTCATTAGTTGTTCATTGGTTGCTTCTCATACATGCCTTGACTAGGGGCTCCAGCTGAGCCAGTGACCCCTTGCTCAAGCCAGGGACCTTGTGCTTCAAGCTAGTGATGTTTGGGCTCAAGCCAGTGACCATAGGATCATACTGATGGTGCCACGCTCAAGCCAGTGACCCCACACTCAAGCTGGTGAACCTGTGCTCAAGCCGGCGACCTTTGGGGTTTCAAACCTGGGTCCTCAGCATCCCAGGTCAACATTTTATCCACTGTGCCACCACCAGTCAGTTTGGTAAGTTTTTTTAGTAAGTAGCCAGTCAGCAAATATTTGAGGCTTTACAGACCATGGGGTCCTCGTTAGGACTACTCAACTTTTGCTGCCCTTCTTGTGAGGTAGCTCACTGTAACTGATTAGAGTCTGTGTTCCAATGAAACTTTATAAAAATGAGTGGTAGGCCTGGGTTTGTTCCATAGGCCCTAGTTTTCCCATGCCTGGTTTAAGATGATTTTTCCCCCCAAAATTAGATTTATGGCCCTGGCTGGTTGGCTCAGCAGTAGAGCATCAGCCTAGCATGTGGAAGTCCCAGGTTTGATTCCCAGTCAGGGCACACAGGAGAAGCACCCATCTGCTTCTCCACTCCTCCCCCTCTCCTTTCTCTCTGTCTCTCTCTTCCTCTCCTACAGCCAAGGCTCCATTGGAGCAAAGTTGGCCCAGGTGCTGAGGATGGCTCCATGGTCTCCACCTCAGGTGCTAGAATGGCTCCCATGGCACTGGAGCAATGGCCCAGATGGGCAGATCATCACCCCCTGGTGGGCATGCCAGGTGGATCTTGGTCAGGTGCATGTGGGAGTCTGACTGCCTCCCCACTTCTAACTTCAGAAAAATACCAAAAAAAATAGGTTTATGAGTTATTTTGTCTACCATATTGCTTTAACATAGCACTAAGCAGTGCATAAAATACATTGGATTTTAGGTAGCATGGATGAATTAATATTTCTGATAATCATTCAGGGAAATTTTCAGAGAATGTGTAAGGGATCATCTATGTCATATGTGTAAATATTTGTTTTAAATTATAGTTAAAACTGGAGGTTTGATTTTAGCAAATGAAGGTTTTGATAAGTTCATTTAGAATGTACTCTTTAAACAAAACAGGCAAGTTTTTCTAAGGCAGACTGTGGCTAAGATGAATGTTTTTTTTAAAAAAAGCTTTATAAAAATTAGTTTTGCTTCAAGTATTGTGAATATAGCCAAAATATCTCACTGTTTATAGACCCATCATCTAATATTTGAAGTATTATTCATCCCATCAATCTTCTGGGTGTGTGTACAGGATGTTTGTTCAGTTTAGTTTCAAAATGCAGAAAGATGATTATAATAAGAAAAAAGTGCAGGATTTGTATGGTCATTGCCTGACTTAGTGTCACAGTTACTTATTGTTAAATGTAATGTGGAAATGTTTAATATCATCTCAAACTCGTTTTTTGCAGCGTGCTCACCTTACGTGTCCTTCCTGTCGGCCTTCATTCCTATCTAAGATGGAGGAGTTTCTGTCCTGGTGCTGAACCCTTGCTCTCTGGCCTGGTGCCCAGGCTTCCTTCCAGAGCTTTCCATGCTGCCCTCTGGGACAGTTCTCTGGTCAACACCCCAACTTTTACCCCTTTCCTAAACCTTCTCTTTACCGCTTTGCTGTTAAAAAACCCCAGTCTTCTTTTTCTCCTGAAGTCTTCATCAGTGGAGCTGGCAGTCTTTCCCACACCCCGAGTACCTCAGGGCTGGAAAGAGTATCCACTTCAGAGAGGGAACCTGCAATGTTCGTATAGGAATGGCTCTGCCTTGTTCCCCTTGATGAAACTATCCAAGAGCTTTCCTCCTCATTACTGTGCTGACCGCTTGTTTCTCCTATTTATTCACTGCACACTTGAGCACCTGCCTCACTGCTTTCTCTCACCCCCACTGGCTGTCATGCTGGAAGAGTACAGTAGAGACAGCGAGGGCTCATCAAAGTTCTCTCACCTTCCAATCCTTGACTTTCACTTCTACTCCAGCCCCTTTCTTTGGCACCCTGATCCTGGATATAGTCATTTCCTGGATTATTACGTAGGTTTCACCTTTGCATTATGAAATCTCAGCACCTTCCTCTGTAGCTTGCACAACCTCTTACTTTGCAGTTACAACTAAACCTGCTTAGTCAAAGCCTCTTTACTTTCTTCTTACCGGCCTCCTGCCATTGCTTCCTTCCCCTGTACAGTGTCAAGTGCACAATCTAATGCTAAGCCATACTCTTGACAATGTCTTCAGACTCGCTGTATTGTTCTCACACATCTACCTGGGAAACCTAGCTGTTGACAACCTGCTGAGGAATTCTCGACCTGTGCTAGCTCCAGATTGCCCAGACTGTATTCTGTGGAGTGGGTCACAAGTCAACAGACCCCAGAAAGTTTCAGAATTGTTTGAATCAGTGTTTCTTACTTAACAGGTTATCTATTCAAGACCAGTTGTGCGGCAGTTCCATAAATTCTTCTCCAGTTACTCTGGGGTCCTGTAGGTATGCATTAGGCTACCATGTTCCTTCCAGGTTATCCAGTCATGCTTTAGCTCTCTCAACCAGTCATCTTGTGGCTTTGCTTCCTCAAACAATGTTTTCCTGGAAGATAACCTCTCCCTCAGATATTTAACTCATTTCATCAAGCTTTTTAGAAGGCAGATAACACCAGCAACCTTCAGTCTTATTTTGATTTAGATTTTATAGGCACGTGTGAAGCAATTCAGAAGCACCCTTCCTTGCTTCTACAAGCTACAGTTGATAAGGCACTGGGCTTACTCTTGTATAAATCAGTCTGCTTATTTTTAGGATTAAGAGTTTATTGTTATAGAACAACTGTACACCAGTAAATTGGACAATATGGATGAAATGGATAAATTCATAGAAACATAAAATTTTTAAAAACTGAGTCAGGAAGAATCAGAAAATCTGAATAGATAGGTTATAACTATTGAAATTGAAGCAGTAATAAAAAAACCTCCCAACAAACAAAAGTCTTGGACTGGATGCCTTCACAAGTGAATTTTACCAACATTCAAAGAAGAACTAACACCTGCCCTCAAATTATTCCAGAAATTTCAAGAGGAGGGAAGACTCCCAAGCTCATTTTATGAGGTCAGCATTATCTTAATTCCAAAACAAGATAAAGACAGTACAGAGAGAGAAAAGTATAGACTAACATCCCTGATGAACATAGATAATAAAATTCTCAACAAAATATTATCATACTGGATCCAGCAATACATTAGAAAGGTCATGTACCATGATCAAGTGGGATTGCAAGGTTGGTGCAATATCCACAAACCATAAACATGATACACCACATAAACAAAAGGGTAAAAACCACATGATCATATCAATAGATGCAGAAAAAACATTTGATAAAATCCAGCACCACTATAATAAAAACTCTCAGCAAAATGGGAATAGACAGAATATACCTAAATGTAATAAAGGCCATATGTGACAAATCCACATCCAACATCACATTTAAATGGTAAAAAATTAGCCTGACCAGGCGGTGGCGCAGTGGATAGAGCGTCGGACTGGGATGTGGAAGGACCCAGGTTCGAGACCCTGGGGTTGCCAGCTTGAGCGTGGGCTCATCTGACTTGAGTAAAAAGCTCACTAGCATGGACCCAAGGTCACTGGCTCAAGCAGGTCATGCTGAAGGCCCGCGGTCATGGCACATATGAGAAAGCAATCAATGAACAACTACGGTGTCGCAACAAAAAACTGATGATTAAAGCTTCTCATCTCTCTCTGTTCCTGTCTGTCTGTCCCTATCTATCCCTCTCTCTGACTCTCTCTCTGTCCCTGTAAAAAAAAAAAAAAAAGTAAAAGTGTTTCCCTTAAGATCAGTAGCAATACAAGGATCTGTGTTTTCACCACTCTTATTCAACATAGTACTGGAAATTGTAGCCAAATAAATCAGACAGAAGAAATAAAAAGCATCCAAATTGGAAAGGAAGAAGTAAAACTCATCACTATTTGCAGATGACATAATACTGCAAATAGAGAACCCTAAATATTTCACCAAAAAATTACTAGAACTGTTAAGTGAGTTTAGTAAAGTAGCAGGATACAGAATAAATATCCAGATTAGTTGCATTTTTAAACACCAATAATGAACTATCAGAAAGGGAAACTAAGTAAACAAGCCTATTTATAGACATTTAAAAATACTTTGGAAGAGCTCTGGCCAGTTGGCTTAATGGCAGAGCATCGGCCTGGTGTGTGGAGGTCCTGGGTTTGATTCCCACCAGAACACACAGGAGAAGCACCCATCTGCTTTTCCACCCTTCCCCCTTTCTGTTCTTTCTGTCTCTCTCTTCCCCTCCTGCAGCCAAGGCTCCATTGGCCCGGGCACTGAGGATGGCTCAATGGCCTCCACCTCAGGTGCTAGAATGGCTCCAATTGCAGCAGAGCAATGCTCCAGAGGGACAGAGCATTGCCCCCTAGTGGGCATGCTGGATGGATCCTGGTCAGGCACATGTGGGAGTCTGTCTCTCTGCCTCCTCGCTTCTTGCTTCAGAAAAATACAAAAACAAAACAAAAACTTTGGAATAAATTTAAGGATATAAAATACCTGTACTCAGAAAGTTATTAGACACTGAAGAGAGAAATTGAAGAAGATACAAATAAATGGAAACATATACCATGTTCATAGATAGGTAGAATTCATATCATTTAAAAGTTCATATTACCCAAAGCACTCTATAGATCCAATGCCATTTCTTTCAAGATACCAATGGGGTGTTTCACACAACTAGAACAAATATTCCAAAAATTTATATGGAATCATAAAAGACCCAAAAGATAACAGCAGTTTTGAGAAAGAAGAACAAATTTTGAGTAATCAAGCTACTTGATATCAAACTATACTACAAGGCTATAGTAATCAAAACAGCATGGTACTGACATAAAAATAGAATAGAGAGCCTAGAAATAAACTCCCACCATTATGGTCAATTAATAATTGACAATACTTGACAAAGAAGGCAAAAGCATGCAATGGGGGTAAAAATAATCTATAAATGTTGGAAAAATTGAACAGATATGTGCAAAAAATGAAACTAGACCACCTTACATCAAACAAGAATAAACTTAAAGTAGATAAAAGACTTAAATGTTAAACTCAAAACCATAAAAATTCTAGAAGAAAATATAGGCAGTAAAGTCTTGGATGTTTCTTATAGCAACATTTTTTCCTGATATATCTCCTTCAGCAGGGGAAACAAAAGTAAAAAATAAACACATGGGGCTACATCAATTTAAACTGTTTTTGCACTGCAAAGGAAATCATAAACCAAATAAGAAGACAACCCATAGAATAGGAGAACATATTTGCCAATGAGGCATCTGATAAGAGGTTAATATCCAGAATTTATAAGGAACTTATAAAACTGAACTCCAGAAAACAAACAACTCAATTATAAAATGTGCAAAGGACCTGAGTAGATTTATTGGCTATCTTCAATAAATCAACAAACAACAAGTGCTGGCGAGGATGTGGAGAAACGGGAACCCTCCTGCACTCTTGGCAGGAGCCACTGTGCAGCCACTGTGGAAACCAGTATGGCGTTTTCTCAGAAAATTAAAAATGGAACTGATTTTTGATCTAGTGCTCCCACTTCTGGGAATACGTCTGAAGAAACCTGAAACTCTAATACAAAATAAATGTACCTCTGTGTTAATTGCAGTGTTGTTTACAATAGACAAGATCTGGAACCAGCTCAGATGCCCATCAGTAGATGAGTGGACAAAAAATGTATACTGTGGAATACTAGTCAGCTGTAAAAAAGAAGAAAATCTTACCCTTTATGACAGCATGAGCGGTCCTGTAGACTAGAGCATTGTGATAAGTGAAATAAGAGAGAAAAAGACAACTACCGTATCATTCCACACATATGTGGAATCTAATCAACAAAATTAACCAAATAGAAACCGACTCATAGATACAGAGAACATACTGACTGCTGTCAGAGAGGAGGGGGCTCGGGAGCTGGGTGGAAAAAGTGAAGGGATTAAGCAATAAAACAAAAACAAAAAACAAACTTACAGACGCAGACACCAGTATAGTGACTACTAGGGGTAAAGGGGGCTGGGGGAGGTGGAAGGGGTAGAGGTGGTATAAATGGTGATGGAAGGAAATCTGACTTGGGGTGGTGAGCATACAATCTACAGATGATGTATTGTAGAATGGTACCCTGAAACCTATATAATTTTATTGACAAATGGCACCCCAATCAATTCAATTAAAAATGAAAAGACTAAGGACCTGCATCAGTTTTATTTTCTTTTTTCTTTTTTAAAGGGTTTGTTGTTATAGAAGCTATAACTTTGCTTGATTTCTCACATTGAGATGCTGGGAAGTGGCTTGTACAGTTCTCGCCGCTAGCTGTAATTTTGGGTCAAGTGTGTGGGTGGCTCTATTACCAAGGCCTTTTGTAGTAATTCAGTTAGTGCTGTGGCTGGAGCATCAGTTTAGGCTTCAAAAAGTAACATTAGTAGTTAGGACATGAACTATCACCCTTCTCATTGGTGAAAGCTCTTATTAAACAATACATTTTGAAAAACATATATAGATGATTAAATAAAGAAGGCAATTTTAAGTCTTTTTGTGTAGCTGTGACATTTGTTCTATTCTTGTAATATGGGCTCTTATTGTATGTCCATTAAGGAATTCATCAAAATTCATGTCACCTGTGTGGGGCCCGTCGTCCCTCCGTGGGTGCCGTCTGGCTCTGCCTCAGGCTGGGTGATGACTGTGTCATGTGGCACTCCCAAGTCCTCCTCCCTACCTTCAATGACTATCTTTTCTTCCAGCTCTCCTGTCTCTATTTTTGTTCCAGGACTTGTGATAACTGACAGTATTCCTTGTTAGGGGAAGAAAATAGTCCTTCATGCTGGTTTTTGGAGTTTCCTTTCCCCCTGAAGATGGTAGTTAGGTCTCCCAGGCGGCCAGAAACTCGCAGCGTGTTTTGCCACAGCCTTGGTCTCATGGATCTGATCGGGGACTCGGGGACTCTTGCTTCTGCATCGCAGCTGGAGAGGCAGGGGAGCCAGTTTGCGCTCCCTGCCCCTCCCCTCTCCTTGGCCGTCTTCCTGTGGTGTCTGGTGGCTTCCTGGTCTAGTTCCACTGCATCACACCTACATTTCTTTTTTTCCAGAAGGTCAAAATCTTTTTCTTGAGCTGTGTGCGTCGAGTCTCTGAATCTAAATTAAAACCTTCCCTGAAAACCTCAAGCCACAGTTTCTCTTTTCTTTTAACGCCTTTGCCTTTAGGAGAAGTGAAATAAGATTTTAAAAATTATTATTATTCCTCACAAATACTTGTTGTGCATGTTACACAGTGGAGTAGCGCAGGGTAAGATGCGCAAACCCTTGATGCAGGTTCCTGACCTCAGGAGAGATTCGATCTAGGGCAGAAGAGATGAGCAATTAATGGCGACCTCAGGCAGCATGGTGTAACTACTGAATTAGTGGCTCAGAAAAATGGTGTCAGAGAAGCTGAGAAGGGATCTTTTGGGGGCAGTGGTGTTTGGAGAACACAGTGGAGAGGTATTGTTTGAGTTGTTAAGATGGAGGGATGAAGGTATTGGAGGGTATCGAGTTCTTGTGTACAGACCAAGAAGCAAGAATTCACGTGAGAATCCAGGGCTGAACGACCTGAACGTGGGTCGGAAGGCCTCACTCTCCAGGACAAATGGACCTTTGGAAGATTTTGAGCTGGTTTTTTTTTTTTTTCCTCTGTGTGTGTGTGTGTGTGTGTAACAACCTTTTTTTGGAATTTAAAGAATGATGATAGGCAAATATTGAAATGCAGAGTAGATCAGGAAGGGATCAAGGCAGTGCAATTGGAGGGAGATTATTGAAGTCTTACATCTGCTTAAAGAGAAGCCTAGAACTGGAGTGGAGAGAATTACATGGATTGAGAAGGACCAGGAAGGTTCACTTCGAGGCTCTGAGGCTGGGCAACTGGGAGAATGTTAGTCTGGTGATCTGGTGATCTCAGCAGAGAAGTGAGGTGTGGCAGCTCAGTCCTGGGTGAGAGCGGGAGTCTGTTTTACATGCTGGCTTTGTGGCTGCATGGGGCGCTCAGAGGGAATGCTCCACTGGGAGCTGAGTGGGAGGCCGAGGGCTGCTGCGGGAGGGGCCTGGGCTGTTAGTTCAGGACCACCCGCTTACCATTGGTACTTACATGCACACAGTGTAGAAGGTGGAGGAAGAGCACCGGGTGGGTGAGCCGAGGAAGAATTTGAAGAAGGGAGTGGTTGGTAGGTCAAGCCTCGCAGTGCAGTTTCGAGGAGGGTGAAGTAATCATTTTTGGGAGCCTTCCAGATTAGCCCATGTCCTCCCGCCTCCACACATTCGTCACGCCCCACCGCTCTCTGCTGGATCCTTCTCCCTGCCGCGCAAACAGGGATCTTCAGTGTGTTGTGACTGGCTGGCTGCCCACATTATCTCCCTCCGCACTACAGTTCTAGGGTTGGTGAGCAGAACCCATGCGTAACGGAAACCCACGAGCCTCGTAGAGCCCAGACTCAGGAGCTACCTGGTGCTTGCTCTAATGGATGAGAGAGAAATCATCCGAGTACAGAGAGGAGTCTTAGAAATCGCACTCAGTCAAAGCAAATTATATATGTTTGGCCTCTGACCATTTTCTTGATAGGAGTTTGCGTTCTCCAAAAATGCAGATTATTCCATTTGGGACATTTTATTACGGTAGTGAGTCCCAAACCACAATTAAGCAGATTGTATATTTTAATGTGCAGATTTTTCCATAGAGAGTCTGAAGATCTATTTGTATGCTCTATTTAGGAAAACCAGTTTTGTAGGAACACATCAGAAGCTCTTGTAACATTAATAAGGTGACAAACTTATTATTATAATTATGGTGTTATTATTTTACTTTCTTCCCCCCCCAAAGAAAGACGTTCAGCTTTATTGAGGTGGAGTTGACAAATAAAATTGTAAGGTACTTCTGTTGTTTTTTTTTTTTGCCAAATGCAGCTTAATATTGTGTTTTTAAGCTGTTTTGCTGTATTTTTTTGTGTGTGTTTATTTTTTCCAAAGTGAGAAGCGGCGGGGGTGGGGTGGGGTGGGGGAGAAGGCAGACAGACAGCCTCCCGCATGTGTCTGACTGGGATACACCTGGCATGCCCACCAGGGGGCGGTGCTTGGCCCCTCTGGGCTGCTGCTCTGCTGCAATTTGAGCCAGTCTAGAGCCTGAGGTGGAGGTCATGGAGCCGTCCTCAGCGCCAGGGCCAACTTTGCTCCAATGGACCCTTGACTGTGGGAGGGGAAGAGAGAAATAAAGGATAAGGGGAAGGTTGGAGAAGTGGATGGGTGCTTCTCCTTTGTGCCCTGGCCGGGAATCAAACCCGGGACTTCCACACACCGGGCCAACGCTCTACTGCTGAGCCAACAGGCCAAGGCCTGTTTTGCTGTATTTTTTGATGTACCTGGTTCTAGCCATTAAAAATAGAAGACAGCCTGACCTGTGGTGGACAGTGGATAAGGCATTGCCCTGGAACATTGAGGTCGCCAGTGGGAAACCCCAGGTTTGCCTGGTCAAGGCACATACAAGGAACAACTATGAGTTGATGATGCTTCCCTCTCCTCCCCGCTTTCTCTAAAATCAATAAATAAAATCTTAAAAAGAAAAAATAGAGGACAGTAGTCCTTTCTCAGCGCTGCAGTTTATCCTCTGCAATAGCAAGAACAGGCCAGCAGGTGGTAGCAGAAGAGGAACTGATTTCTGCTTGATTTCCTTAGACTACAGTTAGGACCGAAGCATGTAGAGCTGCGAGGAGATGGGGAATTATTTTGTCCAAATTTTTTTGCTTATAAGGAAACCAAGACTCAGAAGAGCCCTGGATACCTAATGCGAGAGCATTGTTTATCTGAGACCGTTCTTAGCAAGACTCAGTAAGGCGCTTCTGGAAAATGTGGACTTCCAGGTGTCGCTCTAGGCCAGGGGTAGTCAATCTTTTTATACCTACCTCCCACTTTTGTATCTGTGTTAGTAGTAAAATTTTCTAACTACCCACCAGTTCCACAGTAATGGTGATTTATAAAGTAGGGAAGTAACTTTACTTTATAAAATTTATAAAGCAGAGTTACAGCAAGTTAAAGCATATAATAATAATTACTTACCAAGTTACTTTATGTTGGATTTTCGCTAGGTTTGGCAGAATAAATCTTTATAAAACAATTTACTATAGTTAAATCTATCTTTTTTTTTTTTTTTGTATTTTTCTGAAGCTAGAAACGGGGAGAGACAGTCAGACAGACTCCCACATGCGCCCGACCGGGATCCACCTGGCACGCCCACCAGGGGTGATGCTCTGCCCACCAGGGGGCGATGCTCTGCCCCTCTGGGGCGTCGCTCTGCTGCGACTAGAGCCACTCTAGCGCCTGGGGCAGAGGCCAAGGAGCCATCCCCAGTGCCCGGGCCATCTTTGCTCCAATGGAGCCTCCACTGCGGGAGGGGAAGAGAGAGACAGAGAGGAAGGAGAGGGGGAGGGATGGAGAAGCAGATGGGTGCCTCTCCTGTGTGCCCTGGCCGGGAATCGAACCCGGGACTTCTGCACGCCAGGCCGTCGCTCTACCACTGAGTCAACCGGCCAGGGCCTAAATCTATCTTTTTATTTATACTTTGGTTGCTCCGCTACCGCCCACCATGAAAACTGGAACGCCCACTAGTGGGCGGTAGGGACCAGGTTGACTACCACTGCTCTAGGCGTTTGAGTCAAGGTCTCTTAGAGGAAGACCTGGGACTAGTATTGTCTACAAGCACTGCAGATGATTTTTTTCCACACTAGATTCTGAGTCAGCAAGTAAGAGTCCTTCCCAAGGCCAGGGGCTGTGCTAGGCCTTGAGGATGCAGGAAGAAGCACCCAGTTTCAGACTGACATGCCTGCTGGGGCAGTCAGGTGGGTGTAAGCCGATGGGTCTGTCCCTGTGTGGGGAGGGTGTTACCTCCAGAGCAGCCAGCTGTGGCTAGGAGGTCAGGATACCCAATGTTGCCAGAGAAGCTAGACATCAGATCGTTCTTTTTTATTTTCCAGCTTCAGTGTACGGTGTGGACCAAACAAAACATGCCTGCAGGCTGGATTCAGTCTATAAACGGTGACCTCTCTTTTGGAAACGTGGGCCAGTGAGGGAGTCATGATGAGAACACATATTTGCCATACAGTGATGTGAACTTCATGGGTAGACATGCAGAGAGGTGTAGTGGGGGCAGAGGGAGCCACCAACACTGCTTGAGCGAGATCAGGATGACATCCTGAAGGTGACTTTTCAAGGTCACCAGCATTTATTGGGGGAAAATAAACTCATTCATTCAAAGGGCAGAGTCCTTCCTCTGCTATCCTGAGAACACCAATATGTATGTTTTTATGTCCCTAAAGGCCGGAATAGTGTTAAAAATATTACATTCAGTGCTTTAACTTTTATAGCCTTGAAACAAGTGATTTCAGTAAAGAGAAGTAAAATCATTGCTCAGTCAATGGATATTTTAAACTAATAATTTGATGTGTTGTGGAGCTATCAGCATATCTAGTTTTGAGATAAATAAACTGGAAACTTTGTTAAAATCTGTTAAAGGCCCTAGAAAGAATCTAGGAGAAACTCTATTACTAGAAGTTGTTTTAGGAAAACTGATTTCTTAACCATTCTGTTGTTGGGATTGTCATTAATTTACAACAGGACTTTTTTTTTTTTCCCCAGAGACAGAGAGAGAGTCAGAGAGAGGGATAGACAGGGACAGACAGACAGGAACGGAGAGAGATGAGAAGCATCAATCATTAGTTTTTTGTTGGGACACCTTAGTTGTTCACTGATTGCTTTCTCATATGTGCCTTGACCGTGGGGCTACAGCAGACTGAGTAACCCCTTGCTCGAGCCAGCGACTTTGGGTCCAAGCTGGTGAACTTTGCTCAAACCAGATGAGCCCACGCTCAAGCTGGCGACCTCGGGTTCTTGAACCTGGGTCCTCCGCATCCCAGTCTGATGCTCTATCCACTGTGCCACCGCCTGGTCAGGCTACAACAGGACTTAATGTGGAGGAGGTGCAATAAGCCTTTTCCTGTTGCCCACTTTGTTACACTTTAAGTGTGCTTTCTGCTTTGAAACTCATATAAGTGAAGTGAATTTTGAAGAAAGGCCATAAATGTACTTTTGGAAACAGTCTTGTGATCTGAGACAGAGAGAGGGACTGATGGGGACAGACAGACAGGAAGGGAGAGAGATGAGAAACATCAATTCTTCGTTGTGGCAGTTGAGTTATTCAGTGATTGTGTTCCCATATGTACCTTGACTGAGGGGCTCCAGCAGAGTAAGTGACCCCTTGCTTAAGTCAGTGACCTTGGGTTCAAGCCAGTGACCTTGGGCTTTAAGCCATTGACCTTTGGGCTCAAGCCAGCAACCTTTGGGCTCAAGCCAGCGACCCCATGCTGAAGCCAGATGAGCCAGTGCTCAAACTGGCAACTTTGGGGTTTTGAACCTGGGTCCTCTGCATCCCAGTCCGATGCTCTATACTGTGCCACTGCCTGGTCAGGTAAAATGCAAAAATTTCTAAGTTTACAATTCACTAAACTTTTTTTTTTTTACAACATATTTATTGAGATATAATTCAAATAACATACAATTGACTCCTTTTTTTTTCATATTGGGTGACACTGGTTAAGGTTTCAGTTTCACAGTTCAACATATCTGTACACTGTATTATCTTTTAAAGTGTACAATTTATTGGTTTTTAGTGTATTCACAGAGTTGTGCAACTATCACTACTATTTAATTTGAAAACATTTTTATCACTTTAAAAGAAATTCTATATCCATTAGTGGTCATTTGCTACTTCCCTTTCCCTAACCCCTGGAAAGCAGAAATCTACTTTCTGTTCCTATAGATTTGCCTATTCTGGGCATTTCACATAAACGGAATTATACAATACGTAGTCCTTTGTGTGTGGCTTCTTCCACTTAGCCTCACGTCAAGGTTCATCCGTGTCGTAACGTGTTTCATTACTTCATTCTATTTTATGGCTGAGTGATATTCCACTGTATGTTATAGCAGACTCTATTCATCTGTGAATGAATATTTGGGTTGTTTTTCTATTTTTTGGCTAATGTGAGTAGTGCTGCTATGAATATTCATGTACAAACTTTTGTGTGGGTATATGTTTTTATTTCTCTTGGGCATGTACCTAGGATAGAATTGTAACTTTCTTTGTTACCTAGAGATTCATTGTTGAACAGAAGAAAGGTTGATGAGTGGGTACCAGAAGGACCACACTGTTAGCTTGCAGTAGGAATAAATAAATAACATTTTTAAAAAAGGCTTATTTAGGGTACCCCTATGTCACAGGTCACCTCAACTCCATTCCTTAATATCAAACTTACACTGGATAGTTAAGTGTATCTGAGGCAGCAGGGGTGTAACTATCAATTTGAAGTTTGTATTTAAGTAGTGACTCTCACCTGTAACACAGACATACTATTTCCCAAAATGAATGTTTCCCACAGTGATGACTCTCATAGTAATTCATAGAGAGATAAGCAGGTAATTGTTGAGACTTGCTAAAGTGTGTGAGACATTTCTGCAGAAAACAATGACATCTCTTGACTCTTGAGAACCCATGATTATGTTAAGCATTTGAACTATACTTAAAATATTCTGATAATGCATGTTCACATCGACGTGTGCCTTGTGTGCTAGTTATTTAAAAACTTTTTGATCTAAAAAAAATAATAATTTAGCCTAAACTAGGCCTTTGTTGGACTCTTTTCCCTTGGAATATATTCCTTGTTGTCTGCAGCACACATTGTAGTATGAAGTTGTGTTTATAGATGAAATGTGCATTATAGAAGTTGTTTTTGTGATTTTTTTTTTTACATAGAGATAGACAGGGACAGACAGACAGGAACAGAGAGAGAGATGAGAAGCATCAATCATTAGTTTTTCGTTGCACGTTGAGACTTCTTAGTTGTTCATTGATTGCTTTCTCATATGTGCCTTGACCACGGGCCTTCAGCAGACCGAGTAACCCCTTGCTGGAGCCAGCGACCTTGGGTCCAAGCTGGTGAGCTTTTTTTTTTTTTTCTCAAGCCAGATGAGCCTGTGTTCAAGCTGGCGACCTCGGGGTCTTGAACCTGGGTCGTTCCGCATCCCAGTCCGACGCTCTATCCACTGCGCCACCACCTGGCTGACCAGGTTTTTGTGATTGTTAACTGGACAAGGTATAGCTTGAGCACTTTTTTGTGCATGATGTTTTCAGTGAATTTAGCTAGTTGCTGATAGGGTTTATGTTGTCTGGGATTTCATGTCCAGGTGAAACCTGGCATGCAGATTGTCACCCTGGAGAAATCTTCCTTTCTTCCCTTGGTATTATTAAATTCTTTCCAGTTGTTTTTCACTTCTGGCTTATTAATAATTGTGGTTTAGCAAAAATAATTTGAGACTGTAAGCTGAAAGTTGGTGATGACGTAGGGGAGTAGTCACTTGTCCCGGATCAGAAGTTATGTTTGAACTCTTTTTATTGTTCCCCACCTCACCTTAAATCTGAGTGTAACTGACATTTGAGCTAATAATGATTGAATGAGAATTTTGCATGTTTGTAAAGACAGTTGGTTTTTAATTATCCAGATATAAAACTGGAGCTTTGCATTTTGCTGTCCTTTTTCCTTCTTGGCTGTGTAAAGACTTGGGGGCGTTTCCCAACAGAAGGTGAAGTGGGAGACAAAATTTACACTTCCAGGCGTCCCCAAACTACAGCCTGTGGGCCGCATGCAGCCCCCTGAGGCCATTTATCTGCCCCCTCCTGCCACACTTCCGAAGGGGCACCTCTTTCATTGGTGGTCAGTGAGAGGAGCACTGTATGTGGTGGCCCTCCCACGGTCTGAGGGACAGTGAACTGGCCCCCTGTGTAAAAAGTTTGGGGACCCCTGCTTGACCCTAAGACGAAGGGCTCAAGGGGGGCTGTGGTGCCGGAGAAGTGTTTAGGTTTTGGCCACTGTGAGGTTTTCTGGGTTCCATTGAGATTTCAGCGACCTGTGCAGTTCTGATTGCCACTGTCTCGGAAGACCGTGAGTTGGCTTTGGTTTTGCTATCAAGAGGTATTAGTATTGGCAGACATAGTCCTGGTGTACTCCGGAATATCATGTAATACAGTGCCAAGTTTTAAGAGAGGCCAGTGACTTGAGAATTTTGCTGCTTAAAACAATGTTATTTGCTGAATGTACTGTATAAGTTCAACAAGAACAAGTTGTAATTCAGAGGGTTAACCACACTTTGAGAGATGCCTGGCTTTAAATGCCATTTTGACCACACATTTCAAAACAGGGTTAGACATTTAAAAAGGAATTTCCAGAAATTGCTACATTCTATTTTTTATATTTCTGGTTCCAAATATCATACCAGGTACGTGCATAGCAGTTTTCATTACATTCTTTTGGAATAAATGAATACTGTTTTAGTATCTTCTGTAAAAGCAAGACAGCTCATTTGAAAGGACAGTTAAATTATAATATATCTTTAATCTGGAAAAACTTTCATGTAGCAAATTAATAGTTCTGACAGGCACTTAACTTTGAATGTTTTGAGCGGAATATTCTTTTTCAAAAAGGTGTATGACTAGCCTGGCCTGCGGTGGCTCAGTGGGTAAAGTGTCAGCCTGGAACACTGAGGTCATCAGTTCAAAACCCCAGGCTTTCTGGGTCAAAGCACATATGAGAAGCAACTACTGTGAATTGATGCTTCCTATCCTCTCCTTTTCTCTCTCCTCTCTCTCCTCTCTCTCAAATCAATCAATAAAGAATCTTTATAACAAGAAAAGGAAGAAAAGGTGTATAACCAGAGTGATGTGTTTCCACAGACTCTCGTATGTTTTTGTGGTTGAGCTGTGGACAAAGCGAGGAGGAGTTCACTCCTGTGCAGTAGAAGGCTCCTTTACAAAGAGTTTTCAGGAACTGGGGTGGGTTCTCCCACCAGAACACAATCAATCCTCACTCCCCTCACCTACCTGAAATTTAACCATCAGGTTTGTCTTGGTTTTTTCCTTGGTTAAATATTTGTAGTGTGAATATTCATAGGAAGAGTAATTAGATGTATCATAATTGATTGCATATGTAAGACATATTTCAGCCAATGAGAGGTTGTTAAGATATCTTTGCCCTTGAAGAATGTAGTGTGGACTGGGAAGGCCTAGAGCATGAGGACGTAGGTTGCTAATTACATTGTAGAGTTCGCTCAGTTCTTTCACAGACAGTTTTCATTTGATGCTTCATAGTTATTGTGTATGGAGTTACGTGCTGACCTAGATCTCAGCTCAGGCAACTGTGTTGCGACTCAGTTTCCTCGTGTGTAAATGGCTAAGAGCTCCTACCGCATAGGGTTGCTGTGAAGACAGATTGTTCACAAGTAAAGAGTAAGTGTTGGTAGCCATAACCTGGGTTCCTGTTTTATAGCTAGGGAAACAGAGGCCTGGAGAAGTTAGGAGACTTTTGTTTGTTACACAAGGAAGTAGTCTGAAACTTTTGTTTTAGTTTCTCTGACTCCAGGTTCCTTTGTGTAGCCCATTCTTGTGAGAAGCACTGGCTTCTCTTAACCTCGTGAATGACTTTTTCAATAATTTTACTTTGGGAAAGGAAAGAACTACGAGGTAGACATTTGTTCTGTTTAAGTTATGTTTAGATTTTAACCTAATATTTTTGACTGTGTGCCATAATCCTTGCATTTGAAAGTTTTTGGTCTGTGTGCCCAAGGAGATCTGTCAGAGTTATTGTATCATAAATGGTCTCGTGGAATTCATTATAAAAATCGGTTCTGTTTTGTGGGGTCATGGGAATCCTATAATGGTTGCTTCAAAGGTGAAGTTTAATGAAAGAAAGGAGAAAGGGGTGTTTTTAACTCATTAAAAGTTTTAGAGACTGACTGAAAAGCACAGCATCGATCTGATGGGTGCTGGCCTGGGGGAAGCAGTGCCTCTTTCATTCAAAGGCAGTTATCCCCTTGAATGGAAAATTAAGGCAGACCCATCTTTTGTGAATTGTTTTGTGATGAGGTACCTGTGTTCCATAGGGGCTTCTGGTGGTAAATGTTCTTTTTTGTTTGTTTGTTTCTGTATTACTTATGGTGAAATACATGTTTGGTGTGATGATGATAATGTGTATGCATCTTAAATGTCATGGTCTAGTAGCTGATCAGTCAATTAATTAGTAACTTAATTTGGAATCAACTCTGAGTCCACCGGAAGCTCATAGCCTAGTTTTTGTTGGCAAACATCTTGTTTTAAAAACAAGCTCAAATGGGCACCATGGTTTTGCACTGTGATTCACATACAAATATAGTAGAGAGTGCTTTGGGGATTCTAGATGTCTTCAAAATGATTGCTTTAAGAGGAATTGAAAAACTTAGATGAGTGCCTGCTGACTTGCATTAGTGGGTGTTTTGCTGATAACCCGTCTGGTATGAAGAGGTCTTTGAGATGTTCCCAGAATGCTTGTGATTTAAATCATGTGGATTATGTGGTCAGAACTGGAACTGAGAGATGCAGCTTTAGAAAAACTTGCTGCTTATGTTGCTGGGAAACTTCACCCAGTGAGATGATTAACATAAAACTATAAACAAAACAGTTAAGGGTGTGACAATAATTCCCATTTGTTTATTAGATTAATACACCTCATAGGAAAACAAACGGGTCTTATTTATATTTAGCTATAGATATTTTCTTCCACAAAAGATACCCTCTAAAAGCTTTGTATCAAGGGCTTCTCTGGAGGCTACCGGTTGGAGGACAGGTTTGGCAGCCGTGTTTGTGCAGAGTATGTTTTCAGGACACTGCTCTGCCTTTAACATGCTTGGGAGAGTAATTATAACTTCACAAGAATAGTTCTTGGCCTTGTAACTTCTTAGCTTTCTTTCCAACAGGATGAGCCATCGGCACCCAGGAACACAGCACTAGGCATGACTATGGTGTATAGAGTCCTTTTTATTTTATTTTTTAGAAGGGTCAATATTTTCACATACCATGTATGTACTGTGAAGTAGGTAGGGCAATATTTCATTTCCTTTTCAAATTAGGGGATAGAGCAGTGACTTATCAGAAGGATATAATGAGATGGATTCAGGATTGAGTCGGTCTTAGATTATTTTAGTGGTAATAATTTTATTTAACAGTATTTAAAAATATGGAAAAGGACCAGGGAGAGGGGAAAAACAAGTCTTTATAGAAGGCAAGGTGTGGCTCTTGGCTACATAGTGATTACTCCTGTTTGTGTTGACTTTTGATAACTCAAGTGGGAAACACGTGGTCTCTAGTTCTTATGAATCACAACTTCATTGCATAAGATGTGTCACACCTTAAATAACTTTCTAATGAGTAAAGTACAGAATTATTGAAAACTCAGTAATTGTTAGATTAGAAATACTAGACAAACACTTGTTTTTTTTTTAAATTCTGGAATTTCATTTAGGACAGTAAATTCTTAAAATAAGGATGGGTTCATATTTTATTTTATTTATTATTATTATTATTTTATTTTTTGTACTTTTCTGAAGTGAGAGGCAGGGAGGCAGAGAGACAGACTTTGCATGCACATGACCAGGATCCACCCAGCAAGCCCACTAGGGGGCAATTTTCTTCCCATCTGGGGCATTGCTTTATAGCAACTAGAGCCAATCTAGCCCCTGAGGCGGAGGCCACAGAGCCATCCTCAGTGCTCGGGCCAACTTTGCTCCAGTGGAGCCTTAGCTGTGGGAGGGGAAGAGAGAGACAGAGAGGAAGGAGAGGGGGAAGGGTGGGAAAGCAGATGGGCGCTTCTCCTGTGTGCCCTGGCCGGGAATCGAACCTGGGACTTCCGCAGGCCGGGCCGACACTCTACCACTGAGCCAACCGGTCAGGGCTTGGGTTCATATTTTAAAACATGATTTATTTATTTATTTTTGTAACAAATTGGCTTCACTATATTTTAACGTTCTTAATGGATCACTATAATTTTTACAGTTTCCAGGATATGGAAGGTAGTCTAGTGGATTTTTATAATGTGGTAACTCAATTTTTTCCTTTAAGTATAGGATGTTACATATGGCAACATAGACTTTGCTAGGATGAAACTTTTTATTTTTATTCTACAGATGGAGAGTAGCAAGATATACTAACTAGCATGTGTGAATGTTTCTCCTGAGTCCGGCAGGTGCCGAGTGCTTCATATGCATATCTCATAAGTCTCAGAGTAACTCTGTGAGATACGTACATGCTGTCTACATAGCACAGATGGAAAAATTAAAAGGTTGATCATCTTGTTCAGAGTTACAGGCAGGAATGGCAGAGCAGGGATTCACAGGCTCCCGATCCCGGGCCTGGCCTCACCTGGCAATGGTAGATGCCATGTGGTGTGTTTCAGAAGGAACATGGTCCTGGCAGCTGTTATAGATTGAAAAGTTCTGCTATAAATTAATGCTTTCTTTATTGGTTTAAAACTTTTGGAAAGCTATTTTTGTAATTCCTTATGAGGGGTCTTAGATAAGTCTACATATGGCTCTATAAATTGCTATTTAAAATTTTTACTTTACAATCAGATATTGACCTATTGAAGTTGAAGTAACTAATATATACGGTATAAACATTTTTTAATGTTCATGGAAACACCCAAAGAAACTCTTAAAACACTTTATAAGAATTTTTTATTTTATTGCAGGTTAGAGTGCCATATTCTGTCTCTCTTCCTCTCTTTCATATGCACGTGCAATCATTATGTGTGAAGACACAAATCTTTTATTATCCAGGAAAATTAAAAAAATCTTAATGGAACATTTCTACTTACTGAGTTACCATTTTATACCTTTTTTTTTTATCTTTTCTTAATTTTATTTTTTAGTTACAGTTACATTTGATATTATTTTATATTAGTTTCAGGTATACAGCATAGCAGTTAGACAATTATATACTTTACAAGTACCCACCTGGTACCATGCAGTTATTACATTATTATTGACTATATTCCCTATGCTGTACTTTACATCCCCATGACTATTTTGAAACTACCAATTTGAACTTCTTGAGTCCATCACTTTTTTTTTTTAATAAATTTTTATTAATGGTAATGGGATGACAATAAATCAGGGTACATATATTCAAAGAAAACATGTCTAGGTTATTTTGTCATCAAATTATGTTGCAAACCCCTCGCCCAAAGTCAGATTGTCCTCCGTCACCCTCTATCTAGTTCTCTGTGCCCCTCCCCCTCCCCCTAACTCTCTCCCTCCCTCCCTCCCATGTCCTCCCTCCCCCCCCACCCTTGGTAACCACCACACTCTTGTCCATGTCTCTTAGTCTCATTTTTATGTTCCACCAATGTATGGAATCATGTAGTTCTTGTTTTTTTCTGATTTACTTATTTCACTCCTTATAATGTTATCAAGATCCCACCATTTTGCTGTAAATGATCTGATGTCATCATTTCTTATGGCTGAGTAGTATTCCATAGTGTATATGTGCCACATCTTCTTTATCCAGTCTTCTATTGAAGGGCTTTTTGGTTGTTTCCATGTCTTGGCCACTGTGAACAGTGCTGCAATGAACATGGGGCTACATGTGTCTTCACGTATCAATGTTTCTGAGGTTTTGGGGTATATACCCAGTAGAGGGATTGCTGGGTCATAAGGTAGTTCTATTTGCAGTTTTTTGAGGAACCACCATACTTTCCTCCATAATGGTTGTACTACTTTACAGTCCCACCAACAGTGAATGAGGGTTCCTTTTTCTCCACAGCCTCTCCAACATTTGCTATTACCCGTCTTGTTGATAATAGCTAATCTAACAGGAGTGAGGTGGTATCTCATTGTAGTTTTGATTTGCATTTCTCTAATAACTAATGAAGCTGAGCATCTTTTCATATATCTGTTGGCCATTTGTATCTCTTCCTGGGAGAAGTGTCTGTTCATGTCCTCTTCCCATTTTTTTATTGGATTGTTTGTTTGTTTGTTGTTGAGTTTTATGAGTTCTTTGTAAATTTTGGATATTAGGCCCTTATATCCAAAGCTCAGGCCCTTATATCCTGAGCTGTTGTTTGAAAATATCAGTTCCCATATAGTTGGCTGTCTGTTTATTTTGATATCAGTTTCTCTTGCTGAGCAAAAACTTTTAATTCTGATGTAGTCCCATTCATTTATCTTTGCCTTCACTTCTCTTGCCATTGGAGTCAAGTTCATAAAATGTTCTTTAAAACCCAGGTCCATGATTTTAGTACCTATGTCTTCTTCTATGTACTTTATTGTTTCAGGTCTTATATTTAGGTCTTTGATCCATTTTGAATTAATTTAATACACGAGGACAGGCTGTAGTTGAGTTTCATTCTTTTGCATGTGGCTTTCCAGTTTTCCCAACACCATTTGTTGAAGAGGCTTTCTTTTCTCCATTGTGTGTTGTTGGCCCCTTTATCAAAGATTATTTGACCATATATATGTGGTTTTATTTCTGGGCTTTCTATTCTGTTCCATTGGTCTGAGTGTCTATTTTTCTGCCAATACCATGCTGTTTTGATTATCGTGGCCCTATAATATAGTTTAAAGTCAGGTATTGTAATGCCCCCAGCTTCATTCTTTTTCCTTAGGATTGTTTTGGCTATTCGGGGTTTTTTATAGTTCCATATAAATCTGATGATTTTTTGTTCCATTTCTTTAAAAAATCTGATAGGGATTTTGATGGGAATTGCATTAAATTTGTATATTGCTTTGGGTAATATGGCCATTTTGATTATATTTATTCTTCCTATCCAAGAACAAGGAATATTTTTCCATCTCATTGTATCTTTTTCGATTTCCCTTAACAATGCTTTGTAATTTTCATTATATAGGTCCTTTACGTTCTTTGTTATG
Organism: Saccopteryx bilineata; assembly: GCF_036850765.1. NCBI lineage: Eukaryota > Metazoa > Chordata > Mammalia > Chiroptera > Emballonuridae > Saccopteryx > Saccopteryx bilineata. The sequence continues at coordinate 75,067,369 of NC_089495.1, read as the reverse complement.
TTTATTCCTAGGTATTTTATTTTTTTTGTTGCAATCGTGAAGGGGATTATTTTTTTGAGTTCGTTTTCTAATATTTCATTGTTGGCATATAGAAAGGCTATGGACTTTTGTATGTTAATTTTGTATCCTGCGACCTTACTGTATTGGTTTATTGTTTCTAATAATCTTTTTGTGGAGTCCTTCGGGTTTTCGATGTATAGGATCATATCATCAGCAAAAAGTGATAGCTTTACTTCTTCTTTTCCGATATGGATGCCTTTTATTTCTTTGTCTTGTCTGATTGCTCTGGCCAGAACTTCTAGCACCACGTTGAATAAGAGTGGAGAGAGTGGACAACCCTGTCTTGTTCCTGATTTAAGGTAGAAAGTCCTCAGTTTTATGCCGTTTAATAGGATGTTGGCTGATGGTTTATCATATATGGCCTTTATCATGTTGAGATATTTTCCTTCTATACCCATTTTGTTGAGAGTCTTAAACATAAAATTGTGTTGTATTTTATCAAAAGCCTTTTCTGCATCTATTGATAAGATCATGTGGTTTTTGTTCTTTGTTTTGTTGATATGGTGTATTACGTTGACCGTTTTGCGTATGTTGAACCATCCTTGAGATTCTGGGATGAATCCCACTTGATCATGATGTATTATTTTTTTAATATGTTGTTGTATTCAGTTTGCCAGTATTTTGTTTAGTATTTTAGCATCTGTATTCATTAGAGATATTGGTCTGTAGTTTTCTTTCTTTGTGCCATCCTTGCCAGGTTTTGGTATGAGGGTTATGTTGGCCTCATAAAATGTGTTTGGAAGTATTGCTTCTTCTTCAATTTTTTGGAAGACTTTGAGTAGAATAGGAACCAAGTCTTCTTTGAATGTTTGATAGAATTCACTAGTATAACCGTCTGGGCCTGGACTTTTATTTTTGGGGAGATTTTTAATAGTTTTTTCTATTTCCTCCCTGCTGATTGGTCTGTTTAGGCTTTCTGCTTCTTCATGACTCAGTCTAGGAAGGTTGTATTGTTCTAGGAATTTATCCATTTCTTCTAGATTGTTGTATTTGGTGGCATATAATTTTTCATAGTATTCTACAATAATTCTTTGTATATCTATGATGTCTGTGGTGATCTCTCCTCTTTCATTTTGGATTTTATTTATTTGAGTCCTGTGTCTTTTTTCCTTGGTGAGTCTTGCCAAGGGTTTGTCAATTTTGTTGATCTTTTCAAAGAACCAGCTTCTTGTTTTATTGATTTTTTCTATAGTTTTTCTGTTCTCTATTTCATTTATTTCTGCTCTGATTTTTATTATCTCCTTTCTTCGACTGGTTTTGGGTTGTCTTTGTTCTTCTTTTTCTAGTTCCTTAAGGTGTGAAGTTAAGTGGTTTACTTCGGCTCTCTCTTGTTTGTTCATATAGGCCTGAAGTGATATGAACTTTCCTCTTATTACTGCTTTTGCTGCATCCCAGAGATTCTGATATGTCGTATTTTCATTTTCATTTGTCTGTATATATCTTTTGATTTCTGCGCTTATTTCTTCTTTGACCCATTCATTTTTTAGAAGTATGTTGTTTAGTTTCCACATTTTTGTGGGTTTTTCCCCCTCTTTTTTGCAGTTGAATTCTAGTTTCAAGGCTTTATGATCAGAAAATATGCTTGGTACAATTTCAAAATTCTAAATTTGCTGATATTGTCTTTGTGGCCCAACATATGGTCAATTCTTGAGGATGTTCCATGTACACTAGAGAAAAATGTATACTCTGTCGCTTTGGGATGAAGTGTCCTGTAGATGTCTATCATATCCAGGTGTTTTAGTATTTTGTTTAAGGCCACTATATCTTTATTGATTCTCTGTTTGGATAACCGATCTAGAGCCGTCAGCGGTGTATTGAGGTCTCCAAGTATGATTGTATTTTTGTTAGTTTTTGTTTTAAGGTCAATAAGTAGCTGTCTTATATATTTTGGTGCTCCTTCGTTTGGTGCATATATATTAAGGATTGTTATGTCTTCTTGATTCAACTTCCCCTTAATCATTATGAAATGACCATTTTTGTCTCTGAGTACTTTTTCTGTCTTGTAGTCAGCATTATTAGATATGAGTATTGCTATGCCTGCTTTTTTTTGGGTGTTGTTTGCTTGGAGTATTGTTTTCCAGCCTTTCACTTTGAATTTGTTTTTATCCTTGTTGCTTAGATGTGTTTCTTGTAGGCAGCATATAGTTGGATTTTCTTTTTTAATCCATTCTGCTACTCTGTGTCTTTTTATTGGTAAGTTTAATCCATTTACATTTAGTGTAATTATTGACACTTGTGGGTTCCCTACTGCCATTTTATAAATTGCTTTCTGTTAGTTTTGTATCTAGTTTGATTCTTCTCTTTTGTTTTTCTATCATTTGTTTTTGTTTGTTTGTGTTCCATACTTCTTTCCTCTGTTGCTACCTTTTTTAAGTCAAGTGTTTTTGTGGTGGTTTTTTTAAGGGTGGTTACCATTAAGTAATGAAAAGGGTACCTACCATATTTATTGTAGTACCCTATCTTATAAGTATTTCTGCACTTCATCATCCTTTGCTACTGTTAATCTCCATCCTCTCCCCCCTTTTTTTCCTTTGTTGTCACAGTTTAAGTTTGGTTTTATTGTGTTCTTGGTGGAGCTGTAACTTGTGGTGTTGTTTTCTTTTGTTCTTTGAATCTGGTTGGAAAACCCCCTTTAGTATTTCCTGGAGTGGGGGCTTTCTGTTGATAAATTCTCTCATCTTTTCTGTATTTGTGAATGTTTTTATATCTCCTTCATAGTTGAAGGATAGCTTTGATGGGTATAGTATTCTTGGCTGAAAGTTCCTCTCTTTCAGGGCTTTAAATATTGGGGTCCACTCTCTTCTAGCTTGTAGAGTTTCTGCTGAGAAATCTGATGATAATCTAATAGGCCTTCCTTTATATGTTGTACTCTTCTTTTCCCTGGCTGCCTTGAGAATTTTTTCTTTGTCATTGGTTTGTGTCATCTTTATTATGATGTGCCTTGGAGTGGGTTTGTTGGGGTTAAGAAAACTTGGTGTTCTGTTTGCTTCTTGAATTTGAGGCTTTAGTTCCTTCCACAGGCTTGGGAAGTTCTCGTCTATTATTTGTTTGAGTATATTCTCCATTCCATTTTCTTTCTCTTCTCCCTCTGATATACCTATTATTCTTATGTTATTCTTTCTGATGGAGTCAGACAATTCCTGTAGGGCTTTCTCGTTTTTTATTATTTTTGAGTCTCTTTCTTCTTCTCTCTGTTGTGCCTCAAGTTGTTTGTCTTCTATTTCACTAATCCTATCTTCAATCTGGGCTGTTCTGTTAGCTAAGCTTGTTACCTCGTTTTTCAGCTTGTGAATTGAGTTTTTCATTTCTGTTTGATTTGTTTTTATAGTTTCAATTTCCTTGGTAATATATTCTTTGTGTTCATTGAGTTGTTTTCTGATCTCCCTATATTGCCTTTCTGTGTTTTCTTGTATATCTCTGAGTATTTTTAAGATTTCTATTTTAAATTTTCTGTCATTTAGCTCCAAGGCTTCCAATATGTTAAATCTTTTCTCCATAGATTTTTCCACATCTATTTGTGTTACCTCTCTTTCTTTTGTATCCATAATATTTGATTTCCTCTTTCTTATCGGCATCTCAGGGTGGTCTTATTGATAGCACTAATTAGAATTAATAAAGAGTAAAAAGTAAAAAAAAAAAAAAAAAAAAAAGGGTAAAACACCCCACAAAAAAAAGTAATAATTTATTATTTCCCCCTTTTTTTCTCTCTTCTCTTTCCCTCCTCTCCCCTCCTCAGGGAAATATCGTGCATATAATGGGGGGCCTGATTTGGGGTGAAGAGTTCAAGGGGCAAAAAAAAGGGAGTAGGGACCTACTAAATGCAAAAAAAAAAAGGAAGAAAATGTTAGACAAGCATAAGATGATTTGCTTGTAAGTGATGGTCAACTAAGAGATATAATGAGAGGGGTAAGAGGGAACCAGAAAAAAGGACCAAAAAAGAATAATAAAGAAGAAAAAATAAAAATAATAAGTAAAAATCTGTTGTATTAAGTGGAGCGAAGACTAAATACAATGGAGACCTTGGGTTGGGAGGACCCAAAATGCCACAAAAATAAACAAACAAGAAAAAAAAATAAAAACAAAAGCAAAAAAGAGAAATAAAGCCAAAAAAAAGCCTTGAGTCCCAAATTAACTAATTTGTTCGTGATTGAGGATTATATGGGAGGAAAGTAAAATGAGAAAAGAAAAAACGAATAGAAAGGAAAAAATAAGAAAAAGAGAAAAACGAAGGAAGAAATAAAATAGGAAGAGAAAAAAACAAAATAAAGCAAGACAAAAAAACCCACAAAAAACAAAAGAGGAGAGAGTGAGAGTTAAGTGTTTTGGAGTATAACCTTAAAGGAGGGTGAGGATGAAGAAGAAAAATAAAATGCAACACTCATGAGTAGTGTAGTTCAAGAAAGGGGAAGCATAAGATGGGCAGAGAATAGAAGGACCGAGGTGGAGAAATAAAGGCAAAAAGATAGAAGAAACAAACAACAACAACAACAAAAAAAAATTAGTGGATCAAGTTGTAAAGTCTGTGGGTTTTTCTTGATTTTGAGAGGTTAACTTCTTCCTTTTTCTTTTCTCTCCCTCTTCCTGGTCGGTGACTCTGTACCCCAGGCTCTGCCCCTGTGTCACTCTTAGGTAGGGATTTGCAGTTGATGGGATTCTATGGCAATGTCATATAATTGGCTTTAGTCTTGCTGGTAGTAAAGGCTTGTTGGCTTTTGCAGGGTCCAACGATGAGAGAGTTTGCTTTCCTGGACTCTCTCTCCTAGTCCCCCCTTTCTGAATTAGCAGCCTGGTGATCCAGCTATAAGGCTGCAACTGCTTCTGCCTGGGCAGTAAGAGGCTCAAAGAGCTGGGAAATCCCCACTCTATCCCCACTCAGTGCAGGGCTTTGGGAAAGGCTCTGACAGGGCCTCCAGTGTAATCAGGCGGGGGTGGGAGTCAATTGTTGTCAAGGTGACTGTTCAGCGCCTATCATTTAGTTGGACCTCTCAACCCAGGCTTTCCACACTTTGTAGCCTGTTTTTGCAGGGAAGAAGAGGCACTAGTCTCTGCTTACGACTAGTGTAGTATAGACCTTATTATCTGCCAAGTCCTTCTTGTTAGCGTTTATCCCTGAATATGGAGGCTGTATCAATCAGAAGTTGCCCCCGCCCCTTTAGCGAGAGGCACTAAAAAATATCACGCCTTTTGTCTTGGATCGCTGAACTGAGAGAGATCTTATCAATTAGAACCGAGGGTGCGCAGATTTCATGGGTTAAGCTAATTTCAGTGATTGGGTCGCAGCTGTGCTTCCGAAGGTATTTTAGGCTGCCTGCGCGCGCCCCTCCCCCAACGCTTGATTGTTAGCTTGAATGGCTGGGTGAGGTGCCCCGCCCACGGAGAGAATCTCCCAAGCCTCTCCCGCTCGCCCCGCGGCTGGCAGCTGGACCGCACCAGGCGCAGGATAATGGAGCCTCCTGGGTGTGCGGGCCAGCAGGGCGCCCTGGGCGCCTGGAATGCCCAAGGCACGTGCGTGAATGGGGTGCTCCGGGCACCGGTGGCCGGCGACCCCCACTCGCAGTGTGCGGGCCGCTGGGAACGTCAGCGGTGCTCAACCGGACCGGGGGCGCGGCTGCTCGCGGGGGCGGCTCGTGGCGGCCGCTCGCGGTGGCGGTTTGCGTCAGCCGCTCGCGGCGGCTCGCGGTTCCCAAGTATATGGGCTGACTCACCACAGGCGCACTTCCTTGCGGTTTGAAAGTACGTCCCTGTGGTCGATTCCTCCACACCCTCGTCTCTCAGATTCAAGTGATAATAGTCCTTTCGCTATCAGTTTGTGTGGAACTCTGGAATGCTCCGAGGATAAATTTTTCTGTTTCTAGTTGATAAATTTGTTGTGATTTAGGGGAGAGCTGTCGGACGCGCTGCTCACGGCGCCATTTCCGTGACGTCACCTCCCATTTTATACCTTTAATAGTGGAGGCTTATTTTTGAAGGCATATCACATGGTAAAATACACTAACTTAGATTTAAAAAACCCCTAAATACAGATTGAAGACAATTTAATATTTTTTTTAGTTTTGAAACGTTATTGTCTAATGCAGTTGAGACATTGTGACTTCTTGTGAAATGCTGTAGGTTTTTTGTGTTTGTTGCATGTAAGTGGTTCTGTAACTCTCTGAGTCCCAATCTTCTTAATGATGAAAGGAGAATAGTTAAGATTATTAAATTTAAGGATTATGTGGCTTTTATAGATAATTATAAAAATTACTTTACCTAGCATAAAAAGTGGTATCTCCCTCTTTCTTTATCCTGTAGATGTAGGAGAGACAGGAAATTGACTTAAATTTGATGGAGTCTGACCTCTTTTGAATGTGGTTTTATGAAAATATTAATTTGTATATCTATGACACAAGAAACACCTGTGGTTGTTTCAGAATATAAATAAGCAAAACAATATTAACATTAGCTATAATTCTATCACTTAGAAATAATTAATATATTTATTTCATATTAATAGAATGCATACTTATATAGTTATAGTAATTGTGATCATACTCATGTATTATTTCATAAATTGCTTTATAATTAATATATTAAGGATTGTAAATCTACTTTCATGACATGAGTTTAAATTTCACGTAGTTTTCTGTGTTATAGTTATATCATAATGTAATTAACTTATTGTTGAGCATTCAGGGTATTTCTAATTGTTGCTATTATATGTAATGCTATGAAGCAATTCTTCTACTTAAGTCTTTGTTGTCTCAGTATTAATTCCTAGTTCTATACATAGTGTGTCTGAAAGGATGCATATTTAATATTTCAGATACATATCACAAATTGCCTTCTAGAATTGTGGTATCCTTTTATATAACCTTTGGTATTGTACAAAGCATGACATATTTTCATGTCCTCAAAATATAGGCTATTATTTAAAAAATCTTTGTTTACTTTTTTAAACATTTTTTTATTTTTTTCTTTTTATTTATTCATTTTAGAGAGGAGAGAAAGTGAGAGAGAGTGAGAGAGAGAGAGAGAACTGGGGTGGGAGGCGAGGATCAGGAAACATCAACTCCCATAATTGCCTTGACCAGACAAGTGCAGGGTTTTGAACTGGCGACCTCAGCGTTCCAGGTTGACGCTTTATCCATTGTGCCACCACAGGTCAGGCCTCTTTGTTTACTTTTTATAGTCTTCTTTATAAACACAGGATAAATAGGGTCTGGTGTTATATGTACAAAAGTATATTAATGTTTTGATATCTGGAGGAGGGTGGTCTGAAATCTATAATTTTGCCTTTTTATAATTTTTTGGGGGGAAGTGAAACTTTCTGGATAGTTGGGTTTTCTTAATAGCTCTGTATATTCCATTTCTATTTATTAATTAATATTCTGAGTATAACTCAACCTTGTATATATGGTACAAAGGCATTCCTTTGAGGGTTAATTATTAGAGTGTGTTGTCAGTGTTAACTTGAAGGTCAATGCATGTAATGAGGTTAAGCATATACTGCTGTTAACCACCTTCTGCTATTTGTTTGTATAATGTCTTGGCCATTACAAGATAATAAGCAGGTGATATTTTCCCTGTTTCAGATGAGTAGACTGGAATTCAAAGAGGTTATTCAACTTGCTTATGGTCACACAGCTATTAGGGGATTTGAGTATACAGTGATACCTCGGTTTTCATCGATAATCTGTTCGAAAACAATCAGTGAAATCCAAAACCGACAAAAACAGAGGCAATTATTTTTATATTAATCAGTGTAAATCCAATTACCGTATGCAGTAATCACTTACATGTAATTGTAGTATTAGCATTCGCAATCAATAAAAAAAGCATGAGAATACTGGAAAGCAATGGAATTGTTTGGCTAGATGCATGGAGTGATGCTCACACATTGAGAAACAAGGCCACACTGAGCGGGAGAACGCGTGGGTCACCCTTTGTTTTCGCAAAATTAGCAGCGAGCTCACGTGGGCACACTGATGAAATCTGAGACAATTTTTTTTTTGTGGAAAAAAATCAGTGAAAACCAAACTGACAGAGAAGGTGAAGGGATTAGTAAAATTATATAAATATATACATAACACAGCGGTACAGTTAACAGGACAGCAAATCCCAGAGGGAAGGGGGGTAGGAGTTAGGGTGAGGAGGGCAAAAGGGGTGTAAATAGGGACACGGTGAGGGTGTTATATTCAGTGGGACACTTGAATCCATGTTAATACAATAAATTAAAACAAAACAAAACTTGAAATCGATAACTGCAGTCAACAAAACCTGAGGTATTGCTGTACTTTTGCAGATTGAGCCCCTTTTTGCTTTCCATCTCATCACTTGCTATACTCTGCTCTCTTGATACAAGTGTTGCTGTTATTCTTTACTGCTGTCCATGTGTTTGTGGGATATAGCCCCTTTTTCTTCTAAACCACTGCTTCTAATCTACATTGATTTGAAAACATAATTGCTAGATTGTTTCACTGGAAGACAATTAAGTATTGGTGGCTCTGAGCGGCTTTTCTGTGACTAGAGAAAATGGACTTTGATATGTGCTTTGATGTTCCTGGGACTTTTCATACTTTTTGGCTTTGGATGGGATAAATGAGATATTGCTATGTATTCAATAGTTGGGATCAGTGCTCATCTTGAGGTTGTATTGGATCTATTTGTGGAAAATGGAAGACTTTATGCTGGGTTACCTGGGATAATCCATGGTCCACTCATGGTTACCTTTCCCAAAATGTATAATTCTGTTTGGTTTTACTGTGTATTTATTTATTTATTTAATTCAGTTAGAGGAGAAAAGGCAGAGAGACAGACTCTCGCATGCGCCTCAACTGGGATCCACCTGGCATGCCCACTAGGGGGTGATGCTCTGTCCATCTGGAGCTTTGCTCAGTTGCTGAGCAACCAAGTTCTTCTTAGCACCTGAGGCAGAGGCCATAGAGCCATCCTCAGCTCTTGGGGCCAAGTCACTCCAATTGAGCCATGGCTGTCTGTGTGTGTGGTGGGGAAGTCAGAGGGGGAGGGTTAGAGAAGCAGATGGATGCTTCTCCTGTGTGCCCTAACTGGGCATTGAACCTGGGATATCCACACACCTGGTTAATGCTCTACCACTGAGTCAACCAGCCAGGGCCTGATTTTACTGTGCTTTTAAACTTTGTGTTGTACTTATATGGCTATGAACTTCTTGAGGGAAGAGCTGCCTCTTTATTTTCTTACGATTTCCACCAGTATCCAGGTTAAGTGCCTGTAACAGAGACACTCAGCAGATGTTTAATTCATGCAGCAACGTAGCCCTTCTGTAGATGAATGTCATGTACAGAAAAGGATCTTTTACTTGTCCCTGCCTTTCTGTGTGTCACCTCCTGGCCTTGGCTCCTGTCCATATTTATAGAGCTAGCTTATGAGAAACTAACTTTAATTCCAAAATTAACGATTGTTTTGTCAGTTAGTAGACAGTCTGTCTAGCTACAGCTACGTTGGGCATTGTGGAAAGATGCAGAAGACATGTAGGAATTTCAGGTGGACAGGGAAGCTAGCAGGGGTGAGGAAGGATGGGGGGCACTGTGGTTCACCTGGAATTTAAGATGAATTACTTCCCAAATCAGGTTTCCGAGATCGTGTTTCCTTCTGAAGTGGCAGGAGGAACAAGGACTCCTGCTGGCAGGTGGTGGTGACTCCTGCCTACACTCTTAGCTAGGGACCCAGTCCCCAGGGTTGTTCGTGGAGTAGTTTCCCCCACAGTTTTCTCTGCTAACTACATCCCCTGTGGAATCCCCTTCCCTCTCATCTACTCTACCCTGAGAGACAGACTTTGTGGAGATTTTTCCAGCAGTTTCAGTAAGAACATTGCTGATGGTAGCCTTAGGTGGCCTGTTCATATGTAATAGCCTTAAGTGGGGAATTGTCTGCTTAACCTTTTGAGTAGTGAGTCTTTTTCATGCTCGCTGACCCGGGAGTGAGGTTTTTTTTTCCTTCAAAAAATAGTTCCAGTTCCAGTTTTATTAACTTAAAATCATGTTTGTTTGATAACCAATTTATGGAAACAAGAAGAACATACATTTACCTTTTTTTTTTATTTTGTATTTTTCCGAAGCTGGAAACGGGGAGAGACAGTCAGACAGACTCCCGCATGCGCCCGACCGGGATCCACCTGGCACGCCCACCGGGGGCAACGCTCTGCCCACCAGGGGGCAATGCTCTGCCCCTGGGAGGGTCACTCTGCCACGACCAGAGCCACTCTAGTGCCTGGGGCAGAGGCCAAGGAGCCATCCCCAGCGCCCGGGCCATCTTTGCTCCAATGGAGCCTTGGCTGCGGGAGGGGAAGAGAGAGACAGAGAGGAAGGGGGGGGGTGGAGAAGCAAATGGGCGCTTCTCCTATGTGCCCTGGCCGGGAATCGAACCCGGGTCCCCCACACGCCAGGCCAACGCTCCACCATTGAGCCAACTGGCCAGGGCCACATTTACCTTTTTTTAATGTTCCCTTACATAGGTCCGATTGTACTCTGGATGGTCAGTAGGCATGAGGACGTACATGAACGTTTGTGTTACTCAAAGGGTTAAAATTCTTATCGCCTTGCCTCTCTGTCTTCTATCTGTGTCAGGATTTAACAATCTTCTCCCTAGGATGTTTCAGTCAATAGCTCTTTACACAAATCAGAGCCATTTCGTGAATTCTTAAATGTAATGAAACTTAAGGAATTTAAGGATGGAATTGATATTAATTCTGTGTATATATAGTTGCTATTTCAAGTTTATGTTTGAATCTGTTTTTGTTTTCTCTTAGGATAGATCACCCTTAGGTTTTTTTTTAATAGAAATTATGTTCGAAATTTAGCTTCTAACTTTTATTATCCATAAAATGGTGACATTACAGAAAGCAGTCACTGTGATATTTTTCTGTTTATATTTTTTCATACTAAAATGATTAACCTCTCTCTTTGTAATATAGAACTGTAATTTCTTACATGGAACAACTTTTGATATATGTATATCCTTCTATTATAACATTAGATGCATAATAATTAATCTGAAACTGAATTTGACTTGTGTATTAGCCCTAAGTAAAAAAAAAATTAATACCCAAATCTTTCTTTCAGGCAGTAACAGAGAAGAATTTTGAAACAAAGGATTTTCGAGCCTCTCTAGAGAATGGTATTCTGTTGTGTGAGTAAGTATTTAAAGCATTTTAAAAACTAATGTAAAAGCAAAGGGGTGTGTGTGTGTGCGTGTTATGAAGTACCCTCACTCCCCTCTTCATGGCTACCATAGCCACAGATACGTTTTCTTGGTAACAAGTGAGATTTGATCCTGCAAATTGATACCCCCCAGTATCAGACAGTAGGAAGGGGTTATCAGTCTCTGTATCTAAAGATAGCATTGGTGAAATATATATTATTTTAAATTAGTAAACAAGAAAGATTCTATTATTGCTTAATGGGCCAGTCAGGGTGGGTGGCTAAGGAGAAAGCCTTCTTACATTGTACTAGCTTTCACTCCGATTAATCTAATGTATGGAATTGCTTGGATTAGAATTTCATATAAAGCCTTTTTCTTTCATCAGTATTGTTGATTGTGGAACAGATTTAGGCAGTAGCCAATTATTTTTTTAAGCTGTAAATGGAGTCATTACATTACCACAATCAACTTGAGTCATGGGCCATTCATTAAATTAATAAACTATTGAGAGTCACATCCCAGGCTTTGGTTATCTTTAAGTAAAACAGTCTTGTGCCATGATTGATTGAATGAGGCCTACATTGTGTGTTTAATGTAATGGTTGTTCCTCAATGGCTGTGCAGTACAGTTAGCCCAGTGTGTGACCTGTGGGGATAAGGGGCAGGCAGATCTGTGGGATGTAAGGATGAAGGTGTGAGGGCACAGGCTGCAGAAGTGAGCCAATAAATTATAAGAATGTACTTAAGTATGTACTCACATTTTTGAAAGCATTTAAATATTCCAATCTAGACACTTACCGCACAGATATTTGTGGAATCTGTCCACAAGTGAGCACTGAAAGGTATGTGCTTGTAATTAGATGATTTTGATTATCTTTCTAAAGGAAGGTTGTCTGCAGCAAAGTTGAGGAGTCAAGGGTCTAATTTGGTTCCTTGATCCATTACTTTTTGCATTTTAGCAAGTGACTTAACTTCTGGGCCTTATTTTCTCACCTGTGAAGTGGAGGGCAGGGTATCTGGTCTGCCTACTTCACAGGGTTATAAAGTTTCATAAGACATATGGAACTTAATAGCTTTTTACTTTTTTTTTTTTTTTTTTCTTTTTTTTTTGCATTTTCTTTTCTGAAGCTGGAAACAGGGAGAGACAGACAGACTCCCGCATGCGCCCGACCGGGATCCACCTGGCACGCCCACCATGGGGCGACGCTCTGCCCACCAGGGGGCGATGCTCTGCCCATCCTGGGCGTCGCCATGTTGCGACCCTCCTGGGCGTCGCCATATTGCGACCAGAGTCACTCTAGCGCCTGGGGCAGAGGCCACAGAGCCATCCCCAGCGCCCGGGCCATCTTTGCTCCAATGGAGCCTCGGCTGCGGGAGGGGAAGAGAGAGACAGAGAGGAAGGCGCGGCGGAGGGGTGGAGAAGCAAATGGGCGCTTCTCCTATGTGCCCTGGCCGGGAATCGAACCCGGGTCCTCCGCACGCTAGGCCGACGCTCTACCGCTGAGCCAACCGGCCAGGGCAACTTAATAGCTTTTTAAATAAGCTATCCAACTTTGTAGAAATACAGTTTGTTGCTAGGGAGATGGCCATGTAGATAATAATCTCTATCTTATGAGCTCTGTTGATTAGTATTTAAACTTCTTTTTCTGAGAGCAATATTATTAAGTTAAGCCATATCAAGTTGCCAATATTCAACCATCTGTGACCTACAGAAATGCCAATTTCATGTGGTTCCAACTAATGTGTTGTAGGACATGTATATAAAGAAGGGCCACATGTAAAGTTTAAGGAGTGTATCTGACCTCTTCTTCTTTTTAATGTGATATCCCTCTTTTAAAAAACATTTTATTAATTGATCTCAGTGAGAGAGGAAGGGAGAGAGAGAAGGAACATTGAGCTGTTCCAATCTGGCCCTGATTGGGGATAGAACAGGCAACCCCTGCACTTTGGGATGGTGCTCTATCAAGCCGAGGCTCTTAAGCTATTCTGATGTCACATTCAGAAACTGTTGTTGCCAAATGTATTTAAACTAATTTTAGTAGGTTATGTGCTCAGCCCTGTTGGTCACTGATAGGAAATTATTTTATCTTGATTTGAAAACTAGATGATTTAAATGTGTTCTATTGTGTTCAAAAATGACAATTAGAGAGACACATGTGATCTGAACACGACCTTTGCTATGAGTATAGACCAGTAATTTTCATAGCACATATAAACTAATTGCTAAAATTCTGCAGCACAACAAAAAATATATTTTTTGCTCATCTATACAAAGTAGGTATAATTTTGATTCATTCACAGCAGATGGCTCTGGCTCGTGTCATTTTTTTTTTTTTTTTTTTTTTTTTTTTTTCATTTTTCTGAAGCTGGAAACAGGGAGAGACAGTCAGACAGACTCCCGCATGCGCCCGACCGGGATCCACCCGGCACGCCCACCAGGGGCAACGCTCTGCCCACCAGGGGGCGATGCTCTGCCCCTCTGGGGGGTCACTCTGCCGCGACCAGAGCCACTCTAGTGCCTGGGGCAGAGGCCAAGGAGCCATCCCCAGCGCCTGGGCCATCTCTGCTCCAATGGAGCCTTGGCTGCGGAAGGGGAAGAGAGAGACAGAGAGGAAAGCGCGGCGGAGGGGTGGAGAAGCAAATGGGCGCTTCTCCTGTGTGCCCTGGCCGGAATCGAACCCGGGTCCTCCGCACGCTAGGCCGACGCTCTACCGCTGAGCCAACCGGCCAGGGCTCGTGTCATTTTTTATTTGACAGACTAAAGGGAGAGAGGTCAGTACCCCTGACTAAATATTCAGGAATAGCATATTTTAAAAATTCTTGCTGCACATCAGTGTGCCTTTCAGCATATCAGTTGAAAACTGCCGGGATAGACTATTTAGTGGTTAATAGCCCAATAACTTTGATATCAGTTGTAAGCCCCACAAGTCAGGATAGGAATTAATTTATATAGGAAATGTTCCTATTATTTAAAACATTTTTTAGGGCAATATACTTGATAGTGACACTTAGTTTTTGATTTAAAATGCAATTTATGCTCCAGCGTGGGTCTGAGTGGCTTAAGGTGATTTCTGAAAACTATATCCAACCTGTTACCAGTAAGAATATTCGTTTAATGAAAAACTGTTTTGACCACAAGCAGTACTGTTAGAATAAACATATGAGTTGTACCTTAATGGTCACAGTGAACACTCAGATGAATGTTCAGAGATGTATTTGTTATTAAAAAAGTCACTTTAATTCATAACATCCAAAAGCTCATTCTTAGATTGTTTTATATAACATCAATTTTGGGTATGGTACATTACCATATAAGTCTAATCAATCTGTTTAGTACCCAATATTCTTTATCTTTTTTTTGTGTGTGTGACAGAGATAGAGAGAGAGACAGAGACAGACAGGCAGGAAGGGAGAGAGATGAGAAGCATCAGTTCTTCATTGTGGCACCTTAGTTGTTCATTGATTGCTTTCTCAAGTGTGCCTTGACCTGGGTGGCTACAGCAGAGCAAGTGACCCCTTGCTCAAGCCAGCAACATTTGGGTTCAAGCCAGCAACCTTTGGACTCAAGTCAGCGACCAAGAGGTCATCATGTCTATGATCCCATGCTCAAGTTGGCAACCAGGTGCTCAAGCTGGTAAGCCTGCACTCAAGCTAGATGAGACCACGCTTAAGGTGATGACCTTGGTTTCAAACCTGGGTCCTCTGCATCCGAGTCCAACTATGCCAGTGGTCCCCAACCTTTTTTGGGCCATGGACCGGTTTCATGTCAGAAAATATTTTCACGGACTGGCCTTTAGGGTGGGACGGATAAATGTATCACGTGACCGAGACAAGCGTCAAGAGTGAGTCTTAGACGAATGTAGCAGAAGGAATCTGGTCACTTTTTAAAAATGAAACATCATTTAGACTTAAATATAAATAAAACAGAAATAATGTAAGTTATTTATTCTTTCTCTGCGGACCGGTAGCAAATGGCCCACGGACTGGTACCAGTTCGCGGCCCGGGGGTTGGGGACCACTGCACTATGCCACCTCCCGGTCAGGCAGTACCTACTATTCTTTAAACAGGTGTTTCCCCAAAGTAGCATAAGTAAAATCAAGCTGTGGTAATCAGCAATTGCTGTTTCTTTGGGACACGCAAGTGTTATATGATATTTGTATTAAAATAATTTTTCTCTTAATTTGAATTATGTTTATAGCCATTGATTAATGAAGGCATATTAATCTAAAAGGTGTAGTGCTGGGGCCCTGGCTGGGTAGCTCACTTCTCACTTGGTTAGAGCATCAAGGTTGCGGGTTCAATCCCCAGTCAGGGCACCTATGGGGAGCGACCAATGAACATCAAATGAATACTTCTTTCTCTCTCTTTCTCTTTCTCCCCCCTTCCCATCCCTTCCTCTCTTTTCTGTGTAAATCTATAGCTGAAAAAAACCTAGCTGGTTGATCTGTTAGCAGGCATCACTGTTAGATCACATCCACCTGAGTTACAATGCTTTTAAGAAAGCAAAATCAGTTGTTCAGAAGCCTGGGATGAAAAGGCCAGGCTTTTAAATTAATGCTAAATAATATTATACGTTGTATGTCTTTGAGATTAGTGTACCCATAAAAGAGCTCAAGTATGGTTAGGATATTTTAAAAACCTGAATTCGTTTTCTTATAGGAAAAGGCTGATATTTGGTTCACTGCCAGAAAAATGACCAATTTTTGTGAAAATTAGGGTTTGCTTGTTGCCTCTTAAAAATCTCTAGGCATCCTAGCTCGTATCACCATTACAGAGTTTTATTATTTTATTTACTAATTTTAGCAGTCTTTTATCCTTGACTAAGAGTTTATCCTTTTTGAACCGGCATTCTGAAGTAGCAAAGTGAAACACTGGAAGAAGTATGCTCACTATGCGCTCACACACCTGGCAGTGTGCTGACATTTCTGATAACCTAAAGTGGGTGTGAACTCCGCGCTGGGGTTTCAGACGAGAGACACGTCTGAGCAGTGAGAATATTATGTGCATTTGTTGACTTTTAATCTGATTGACTAGGAAGTTACTCTTCTGTTACTCATTCCAGTATCATTTTCTTTGGTTGACTGTGGCATCTAATGAGTGTGGAGCTAAAAAATACCCTTCTGCTTCGAACTGTTGTAGTCATTCTTTTGCTGTGTACCTTAGATATAAAACCTCTCTTGGCTTTACTGAACAGCGATATGGGACCAAGATCTAATTTGGGTTTTTTTCTAATTAGTAAAAGGATTGACAAGAGTCTATAAGTTGATTTTAGCTCCTTGTTATAATTTTCCATGATTTTTATTAATATCATTCATTAGTATTTCTCCCATCTCATTGTTCATTCGTGTTCATGAGGTCAACCTTATTATTTATTTTAAAAATATACAATTTGCCACTATATAAGTATCCACAATCTTCTTTTGTTCTGTCGTTCTAGCAAAATTATCTCTTTGCTAAACATATTTGGTAGCATATTCAGCTGGTGATAATGAGCTAGTAAATTCACAGTTACTCATTATGATAGCAATCTTGAAAATATGCAAATGGCAACATTTTCCTTATGAAGTAAGAAGATATATTTGAAGGCAATCTTATTGGGTGTGCCCTGGTTAGTCTATTCTTCCCATCCTTGGAATAATGCCACATCTTTGATCTTTCCCAAGTCAGCCGTGCATCAGAAATTCATGCCTTTTGAACTTGTGGTTCACATTATTGAGAAGATTCTTCTCACACTGTGCCTAGGCCTCCTTTGTCATGGCTGGCAGCTTGGAAAGAGTGGAGCAAGATGTTTCCCTATTGGTTTGAGAAATCCTGTTTCTATTTATACCTGCTGTGTTATGACTACGCTATCTGCCTAAGAGTACTATAATATTTTGTTAAAGATACATTCAGTAGAAGACAAATGTTAAAAAAAAATACTCCTATTAATTGACTATGAGACATGCAATTGATTGTTTTAAGACATCAGACAAGATAGAGAACATTGTCACTTCTCACTTATGCCAACAGAACTGTGTCCTATGTTAGAGTTAGAGTGACAGTGACATTTGCGGGCCCTTTGGCCTCTATGCAGTGCTCCATGTGAAGCCCAGAGGCTCTTGTGTCACGGTGAAGGTTTTCCCTTAGAGCTCTTCCTGGCTTTGAATTTCCTGAGGACAATTGCTTCCATACAACTCTCCAGCATAATATTCACCCTGAGCCATATGACAGCCACTGAAATTTAAGTGAGAAAAACTGTTTCTCTTCACTTAAAGTAGTATATATTTTGAAGTTTCCATATTATTTGATAGCCTAGCAGTAGCTAAACAAAGATACAAATGTTTAAGTTCATACAGATAATTTAAAAATTTTAAGCTGCTTTTATTCTATGGTAGTATTTTATGGTTGTCATCTGTATGCTTTCTTTTTTAGCTTCATGGTCATTTTTTTTTCCCTATAGTTTTATATCTATACATAGCAAGAACATGATTCAAAAATAGTAGTATAACAAATTGAAGGTGAGGTTAGAAAACATTAATTTAAAAAATTCATTTTTGGCTCTGGCTGGTTGGCTCAGTGGTAGAGCGTCGGCCTGGTGTGCAGAAGTCCCGGGTTCGATTCCCAGCCAGGGCACACAGGAGAAGCGCCCATCTGCTTCTCCACCCCTCCCCCTCTCCTTCCTCTCTGTCTCTCTCTTCCCTTCCCGCAGCCGAGGCTCCACTGGAGCAAAGATGGCCGGGGTGCTGGGGATGGCTCCTCGGCCTCTGCCCCAGGCGCTAGAGTGGCTCTGGTCGCAACAGAGCAATGCCCCGGAGGGGCAGAGCATCGCCTCCTGGTGGGCAGAGCGTCGCCCCTTGGTGGGCATGCCGGGTGGATCCCGGTCGGGCGCATGCGGAAGTCTGTCTGACTGTCTCTCCCCGTTTCCGGCTTCAGAAAAATACAGGGAAAAAAAAATCACTTTTGTTAAGGTAGTCACATTGTATGTGCTCACTGCAAATTTTGCAGAAGTCTTTTACAGTGGCCTCAGACTTGAAAGTAGGAAGCTTACGTTTGTTCTGTGAACCTGTGTGAAACACCTACAGGGCTTTTTCTAAGTGTAAATTTGCAAGATTTCATTGATGGGGCCCCTGAGAAATAGGTAAGAATGATGGTGTACTACAAATAATACGTAATAATGTATGTGCTAAGTTTATGTGATATCGATAATTTATATTAAAGTTGATCAGCAGGAGTTAATCAAAGTAGGTTTTAGATGTAATGACAGCTGTTATATGGACACATGAAGAACTATGCTTTGGCCATGAAATGATGAAAGTATGGGAATTTTGATCAGTGCAATAAGAAGTAAATTAAATAGAGGGATGAATATTATAGGAAGGACAAATATATAATGCATCACATAAATTAAAAATAACAGTAATTTCCTTATACTAGAGACTTAGTCTATATATTCAATACTATATAGTAACAGTCACCAGTCAGAAAGTTAGCTGGATAAAAGCAATAGTGATAAAGTTTAGAATATTGTTCACTTTATTATTTATTTATTTTTAATTAAGTGAGAGCAAGGGAGGCAGAGAGACAGACTCCCTCCTGCATGTGCCTCGTCTGGGATCCACCTGGCAGGCACCTTTGAGACGATGTTCTACCCATTTGGGGTGTTGCTCTGTTGCTGGCAACCGAGCTATTTTTAGCACCTGAGGCAGAGGCCATGAAGCCATCCTCAGTGCTGGGGGCTAACCAGCTCAATCAATTGATCCATGGCTGGAGGTGGAGTGAGAGAGAGAAGGGGGAGGGGTAGAGAAGCAAATTGTCACTTTTCCTGCATGCCCTGACGAGGAATTGAACCCGGGATTTCCACATGCTGGGTGATGCTGTACCACTGAGCCAAATGGCTAGGACAGAGTATTGTTTACTTTAGAGAAACATGTAGGACTTTTATTTTTATATGTAGAAAGTAAAATGGTAAGCTATAAGAATTAAGATAAAGAACAATAAACTACATTTCTGTTTAAGGTAATCGATGTCAAGAGTAACTTATAATTAATTTGTAGTTTTAAATTAATACCCATATAAAATCTAGTCAAATTTTCTTAGAAAAAGAATTATTACATTTATATAGAATAATACAGAAAAGTGAGAATAATAAAAGTTATAAAAAATAATACTTATCTGGCAGAGGAGATACCATGATCACAAAGGTGGTTTTCCCAGGGCGAGGCTTATCCATTGCACTCCGGATGTGCTGACCCCTGCGATTTCCCCAAATGTGGGAAACTCGACTGCATAATTTGTCAGAGTCTTAGTTACTGATTACTGATTTCATTTTCAATAAGCCTGAGTTTGTTACATTGGTTTCCCAATAAAACAACAACAAAAATTCTAAAAATAAAAATTTTTGTGGAATTTGTCTAATATTAGAACACGATGAAAAATGACAAAACAGTATTTAATAATTATCAGTTGCTTTATAAGTGTTCATATGAATGTGATAGCAAGGTCGAGAAATACATTCTTATACATAAGACTTTGTGGTAAAAGATATGAGAAAACGGAGAAAAGATGAAATATTTAGTTTGTTATATTGGGATAATTGGGTAAGAATTAGTTTAAAAAACTCATCTTTTATTAGCACACAGTCTAGATTATAATAATAAGATGGAAGAATACAATTGAAGAGTTAAAAAAAAAATCTTTAGAGGCAGTTTAAAATTTTAAGCTTTGAAAGAACAAGAAAAATATAGATTTGAATATATATAAATAGATATTCTGACAAATAACATTCTGAAGAAAATATTTTAAGCAAAAATAACTTAAAGATCATCCAGAGTTCAAATAAATTGGTAACATATACATTTCAAAACCTCAGTAGGCAAGTGAGATAATGAAATGACCCAACAACTCACACATGAACAAATAAATACTACTGGAAATAAACAGTAAATTCTTCACCTTCATTAGTAAGACATAATTATGCTAGAGCCAGATACTATTTATTTTCATTTTTATTTCAACCACAGTTTACATTCAGTACCATTTTGCACCGGTTTCAGATGTATAGCAAAGGGGCTGGAGAACTGTGCACTGTAGCCCCGCGCTGTCCTAAGCACCCTCATGCCCCATGCCCTGTTATGTCGACGTTATTGACAGTGTTCTCCGTGCTGCACCTGCATTTCTGTGGCTGTGCTGCAGCTCCCAGTTTGTACTGCTAAATCCCTTCACCTTTTCCACCCAGCACCCTCTCCCCTCTGACAGCTGAGGGGAGAAACTCTTCAGATACTATTTGTTAAATTAAAACTAGTGAATAATTTAAAATCTGTTATAAAATGTTGGCAAGCCTGACCTGTCGTGGTGCAGTGGATAAAGAAAACATCGACCTGGAATGCTGAGGTTTCCAGTTTGAAACCCTTGGCTTGCCTGAAGGCACATATGAGAAGCAACTACTGTGAATTGATGCTTTTTGTTCTACCCCCCCCTGCCATTTTTCTCTCTCTAAAATCAATATTAATTCTTTAAAAAATAATAAAATGTTAGTGTAAGGCCAGTGGCCGCCAGTGTCGAGGCCATGCAGGTTCTCATTGGATTCGGGCAGACAGTAAAGAAACAGTGGAGCCGCCTGACCTGTGGTGGCGCAGTGGATAAAGCGTCAACCTGGAAACACTGAGGTTGCCGGTTCAAAACCCGGGGCTTGCCTGGTCAAGGCACATATGGGAGTTGATGCTTCCTGCTCCTCCCCCTTCTCTCTCTCTCTCTCTCTCTCTCTCTCTCTCCTCTCTATAATGAATAAATAAAATCTTAAAAAAAAAAGACTAGTGATTGATACTTCTCATCTCTCTCCGTTCCTGTCTGTCCCTATTTATCTGTCTCTGTAAAAAAAAAAAAAAAAAAAAAAGATTAAAAAGAAACAGTGGAGCCAAAAAATGGTGGGCCATTCCTTGATTCTAGCCTCGCGTTGGCTGACGCGTTGGCTGACGCGTTGGCTGACGCGCAAACAGGCAGGGAAACACTTCCCTTTCATTCAGAGCTCCCAAAGCCCTGATGCATTCATTGGTTCCACAACCAGGAGAATCTTCTCTGGTTCCTCCTAGAATCAAAGGCCCCACCAGTTTCAGGGGAGCCCTCAAAGCCGCTCAGCTCTGGTTCCCCATCTGCACACCTTCTCTCTCTCTGCAAAATTGGCTTCTTCTTCAGCACTCAGCATTCTCTGTGCTCTCCCTGTAAAACTGACTGGCCCCACAAAGACCCTTCCTCCAGCAAACATTAGCAAAATAATAGCCCTCCCCAAGCAGGAATGCAATCCGCAATTTGCAATCAACTGCCCTGCTCAGAGGGCAAGCATGCTTGTGGCTGCCCAGCGCCATTTTATAACAATAAAAGTGAGCAAACTAAAAAAATACATATTTTACAAACATTTGCCCAACAGCTGGCTATATTGAGCCAAAATAGTCTGTAATATTCTCAAAGTGACCAATAGAATATACGCTGGTACAGCTATGAAAAGCAACTTGGCAATACCTAGTAAACAATTATATGCTATTTTGTTTATTAATATAAACATTTATTTATTATCAAAATTATAAGACTTCCCTAATAATTCTTTTTTGGGAATCTAAGAAAATGGGGGTAAAGATATGTATTTTCATAGAGGAAAATATTAAAAACAACCTAAATGCTGCATCTAAAATGTGATAAAGTAGTGAAAATTTTTACATCCCATAGGAGTAGGGGTTGTAAGTGCTGTGGCACAGTTGGTAGCTGACAGGTGAGGGAAGCAGTGTGGTTGTCATTGCAATGAGAGGTGTCACTGCTCCATCCGCCCTGAGGTAGGCAGGGGAATGCTGCCCATGGGCGTGAAAGCAGGTTGGTTCATATTGCCACTTTCCTTTCCAAATAAGCATCGAAAGCTAAACACTGATGATTTTGTTTCTAGAAATAAAATATACAAAATACTGTAATCAGTAATATTGTGATGTTTGCATGGTGACAGATGAGTACTTGAATTACTGGGGTGATCACATTTAAGGTATAAAAATTTTGGATTGCTATATTGTACACCTGGAACTAATATAAATAATATAATACTGTATTTTAGCTATACTTAAATAAAAAAAATAAAGGATATACATACAAATGATATACATACAAATATGCATTGAAGTATTTTGACAGTGGCAAACATTGGAGGGAAGGAGCATAAGTCAAACTACAAGAGAATGATATGTCAGTCATTTACATCAGTGGTCCCCAACCCCTCGGGCCGCAGACCGGTACTGGTCCATGGGCCATTTGGTACCAGTCCGCAGAGAAAGAATAAATAACTTACATTATTTCTGTTTTATTTATATTTAAGTTTGAACAATGTTTTATTTTTTAAAAATGACCAGATTCCTTCTGTTACATTCGTCTAAGACTCACTCTCGACGCTTGTCTTGGTCATGTGATATTTATACATTTATCTGTTCCACCCTAGAGGCCGGTCCGTGAAAATATTTTCTGACATTAAACCGGTCCGTGACCCAAAGATGGTTGGGGACCACTGATGTAGATGAAGGGATAGAGAAGAACTTAGAGATGTTACTTAATAGTGACAAGGAGCACCAGGACAGGAATCCCAAGCCCCTCTGCCACGCCCTTTCTTAGTGATATGGTAATGGCGCATTTCCGGCTACTCAGCCAGGTCCCTTAGTGCTCTAAGTGTTGAGGTTGGTTGGAATGAGAAACCTGCTGTCAGACTAAGCTTTGCTAGACTCAGGATGGATGCTTCAGGTTTAAAGTGAGGCTAAGTAAGGAAGTCCTGTCATAATAAGTGATTACAAATTTTATTGGTACTGACTTATTGCTGTTCCACACATTTTCCTGTCTTAGCATGTGTTGTTAACTATTTATCTGTGTGGTAAGTAATTCAGCAGTATTCAAAAATTGCTACCACAGGAATTCTACAAATTGAATTTACCTTAATTTTTACTACCTGTCTTTAAAAATTATTTTAGGCCCTGGTCCGTTTGCTCAGTTGGTTAGAGCATCGTCTGGAAACGACGTTGCAGGTTCTGTCTCTGGTCAGGGCACACATGGGGAGCAACCAATGGTGCACGGCTGAGGGGAACAGCAAATGACTGCTTCCCTTCCCCCTCCCCCCTCCCCCCTTCTGCCCTTCCTCTCTCTGTCTCTCTAAAAACCAATCAATAGATTAAAAAAAAAATTAAGCCCTGTTTGGATAGCTCTGTTGGTTGGAGCATCATCGTGAGCTCAGAGGTTGCTGGTTTGATCCCCGGTCAGGGCACATAAAGAAAAAAATAGATGTTCCTGTCTTTCTCTCACTGCCTCTCTCTCCAAAAAAAGTTATTATAAATATTTATACTGAATGCTTTCATTCTTTGAAATTTTAAATTATATCTGCTTATCACTAATTACTCAATGTTATTTAAAAAGTTACAGCTTATGAATTTATTACCATTTTTGCAGTTTATGAATTTAGATGGAGATACCATATTTTTCGCTCCATAAGATGCACCTGACCATAAGACACACCTAGCGTTTTAAGGAGGAAAATAAGAAAAAAGAATATTCTGAACCAAATGGTGTGTTAAAATATTTAACAAAATACCATATTTTTCGCTCCATAAGATGCACGGGCATTTTCCCCTCCACTTTTAGGGGGAAAAGTGTGTCTTATGAAGCGAGAAATATGGTAATTAATTTAAAATCTTTGTAAGGACTGTATTTAAGATAATCAGTCCAACAGTTATAGAACATTTTAATGTACATTCTGTTTTATTCACTGAAGGGACTGTGCTCAGTCACTAAAATTTATGCTATAGATGTATATTATTTCCTTTTTTAAAAAGTTATTTTTGTTGGTTGATTTTAGAGAGACAGAGAGAAGAGGGGGAGAAAGAGAGAAAGAGAGAGAGGGAACCTGTTCCACTTAGTTGGGCATTCACTGGTTGCTTCCTGTATGTTCTCTGACTGGGGATTGAACCTGCAACCTTGGTGTTTCTGGACAATGTTCTAACTGACTGAGCTAACCGGCCAGGGCTAGATGTATAAATATATTATTTCTGTGAACAATGTAATAAGTAAAAATCAGCTTACATGTTAAAAAATGATAACCAGTCCAATTAATATATCTAATAGAGTGTTTACTTTCTTGACCAACATTTGACAATTGGGAGAGAACATTGAAGTTTGTCTGCCAACAAAAAAATAAGAGGTGTCCTTGTTGGGAGAAGCAGAAAACCATTTCTAGTATTTGAATGAAACTAAAGATAAAATTTTTCTAAATTTATTTCTATAAAAGAGGGTTTGAATTATTAACAGAAAAATTTCTTCATTAAAAGTTAGACAGTGGATTTTAGTCAGTATTTTTACAGGACCTACTAAGTACTGGGTACCTTGCTAAGTGCTAGGAGATGCTGTTTGGGTTGAGAGATACTCTTGTGTGTGCTTAGCAGCTTCGTCCTCTGGCTGCTCCGCGGCTGACGGTGGCACAGTGCTCTGTCTTTTTTGTAAGTATTCAAATGTCTGTTGAGCAAAGTTTACGTGAAGAAAAGTAGGCAATGAGTAAATGTAAAATAACAGATAAAACAAATATCATTGCTCTTTAATTTGTAAGGAAATGTATGATATCTTTATTATATCTTTAACAAAAATTACGTACTAATAGGAAATTTTAACTACTGTGAGGGTATATATTTAAAAAATGTGGTTGACAGAAAGTTATTAGAAATATATGTGTGAATAACTGACCAGATAATCTGTAGTCTAAAATGTTCACTCTTCTGTGGATTGATGTGCTCTTTGATGTCAGTCTCTGTGGTGCAGTTTTTGGACATGGGAAGTCAAAAGATGTCCCTACATTTTGTATCTCTACTGAAGAGCTTCCTAATGAAGGGGCAAATGAGGTGTAGAGCTAGTTCTGGAGACTGGCAGACCAAGCACCAAATCCTGATTAAAACCTTCTATAACTGAGTTGGATGTCATGTTGAGCTTCATGGACAGTTTTCTGAGTCTCGCCTCTGAGTTTTATTTAAAGTCATCACATTCACTGGCAACAAAGTTTTGGAACAGAGCCAACTTTCTACCATCTGTTGTTGTGCGACTCAACTCCCTTGGAGGGAGTGTCTTGGGAGGAGAGGAAAAGGAAGTCGACTCTGACCGGAGCAATAAGCTGAAGGAAAGGGGTTGCAGTCTGCGCTGTGAGAGCCCTCTGATGTGGGGGATACCGGGGGACGCAGCATTTCTCTTGTGGTTCTAATTTTACCAGAAGAGCCAATCTCTCAGGGCTATCGAAGCACATCACCACGTTATGCCATGGCTTGAGGGAAGGATTGGTGGAGTAGAGTATAGTGTTACATGTTACATGGGGTTAGAACGATGGGATATGTGGAGGCAGGTGGATGAAATGGTCCCTTTTGCACAGAGACATCTGGCAGTTTATCATGTTATCCCATTTTTGAATAGAACCAGTCACCTGAAGTCATTGTTGCCTTTAGAACATGCATAGTTGAAGAACAGTTATATTGCAAAGAAGATTTATTTGTAAAAGAGAGGAGTATTTCCCTTGTGTGACTCTTATATTGTTTGACGTAAGACTATGCCCCTAATCCTTTAGATATACTTAAATGTCACAGAAATTTAAATGTTATGAAACTATTTTTCTCCCTAAAAGGGTTATTCTGAAAGTTCTTTCTTTAATTGTATGTGAAAATAATATCTCATGGTTCATAATATGATGGGATGTTCAGTATTTGTCAAAACTATATGTGCATTTTCTTTATACTCTAGTTCTTAGAACTGATACTATTTTAACAGCTGACGAAATAAAACAGCATTTTTCTCTAGTGATACGACTTTTTGGAGGGTAGTTGGAGTGTTATCCAGAGTGGTGTTTGCCCTTGTGGTCATTTCCGTGTTTGTACATGTACCCAGCTCAGCAGTGCAGGGCTCCAGTCCACTGTGTATATGTTGTTTCTAAGTAAATAGCTCTGTAACCTTCTTTCATGGGAGGAGTTAACTCATTACTGGGAGACAGCATTTACCTGGCTGTTTTCTTTACCTCTATCCCTCACTTTCTTTGGCTGACTTAATTAAGAGTAAAATGAGTTATTATCCATCCCAGAAACTGTATTTAAAAACATGCTCTCGATATTACTAATACTATAATACAAAAATAATAAGTAAAGTAAACAGGTAAATTGAATGATCTGGACAAAGTCCCCAGTGACTCAAATGGGTGGAGGAGGAATGCATAACACTCTTCCTCTAACAAGGACAATTAATGTCAGACTTTGTTGACATTTTGTAAGCTGCCCCAGCTTATATTGATCTTTAACATTTAATATCAATAAAAGATTGGCCTGACCTGTGGTGGCACAGTGGATAAAGTGTCGACCTGGAATGCTGAGGTCTCTAGGTTTGAAACACTTGGGTTTGCCTGATCAAGGCAAATATGGGAGTTGATGATTCCTGCTCCTCCCCCCTTCTGTTCCTGTCTCTGTCTCTCCTCTCTCTAAAATGAATAAATAAAATCTTTTTTAAAAATCTCATTAATACCAACAAAAGTGTTATATTTTAAGATCTAAATTACTGTAGGAAAATCACTACCAAACTAGTGGTCATCTGCCACAATTTTCTTGATATATACTGTGTTAAATTGTATTCCTATAATGTTTCAGTTATTAGTTCTTCTATGCATTGCATAAATGCCACCTTTAAAAGGATTTTAGAAATACCTGTTTAATAGGGAACAACTAGAAGAATTAGTTTGGAGTTTTCATTTCTTATAAATCTGTTGAATTCTTTTCAAGCTCCTTAGCTAAAAGAAAAAGTGACTGGCCTAGCGTGCGGAGGACCCGGGTTCGATTCCCGGCCAGGGCACACAGGAGAAACGCACATTTGCTTCTCCACCCCTCCGCCGCACTTTCCTCTCTGTCTCTCTCTTCCCCTCCCACAGCCAAGGCTCCATTGGAGCAAAGATGGCCCGGGCGCTGGGGATGGCTCTGTGGCCTCTGCCCCATGCGCTAGAGTGGCTCTGGTCACAACATGGCGACACCCAGGAGGGTCGCAACATGGCGACGCCCAGGATGGGCAGAGCATCGCCCCCTGGTGGGCGTGCCGGGTGGATCCCGGTCGGGCGCATGCGGGAGTCTGTCTGACTGTCTCTCCCTGTTTCCAGCTTCAGAAAAATGCAAAAAAAAAATTAAAAAAAAAAAAAAAAAGAAAAAGTGACCACGAAGGGAGAAAGCTTTTCTTCCTACATGGTTTTTAGTACACAAATAAGAAATTAGGGATCAAGGAATTAACAGTTGTAGGAAAAGCTGAGGAGGTGGTTTTTATTAAATTGTCTAAAGATTTTTGTGTAAAGAAACTATGAAAGTATTATAGAAAAACATCTTTTGTTCTTCCGACTAAGTTTTCATAAGCCACCATTTTGTCATTTTGAATCCTGTTGAACAGCATTCTGAAGGTTATTAAATTGAGACTTTTGTTCTTTTTATATTTAGCACACTCAAGTGTGTATATAAATCTCTGGAATGTTGAAGGAGTGACATTCCACAAGTGCCAGATTATTTTTTTCGGTTGATCATTATGAAGAGGAAACCGGCAAATTAAGACTGTTTGATTCTTTCTCCTTTATTTGCTTTCCTAGTGGAGCTCTGTTACAGAATAAAGAAGTTTTTGTGGGTGGATTATTGAATAAGAAAGTCACTATTTCAAGTTATTGTTTTTCTGGCAGTGTTTAATAATTAATTAACCAAATTAGCTTTAATGGAAAAACATTATTATAGTATTAAATTTCTATGTGGCCTAGCACTGTATTAACTAACAATAAGAACAAAAGAATTCACAATAATCTAGATTTACAACCAAAAAGTGTACTCTAAGTTGTACTTGTCAAAGCTGTCTTTTTTTTTGAGTGTTCTAGATTATGGAGACATATATCTTTGTAGGTTGTCATGGCAACTTAAATTTGTTCAATATTAGATTCTGAGGAAAATGTTAGCCTATTTTGGGGCGTTCTGGTACATTTAATTTAAGTTTTCAGTCAGTCATTTTGCTGTGGTAACAAAGGGATCAATCATAAACTTGAATGAATTACCAATGAGAACTAGCTGGTTATTAGGGTGAGTTCCACTTTACTTTCTAAATGTGGCAAAATAGTCTATATCAGTGGTTCCCAACCTTTTTTGGGCCATGGACTGGTTTAATGTCAGAAAATATTTTCACGGACCAGCATTTAGGGCGGGACAGAAAAATGCACAAAATAAAATTATGCGACTGGCATAAAAACTGTGGTATTTTAATTTTTTTTATTTTTATTTTATTTTTATTTTTATTTTTGTATTTTTCTGAAGCTGGAAACGGGGAGAGATAGTCAGACAGACTCCCGCATGCGTCCGACTGGGATCCACCCGGCACGCCCACCAGGGGGCGATGCTCTGCCCCTCCGGGGCATCGCTCTGTTGTGACCAGAGCCACTCTAGCGCCTGGGGCAGAGGCCAAGGAGCCATCCCCAGCACCCGGAACATCTTTGCTCCAATGGAGCCTTGGCTGTGGGAGGGGAAGAGAGAGACAGAGAGGAAGGAGGAGGGGAGTGGAGAAGCAAATGGGTGCTTCTCCTATGTGCCCTGGCTGGGAATCGAACCCGGGTCCCCCGCACGCCAGGCTGACAGTCTACCGCTGAGCTAACCGGCCAGGGCCAAACTGTGGTATTTTTAAATATAATTGTCGAACTTACGAGACAAGCGTCAAGAGTGAGTCCTAGATGGATGTAACAGAGGGAATCTGGTCATTTTTTTAAAAATAAAACATCATTCAGACTTAAATATAAATAAAATGGAAATAATGTAAGTTATTTATTCTTTCTCTGCGGACCGGTACCAAATGGCCCATGGACGGGTACCAGTCCGCGGCCTGGGGGTTGGGGACCACTGGTCTATATAGTTTTGAAACTACCTATTAAAATAAGGATTGGTTTACATTCAGACATAAAATGTCTACATAAATTTGCATATAGCTATGTTATGTATATTATATATTGAACTCTAAGAAGAACTTGTGAACATTGTTAATTACAGCTACATTAACTCACTTTTGTTTTTTATTCTCCATGTAAAAGGGTAAATATGAATGAATAGTACTATCAGTCTTCAACTAAAATAAAATAAGGGTTGGTATGAAAAAAAATCAATGAAAATAATTAATAGAAAGAAAGTATTCTTAGGACCAAGTGAACTAAATTATCATGAAGAGATTCTTAAACTGGCTATCTGCACCCTTCAGCTATTACATTTATTTAATAAGTGGGAAACTAGCTGTTTTTAAGGACATGGTTTTGGATATAGAAGTGTGTCTGTGTGGTCTAAAGGGACTGCTCACATTGTTTGTAGCACTGCTCTTACTCTGCTTTTTGAGTTGTTTTCATGGGCTCTTGGCTCTGAATAACATACTGGGGATGGAGAAGTGACCTGTATGATTTTTGAGAATGATAAAAAGAACACTAAATTGGTACTGGCATTCTTGTAATTGCATATCTTATTTCTTTATTTACTTTCAGTTTGATTAATAAGCTTAAACCTGGTATCATTAAGAAGATCAATAGACTGTCCACACCAATAGCAGGTTTGGTAAGTAATAAGTTATCTTCAAAACTAGATTGCTTTGTTTTTGAAATGTAAAAGGAACAGGCAGAGACAGGTTCTCTTGTCTGGAATTATTATAGAAATTAGATTTGGAGGTTTTTTCTCAAGAAAAGTGTGTTTCATGATGTCTTCCTGCTACCTTTAGTGCCTCTCTCTGTTTTCCCTTCTGCTCGGAGGCGTTTTTAAAATTTATTTTTGGTTTGTTTTGATTTTTGATTCCTTTTGATGCTTCTTACATCCCCTTTCTTGGCTTGTTTCTTCCACAGACTGCACTTGCTTAGGACCGTGTTCCTTTGATGCTCAGCCTGCATACATTGTTTGCTAGTTGACCTTAGTTTAGGGAAACTATCCAGTGTTGACCAGTTGTTCTCTTTCTGGTACTTCCTGCTTATGCATTACTCTCACTCAGCACACAGATCTTGAAGTATGTTTTCAAAAGACTACTCAAGACCTGCTAGCTCTTTCACTTTATTTAATAGGTTTCCGACCAGTATCTTATGTGATGTTGGACATGCCACTATCTTTCTTTCTACCTCAGTAATACTATCCATAAAACGATGATGGATGATTCTTTAGATTTTTAGCTTTAAATTTGAAATTTTTCTTATGAAAAATACTCCACACTGTCATTACATAAATATTCTGGTGGGGCAAAACACTTTAGAGACCAATAATAAGGTGTGGCCATGTCTTTGGAAATAAGTAATGTATAATTAAAATACAAGAGATGGATAATTTTCAAAATGTTAGCAATGCCTAAAAATCAAGGTTGATGATAGAATTCAGTTTAAAAAATTTAATTTCATAAAACAATGATGTTTAAGAGCTAATAATTAGAATGTAAGAAAAAAAATTTATATTTTCTGTGAAATAGGCTGTGAAGATTCATTCAGGAATCTTCTGGTTGACCACCATGTATATGCAGATGTAAAGGCATGAAGAATTAAACATAGCAATGCCAAAATGTCTGGGCTTATAGCTGTCATAAAAATTTCATTAGGGGGTTGGGGGTAGTAAAAGTTTGGGGTCAAATATATGGTGACAGAAGAAGATCTGACTTTGAGAGAAGAGTGTAGAATACAATATACAGATCATGTATCATAGAAATGTACACTTGAAACCTATATATTCTTATTAACCAATGTAACTCCAATCCATTTAATTAAAAAAAAAGCTAAAAGAAAATCTCATCAAAATTTTGACAGCAATGAATTGTTTGCAGAGTATTTATTTATTTTCAGTGTTTATTAGAAAATATGTCTAGCAATATATAAATATATTGCTTTATATATGTGTATGAATTGTATGTATTTTATATATATGTATATGAATTATTTCTAGTAATTGAGTACATTGTAAGGTCTTAAGGAATAAAATTAAAGACATTTGGTTTTTGAAATCTTTCTAAAAAGACTATTCCATTTAATAAACAAAATAGGCTTTATGTGAAAATAACAAGATAAAGTCTGTGAAAATTAAAAGTTTAAATAGTATTGAAAGTGGATTTTATTTTTTCAAATGGCTTGAGTTATTCTTACATAGTTTAATGCTTAGATTTTAAACCGTCATTTCCTGGATCAATTACATGCATTTAAAATAAAATTAACTTTTGATTTCAAACACCCTGCATATTTGGAATGCTTGAATTGCAGTGGTTTGTTGTTGATAGAGGTTTTATTCAATCTTATGATTCTATTATGAGATGAAATCATGAATGTAATTTTAAATCCAAAGATCTCTCCAAATATTTCTATTTCAAGCATCAGAAATTTTATCTGGTTTAGATTTTATCTCTAGACACTAAAGTGAAATGCATTTCCAGCATATTAAATAGGATGATTTCCCAAATACAGGACAATGAGAATTTTCCATTGAATATAGGAGTGAAAGTGTGAGCACAACCTCAGACCTGGTCTGAACCCAACTGATTTGAAGTTATTTTCATGCCTTACTTGATTTCTTCCTCTGATGCTTCTGTGTTAGGATGGTCATTTCAAGTGTGAATAGAGCTCCAGCATCTAGTAATGTTATTATGAGGATGGAAGTAGATGACAGTCTGACACACAGATATTCAGTGAATGTCCTTTTGTAGCACATTCATTCTTTAACAAATAATGAAGTGTTTACTGGGTCAAGAATTTTTTTAGTCTGACCAGGTGGTGGTGCAGTGGATAGAGCCTTGGACTGGGATGCAGAGGACCCAGGTTTGAAACCCCAAGGTCGCCAGCTTGAGTGCGGGCTCATCCAGTTTGAGCACAGGCTCACCAGCTTGAGCATGGGGTCGCTGGCTTGAGCATGGGATCATAGACACGACCTTGTGGTTGTTGGCCTGAGCCCAAAGGTTGCTGGCTTGAACCCAAGGTCGCTGGCTTGAGCAAGGGGTTCCTCGGTCTGCTGTAGCCCTGGGTCAAGGCACATATGAGAAAGCAATCAATGAACAACTAAGGTGCTGCAACTGTGAGTTGGTGCTTCTCATCTCTCTCCCTTCCTGCCTATCTGTCTGTTTGTCCCTCTCTGTCTCTCTTGCTTAAAAAAAAAAAGTTTTTTTAGTTTATAGGGATATATTGGAGGAACAAAGGCAGAGATATAGACCTCACCTTCAGAGTGTTTACATTCTAGTGGGGTAACAGGGATGAGGCAAATTTATTAACAAATGAGCAAGAAAGCATCAGGCCTGACCAGGCGGTGGCACAGTGGATAGAGTGTCGAATTGGGATGCAGAAGACCCAGGTTCGAGACCCTGAGGTCACCAGCTTGAGCCCAGCTCATCTAGTTTGAGCAAAAGCTCACCAGCTTGACCCCAAGGTTGCTGGCTCGAGCAAGGGGTTACTCGGTCTGCTGAAGGCCCGCCGTCAAGGCACACATGAGAAAGCAATCAATAAACAACTAAGGTGTTGCAATGCGCAACAAAAAACTAATGATTGCTGCTTCTCATCTCTCCGTTCCTATCTGTCTGTCCCTGTCTATCCCTCTCTCTGACTCTCTCTCTGTCTCTGTAAAAAAAAAAAAAAAAAAAAAAAGGAATCAGATAGTAAGTGTGCATAGGCAATTATAGTAGACCATGACTTTGACACCCATAAGCAGTTATAGGGAACTATGAAGATCGACCTCTAAAAATTCTTTAAGAAGGTGTATGTCAGAGGGTTTAGATTTTGACATTAGAAAAGAAAGACAAAACTGGGCCCTACTCTTTATACCAGTAATTTTTACATTCGCAGTACATGACATGGTGACTGATATGTATAGGAGACCAAAGATTTTTAAATGAATGGATAAATAAGATTTTCATTGGAAAAAATGATAGGCTCTTAAATTAGGTCTTTGATGAGATAGTGTTATAGGTTGAATGGTGTACCCCTCCATACTCCCGCCTCCCAAAGATATGATATATTGAAGCTCTCAACCCCGTTACCTCAGAACGTGACCGTTTGGGGGCAGAAGGTTGTTGCAGATGATGTAACTAGTTAAGATGAAGTCATACTGGAGCAGGGTGGTCGCCTCGTCTAATATGACTGGTGTTTTTATGAGAAGATGGCCATGTGTCAACTGAGGATTGGAGTGATGTATTTGCAGGCCAGAAAGCACCAAAGATTGTCCGCAAGCCACCAGAAGCAAGGAAGAATTTCCCTATGGGCTTTGTAGGAAGCCTGGCTCTGTGGACACCTTGATTTTGCACTTCATGCTCCAGAATTGTGAGACAATACATCTCTGCTTTTAAAGCCACCAATTTTGTGGTACTTTGTTATGACAGCCCCAACACACTAATCCAGACAGGTAAATGTTTTAGTTAGTACATGTTTTTAAAAAACATTTTATTTTAAAATAAATATTCACAGAAAGCAGCAAAGCAAGCAAGCAAACAGAACACACACAAAAACAGTACAGAGAGGTTCTTGGTGCCCTTCACCCATTTTCTCCAGGTGGCAACATAAGCGTGGTGCATTATTAAAACCAGGAAATTGACATTGACACATCCAGAGATGTTAATCAAAATTCACCAGTTTTATGTGCAGTTAATGCTTTTTTAGTGATAAACAGTGGAGATGATGATGATGATTATTATTATTATTTAGCAAGAGAGAGAGACAGACAGACAGGAACGACAGGAAGGAAGAGATGAGAAGCATCAATCCTTTGTTGCAGCACCTTAGTTGTTCATTGATTGCTTTCTCATATGTGGCTTGATTGGGGGGCTATAGCAGAGCGAGTGACCCCTTGCTCAAGCCAGCGATCTTGGGCTTCATGCCAGCGACTTTGGGCTTTAAGCCTGCAACCTTGGGCTTCAAGCCAGTGAACTTTGGGCTCAAGCCAGTAACCACGGGGTCATGTCTAGTTGGTGACCTCAGGATTTTGACCCTGGGTCTTCAGCATCCCAGGCTGATGCTCTATCTACTGCACCAGTGCCTAGTTAGGACAGTGGAGATAATTTTAAGCTAAGTGAGATGGAGAATGTTTTATTTTAGGCTTTTTCAGAGAATATGCCTGTTAATCCAGTGCTCTGCATAATCATGGCAGCTGCCTTCCCCATGATCACTTCTTTCTAGTTGGAAATGGTGTCTCCCAGTTGAAGTTCTCAAGTGAGGAATCCAAATAAACCAGGTTGCCTTTTCTTTGCAGGCTGCCAATATCATGAGTTCCTTGAGAAGAAAGTCATCTTGGCCCAATGGGCTGTGATCAGGAGAGTGGGTTCCCTTTGCCTCACTCTGCTTACATGTGTAGATTAAAGTGGTTCTGTGAATGAGGTTTGTGTGGGGTAGATACATCAAGTGAAGTCAAATACAGTAAGAATTATACAATTTATGTGTCATAGTTTGTTAACCTCACTGATACTAGTACTCCAAGCCCCCTTTTTCATTACTCCTTTCTTATTTTCTTTCTCTCAGATATAACTTTTCCATTTCATGTCAGTTATCATGTATATTTAGCTTAGAAGCCAATGTAATGGATTTACCTGTCCACATGGACCTGCGTAAAAAACATGAGCAATGGCAATAGAGAGAGAGATATTTAGATAATTTAAAATATATTGAATGCTTTGCTTGAAGCATCCATGATGGTGATGATGATGTTGATCATGATTTTATCTGAAGGCAGTAACTATGTTCCCAAAGAGATGAGGCTTTTCTTACTTGAGTTTTATATTATAAAGAAATTGATTTTCCCTTACCTTGCTATTTCTTTCTATTCTTTACAAAGCCAAGCTAGACAAAAAATTCTAATCCAGGAGTTTTATTAAAATTGAATTAAATTTAAATTAAAATATATTAAATTAAATTATAGTTAATTAAAATGGCCCTGGCCGGTTGGCTCAGTGGTAGAGCATCGGCCTGGTGTGCGGGAGTCCTGGGTTCGATTCCCGGCCAGGGCACACAGGAGAAGCGCTCATCTGCTTCTCCAACCCTCCCCCTCTCCTTCCTCTGTATCTCTCTTCCCCTCCCGCAGCCAAGGCTCCATTGGAGCAAAAAGATGGCCCAGGTGCTGGGGATGGCTCCATGGCCTCTGCCTCAGGCACTAGAGTAGCTCTGGTCGCAACAGAGCGACGTCCCTGATGGGCAGAGCATCGCCCCCTGGTGGGCATGCCGGGTGGATCCCGGTTGGGCGCATGCAGGAGTCTGTCTGACTGCCTCCCTGTTTCCAGCTTTAGGAAAATACCCCCCCACCAAAAAAATTAGCTGGTGTTAATTGTGGGTATGTTAAATTATTGAAACTCAAAACAAAAACTTTATTTGGAATGAAAAAGATTAAACTTCAATACAACACCCTGAGAAGCAGGCAAGACAATTCTTTTTTTATTATTTTATTATTTATTTATTTATTTATTTTAGAGAGGAGAGGGAGAGACAAAGTGAGAGAGAGAGGAGAGACAGAGAGAGAGAACAGGGGGAGGAGCTGGAAGCATCAACTCCCATATATGCCTTGACCAGGCAAGCCCAGGGTTTCGAACTGGCGACCTCAGCATTTTCAGGTCTACGCTTTATCCACTGACCTACCACAGGTCAGGCCCAAGACAATTCTTTTTAAACATTTTTTAAATTAAAAAAAATTTTTTTTCGCCTGACCAGGCGGTGGTGCAGTGGATAGAGCGTCGGACTGGGATGCAGAGGACCCTGGTTCAAGACCCCAAGGTCACCAGCTTGAGCACGGGCTCATCTGGTTTGAGCAAAGCTCACTAGCTTGGACCCAAGGTCGCTGGCTTGAGCAAGGGGTTACTCGGTCTGCTGAAGCCCCATGGTCAAGGCACATATGAGAAAGCAATCAATGAAC
Source organism: Saccopteryx bilineata (assembly GCF_036850765.1). NCBI lineage: Eukaryota > Metazoa > Chordata > Mammalia > Chiroptera > Emballonuridae > Saccopteryx > Saccopteryx bilineata. The sequence continues at coordinate 75,031,268 of NC_089495.1, read as the reverse complement.
AACTAAGGTGTCGCAACGAGAAACTAATGATTGAAGCTTCTCATCTCTCTCCATTGCTGTCTGTCCCTGTCTCTCCCTCTCTCTGACTCTCTCTCTGTCTTTGTAAAAAAAAAAATAAATTTTTTTTCAATTACACTTTACATTCGGTATTATTTTCTGAAGCAAGGTGTTTTTTTTGGGTTTTTTTTTTTTTTTTTTTTTTTTTTTGTATTTTTCTGAAGCTGGAAACGGGAAGAGATAGACAGACTCCCGCATGCGCCCGACCGGGATCCACCCGGCACGCCCATCAGGGGCGACGCTCTGCCCACCAGGGGGCGATGCTCTGCCCCTCTGGGGCGTTGCTCTGCCGCGACCAGAGCCACTCCAGCGCCTGGGGCAGAGGCCAAGGAGCCATCCCCAGCGCCCGGGCCATCTTTGCTCCAGTGGAGCCTTGGCTGCGGGAGGGGAAGAGAGAGACAGAGAGGAAGGAGTAGGGGGTGGAGAAGCAAATGGGCGCTTCTCCTATGTGCCCTGGCCGAAACCGAATCCGGGTCCCCCGCACGCCAGGCCGACGCTCTACCGCTGAGCCAACCGGCCAGGGCCTGAAGCAAGATGTTTTGATGGTGAAAAACCATTGAACAAGAATAATGTTTGCCATATGATGTGTTAGTATGCATGAAATAAGAGTATGTGTAGAAAACATCACTTAAGTTATTAACCCTAAGACTTACAGTTATTTATCTTGCACCTGTCATGATTTATTTGTATTTAGCTAAAGCAAGGCTTCTCAACCTTGGCCCTAGTGACTATTGACATTTTGGGCCAGATAATTGTTGTGTGTTTGCTCTGTGTATTACAGAATGTTTTTAGCAGCATCTGGGGCCTCTAATCCCTACTACCCAAACCCTACTTGTGACAACTAAATGTATCTCCTCCCATTGTCTGTAACCCCTATGGGGTAAAGCTATCGTTGGTTGAGAACTACTGAGCTAAAGTATCAAGAAAGTAAACACTACCCCTTTACACGGGCTAGTTTGCTGAATGACTGTAAATTTGATTGATCTACTCATGCTTGCCATTTCAATCGCAATTCCCTTTGAAAAGCAATGCTATCCAGAAAACTTGGTTTGAGCCATTTATTTGTGTAAATGTTTTGTGTCTTATCAGTAGGCTCAATAGAAAAATCCTTAGTATATCCACACTTGCATCAAAAATATGGGCTGAATTTGAGCATCTTTGCCCTAAAGGGTTACTCTTTCAGCTGACGTGGAAGAGTGGAATGTGTCAGGTATGACTGTAGGGGCCGGGCAGGTTGTCTCCTCATTCAGGAATGCTGTAGAATGCAGGAGACGCCGATAATGTTGGCCTAAGCAGCTGCAAGTCAGCTTCCCTCACCTTAAACACATAAGGAAAGTTTATGGGTCCCTTCTAACTGCCATGTCTTACAAGGATATTAGTGATGAACACTCTCGTACCATGTAAAATTATTTTTGACTCCTCTTCACAATCCTGAATACTTGGCTATCTGCAAAGTAGTGCAACCTATCTGTGTCAAGGTCACTGTTGAAACATCTAGAGTTTTCCTTCCAGCAGCAATAGAAAATTCACCTGAGAAATCAGCTATACAATTTCAATATTTTTATTCAGGTTCTTTCTGTCATATGTTTTTCCAAAAACCACCCTCAGGCAGGGACTATGTATTTATCCCATTCTTTTCCCCACGGGTAGAGGAGCCAAAGGGCTGGGAAGGGAGGAATCTGAGGTTTGTGGGATGCTGAGCTTGTGAGCTCTTTCTATAAATAAAACCAAATAAAAAAATAAAATGTGAGACCTCAAGACAGAGTGTTTCCAGAGAAAGAAAGCCCACTTCTATTTTCTTTCTTATCCAAGTTGAAATAATATTTATATAAGAAGTACAAATATAATTACTATTTTCATTCAAGGGTAGCACTTTTCTAGATAGGAGGCAGAAATAAATTTTGTATGGTTGAAGAGAAAATACTCAAGGAATAATAGAATGGAGTATAAAATTGGATAAGCAGCCAATATGTGCCTTGCTTGCAACTCTGGGAACTGACAGTTGCTCTGTTCTGGGTCAAACCCAAAGTGTGTCTCAAAGGGAATATAATAGATAATAAGGAAGATGCTTTTGTGAATATATTTGGATGTTGGTATAATAAAAACACTGATAACAAGTGACAGCATAGAAAGATGGTATTATAGGGGTAGTCTAAAATAACCATTTAATGGTAAGATCAGTAGTGGTCCCCCACCCCCATTTTTGAATTTTATTGCTGATTTTATAGACTTGCTCAAGGAGATCTTCACCTAGCAAATTTGGGAGAAGCTTTCACCAAGCAAAGTTTTTTTTTATCCAGTCATTTTTGCCTATTTGTTGAGCCAACATGATCCCTACCTCCCCGTGGTGGGGACCAACCTTGAGGTCCCCACTGATAACACTCCTTCTCCTCACCTCTGGCTTCGTTTTCATGTGCTTGAGTTCCTCACAATTGATAAATAATGACAGCTAGATGTTTCTATAAATTACCATGCTCATTAATGTTTGTTCATTTCTCACCTATTACTGTATTGAAACAATTTTATCTGTGTTGAATCAGACCATAGTATTTTATTGAATTAAAAAGTAGGTTTTTTTTCTCTTTCTTCTGTTTTCTAATGGAGACAGTGAAGGTTAAATAATATTAATAAACTTGATTACAGTTGCTCAGTTATGGTATCATGATTAAAACTGTGCTAAAGAAATGTTTTTATTTCAAACGAAAGATGAACCATTGTGACTAGTTGTATAATTATGCCTCAGGCATTAAAATTTAAACTATTCTTATATTATTAGTTTTTCAGTCTCATTATTTTATTTATAAAAAATAAAACAAAAAACAATAGCTTGACCTGTGGGACACAGTGGATAGAGTGTCGACCTGGAATGCTGAGGTCGCTGATTCAAAACCCCGGGCTTGCCTGATCAAGGGACATACGAGAAGCAACTACTACAAGTTGATCCTTCCCGCTCCTCTTCTTCTCTTTTTCTCTCTCTCTCTCTCATTCTCTCTCTCTCCTTACTCTAAAAGCAATAAAAACAAAAGCTTAAACAAAAAGAAAACACCAATAACAAAAACTGTAATATTGCCATTATTAATGTATTGTTTACACTTGTGTAAGAAATTAGAACATAAAAGTTAGGCATTTACTAAAAATAAGGCCACTCTAAACATTGCAAATAACATCTTTCATGATTGCATTTGAATTTAAATATACTTTTTCCTAATGTGTATTTTATTGGAATTTCTGTGGATCACGACCTGTATTTTGAAATAGTTTGTGGTCATCCAATAATCAAGTCTGAGAAAATAGACTGAATGGGGATTATGCATTAGCAGTCTTCAAAGTAATAAATATTAGATATTAAATATCCCAATATCTAACACCACCCCATAAATGGCATATGAATACATCAATAATGACTATTTATAAAGCATTTTGGGGAGATTTCTTCAAGAGTTTCCTTGTCTCTCTGCTTTTCTCCAACTCCCAATTAAGAGTAAGTATCACCAAGAATGAACATTTAAAAACTTAGTGGCAACTTTGAAGTTGTTTCCAATGTCCTCATAATGAGGCAGCATGTAAATCAGGAAACTCCCATTTTATTTCTAGCTGTAACCTCTTAGTCATGACATTATACAAGTTTAGGAGCACTTCCCTAGAGTTCCAAACTTACTTGTTTTTAAATCTAAGATGAATATCTATATGCCAACTTTCAGCCCTGAGGGCAATTGGCAACCTTTTTAAAAAATATTAATGAGTTAGAATTCTTAAAGCAACTCTGTAATTAACTTGTGGAGTTTCAAAAAAATGGATTCAGAGTAGGATTATATCATACATGACAGTTTTATTAAGATACAAAAACATTATTGATGTCACCCCATTTAAAAAATAAAATTATAAAATAAAAAAAAATAAAAAAAGATACAAAAACATTTAGAACATCTCTGTTTAGGCAACTTTCATTTATGTAGACACTGGAAAGGGAAAAATGGCCGAGGTAAAGGTAGTAAGAACTAGAACCCAGGGTAGGACTGGTACGAGGGCCTTGGTCATCTGATGGTCTTAGGCTAATGGCTGGCCCCCCTCTTCCTAGAAATGTTTATCGAACGGCTACCATGTGCCAGGTTCTGCTCTAGGACTTTGGGAGACACCCACATAAAAGGCAGAGAAAGTTCTTCTCTAATGGAAGACAGTCAGTAAATCAATAATAACCTGTCAGGCGGCAATCATTCCAATGAACAATATATAATACCTTGTCAGTTATCAATAATTACAAAGTAGTCAATGGGTAGAGATTGATTGAGTGCATGTATGAGACGTCTGTCAGATAAAGTGCTCTGGGACGTTATTTTCTGGAGTTGACATTTGGTCAGGGAGGGGCGTGAATGAAGTGGGGGAGTAGAAAGATATGGGATGGGTGGGAACTTTCCAGTCAGAAGGAAGAGCTGGGGCGGGGTCCGGGCATGAACAAGCTGGACCAGCAAGGAGCACTGTGGGTCTGGAATAAGGGAGGTGGAGAGGTGGCCCCAAGGGTTTTAAGGGTTCACGGACTTTGGGGAGTAGATTACATTTTATTCTAAGTGTGACTAGAAGCTGTTGGGGGCTTTTGAGAACAATTAAATTTGTTGTTAGTGGTCATTGGTTACTGTTACATCCCAGCGAGATAGGCCACAGCAGACCTAAAGTGAATTTTATAAGTTTTATTGCAGACCTGCACAGGGACTGCAGGCAACCCATGCAAGGGAGCACTGCAGCCCCCCAAACCTGCGCAGGGACTGCAGGTAACCCACACAGGGGAACACTGCAGCCCCCCAAACCTGCACAGGGATGCAGGTAACCCACACAGGGGAACACTGCAGCCCCCCAAACCTGCGCAGGGACTGCAGGTAACCCACGCCTCCGAAGAGACTGGAGCACTGCAGCCCCCCAAACCTGCACAGGGACTGCAGGCAACCCACGCCTCCGAAGAGACTGGAGCACTGCAGCCCCCCAAACCTGCGCAGGGACTGCAGCCCCCCCAAACCTGCACAGGGACTGCAGCCCCCCAAACCTGCACAGGGACTGCAGCCCCCCAAACCTGTGCAGGGACTGCAGCCCCCCAAACCTGCACAGGGACTGCAGATAACCCACGCCTCCGAAGAGACTGGATACTGCAGCCCCCCAAACCTGCGCAGGGACTGCAGCCCCCCAAACCTGCACAGGGACTGCAGCCACGAGCTTCTAAAATGGCTCCTTTTTATAGGGTGGCTATCTAGGATGAGCAAGCATCATACAGAAGCTGATGTGGCTGTTAGCTATTGGCTAGGGAGGTCGTGTGCAGTTACAGGGGGAGGTTATTGCTCAGTGGAGAATTTCAAACATAAACTTCTGATAAGGGTCTCTGACTCAATGCAGGATGTTGCTGAACTCCTTGTTCTCAGCGTCACAGGGACCTTGTACACTCTTGGCAGCCCCAGCATGTTAGTACTCCCTGAATCTAACAGTTACTTGTGGTAAAGGAATATATCGGTGAATATACTAAAAATCACTGAACTGTATACTTTAAAGTGGGTGAATTGTATGGTATGTGAATTATATCTCAAAAAACTTTTTAAAAAATCACTGTTTGCTCCAGTCTACCTGAATCATTACCAGCTAGAAGCACTGGTCATTGGGACTTGGACATGAGCTGCAAAGTATAGAATGGTGACAACAATTCCAGTGCCGTGCAGACTTTTCCTGGATGTGGACTTTTCCTGGACTCCTGCTCCCTGTGACAGCTCCTAACAGACTGAACTGTGGTTGGGTTGCATTTTTCAGGGATTTGGCATGGTGATGGGGCCAACTTTGCTTAAAGGCTTTTAATCATTGTAAAAAAAAAAATAGAAGGCTAGATAAAGAAGATGGGGCACATATACACCATGGTATACTAGTCAGCTAGAAGAAATGATGACATCGGCTCACTTACAGCAGAATGGTGGAATCTTGATAACATTATGCAGAGTGAAATAAGTGAATCATAAAAAAACAAGAACTGCAGGATTCCATACATTGGTGGGACATAAAAGTGAGACTAAGTGACATAGACAGGAGTGTGGTGGTTATGGGGGGTGGGGGGAGGGAAGGAGGGAGAGGGGGAGGGGGGGAGGGATACAAAGAAAACTGGATAGAGGGAGATGGAGGACGATCTCTCTTTGGGTGATGGGTATGCAACAGAACTAAATGACAAGATAACCTGGAAATGTTTTCTTTGAATATATGTACCCTGATTTATTGATGTCACCCCATTAAAATAAAAATTTATTTATAAAAAAAATCACTGTTTGGTGTGAAGTACAGACCAAAGGAAATTAAGAAGAGAAGCAGGCAAGCCAGTTAAAAAACGGTTTCAGTACTTGTGATGATTAATTTCGTGTGTCAGCTTTATCGGGCCATGGGTGTCCAGATCTTTTGTCAAACATTACTCTGAATGCGCCTGTGAGGGTGTTTTCGAATAAGGTTAATGTTTGAATTGGGAGACTTGAGTAAAGCCGGTTTCCTTCCCTGATGTGGGTGGGCCTTAACTAATCAATTAAAGGCCTGGCCAGAACAAAAGGCTGACCCTCTGTGAGTAAGAGCACACTGCTGTGCCTGCCAGGAGGAGCTGGGACGTGGGTCTGTCCTTGCCTGCAGACTGGAACAGAACATCAGCTCTCCTTGCACAAGGAGTCTGCTGGCTTTTGAACGGAAACTTACACGGTCCCATGGAGACCCCCAGTCCTCCTTGCTGGCCCAGCTTGCTCCTGCCCTGAGCCCAGCCCTGGTTCTCAGGCCTCTGCATGGGGGCTGGAACTCGGCCACCCGCTCTCCTGCCTGTCCAGCTTAGACGGGCAGATAGTGGGACTTCTCAGCCTCCGTAATCACATAGACTTGGGAACCGTGTTTTACAATTACAGTCAGGGAATTCTGGAACTTTCTTGATATAGAAAGGACTAAAAGTGAGTCAGCCTCATAAAGTAAAGTAAGAAGTCCCTGGGGTGAAAAAGCTGAAATCAAATCTGATGATGCAGCCCATCTCCTCTGAAGGGGACGGGAGCAGCCGCGCTGGAGGAGCCGCTGTGAGCCCCAGGCTTTTTTATTTTATTTTACAGAGACAGAGAGAGAGTCAGAGAGAGGGATAGACAGGGACAGACAGACAGGAACAGTGAGATATGAGAAGCATCAATCATTCGTTTTTAATTGCAAAACCTTAGTTCATTGATTGCTTTCTCGTATGTGCCTTGACAGTGGGCCTTCAGCAGACCGAATAACCCCTTGCTCGAGCCAGCGACCTTGGGTCCAAGCTATTGAGCTTTGCTCAAACCAGATCAGCCCACCTTCAAGCTGGCGACCTCAGGGTCTCGAACCTGGGTCCTCTACATCCCAATCCGACACTCTAGCCACTGCACCACTGCCTGGTCAGGCTTGATCCCTGGTCTTAACAGTCTCTTTCTGCCTTACACAAGCTTCACTGCTTCGTAAAATATGCCTGTTAGTGCCATTACAGCCTGTTTCTTTAAGCAATTATTTGTTTTACTCTTGAACAACAACAAAAAAAATCATGAATAATTTGAAGACAGAACTTTTTTCCCTTTAATTTTCATTTTGTACCCCCCATCCCTGAACCCCCACCTGTGGCAACCACCAATCTGGTCTCAATCAGAACTTCTAAAGTATCAATTTCAGCATTTAAAATTTTTTTATTTTTTTATTAAGTGAAAGGCGGGAGGCAGAGAGACAGACTCCTGCATATACCCCCGCTGGGATCCACCTGGCAAGCCCCCTTCCAGGGCGATGCTCTGCCATCTGGGGCTGCTGCTCCATTGCTCATCAACTGAGCTATTTTTAGCACTTGAGGCTAGGCCATGGAGCCATCCTCAGTGCCCGGGGCTAACTTTACTTGAGCCATGGCTGCAGTAGGGGAGGAGAGAGAGGGAGAAAGAGAGAAGGAGGAGGGGTGGAGAAACAGATGGTGGCTTCTCCTGTGTGTCCTGACTGGGATTCAAAACCAGGACTTCTGTATGCTGGGCTGATGCTCTACTGTTGAGCCCAACTGGCCAGGGCTGGTTTCAGCATATTTTAAAACAGTTGGTAAGTTATAGAGTCAACTTTTGATATAAAGTTTAATTGGAATAATATAAATAATGTTCAAGACTGCAACTTACTTTGTGCTTCATTTTGACAAAGTCTGTTATTGCTTCTGTTTAAATTGTCGCCCAAGTTGACTAAGCATTTTCTTAACTAGCGTTTTACCAGAGTACTCAGCCCTCATTCCTTTGACCTTCTGCTGCCCTGTCTTGCCAACTCTCAGTTCTGTCTCTCAGTCTGGTTTTTCCTCCTGTCCTGCCAAGCAGTGCTGGAGAAAAACCAAATCATCAAGCCTCCGGCATAATTATCATGTGTAATCTCCTGGGCCCTGGTGTCACTTGGCAATTCCTTTTAAGCATTCCTAGTAGTTTCTATTCCTATTTTCACATGTGACAAAGGTTATTGCTCTCCTGTCTTAGTTCCTTTGCTGTTAGCCAGCGGATGACTGACCCTTTTTCTTTGTAGAGAAATAAGGATCTGAGGAAAACTTTAGAAAACAAAAGAAAACAAAACATCCCAAAACATACTTGCTGCTTATTTTTCTCACAAATAACTATTTAACTTGTATCTCTGACTGTTTACCGAGATAACATAGTCATAAAATGTAGGTGTTATTACTTCACAGCTTACATTTGTTAGCTAAGCCATAAAATAGAGGATGAATTCTCCAAAATAATAATAATAAAAAACTAGTGTCAGTTGATCAAAATTATGCGGGGAACCTGGGTTCGATTCCCAGCCAGGGCACATAGGAGAAGCGCCCATTTGCTTCTCCACCCCCACACCCTCCTTCCTCTCTGTCTCTCTCTTCCCCTCCCGCAGCCGAGGCTCCATTGGAGCAAAGATGGCCCGGGTGCTGGGGTGGCTCCTTGGCCTCTGCCCCAGGCGCTGGAGTGGCTCTGGTCGGGCAGAGCGACCCCCCGGAGGGACAGAGCATCACCCCCTGGTGGGCAGAGCATCGCCCCTGGTGGGAGTGCCGGGTGGATCCCGGTCAGGCGCATGCGGGAGTCTGTCTGACTGTCTCTCCCCGTTTCCAGCTTCAGAAAAATACAAAAAAAAAAAAAATGAAGGATAAGTCTATAAGGGGGCCCTTTGCTGCCTGTCTACTGTTCTTGAAGTGTTTGTTGAAGTACCTCCACTAGACCAGCAGAGGGCACTTTACATACCATTACATTTGTTTGGGAGCAAATGAAGATGACACAAAAACAGTTTTCACCCGGTATCAGGAAAGAGTCCTGTAGATTTGTTTTTAAAATTCACAAAAATATAGAAAATATGGACTGTACTACAGGGGTTCATATAGAAAGTTACTGGTTTGTGTGAAGTCAACTACGTTGTATTGATCTTTGGGTCACTTTTTTTCCCTATCTTTTTCCCTTTCCCAGTTCAAGAATGGGATTGGGTTGAACCTTTTTACATATAATACAGAATCCATTTCTAATCATTATGGTTGAGTTTTACCTTTTCTACTCTGTATTTACTCTTTGGTTGAAAAGCCCGGGACCCCTGATCCAAGGCCACCTCATCTCTCACTTCAGAGTAGCAATTACAGTGACATCATCAGACATGCTCTGATATGGAGCGGCCACGTTCGGCATTGAGCTGCCTTGTTTCCATCCTCCCAGGAAGAACCTTGGGAGATATTGTGCCCCGTTTGGGTTTGGCAAACATCAGCTTGCGGCGTGCTGATAGGTGCAGAACAACAGTCTTTCTTAGTTGAAATGTAGTTGTTTACATTCGTTTTCATAAGAAGTGATGAAGACACCTTTTTCCACAGGGGCTACAACTACTAACTTTTCTTTTAAAAGGCTTTAATTTTTTCAGAAGCATTAAAGTCCTAGATATACGCCCCATGGGCTCTTTCATTTTTCTCAATTCTGTTGGCTCCAGTTTAGTGTCAGAAAAGATTAAAGAATTGTGTATGCATGTGCTTGCACAGTTTAAGTAAATGTCTTTCACCCTTAGAGAAATGTAACAATAAATACTTTTCATACGGTCTTAAAAGCCTTTGTTTTCCATTTCTCTCTCTCTCTCTCTGCCTCTGAGTCACTTTTGCTCTCATTTGTCCTCAAGTTGCCCCATAAAGAAGGAATGAAGTCTTCTAGTAGCAACCCTTTGAGCTACAGGTTCACTTAGTGAGTCCTCACCCTAAAGGAGCATAACCTTCTTGGGTTACATCAACCTAATTATCCCTAAACTGCCTCGGATTTTGTGTTGGCTTATGTATTTTGTTTTATTTTAGCCACACCATATATGTGATTCCTTGTGCCATTTTCTTCTGTTGATTATTTTTCTTCATGGCCCTGAGCTGTGGCTTCCTCCTCTGAAGTTCCAACACTTTTCAGCCTTTGTGGTTTTCCTCATCTTGCCGATGTAGGCCTCAAAGACACAAGGTAGCTGAGGTCCATGAGTGAGGATCAGCAAATGTTCTGAAATTCAGAGCCACACTGGTAATGCTGCACCCAGTAGGAGACCAGATAGTTAATGACACAGCCCACCAGCATCTGAGTGATCTGGGACGAGGTGATGAACGCACCAAGCTTGCGGGAGGCGGGGGAACCAGCCACTTGCAAGGCACTGTAAGAGACTGTCACGGTGTCCTGAACCATAGTCACGAACCAACCACCCCCAGCAGCCACGTCCTTGCAGGAGTCCAGGTGTGCGGGAGCACAGTGAGTGGTGGTACCAGTGCAAGAAGTCAGCTTCGGCTTCCTCAGAATAATGAATGTTGTCTCTCCTAGTTTGGGAGCTTTGCTTAGCACAACTGCATAAGCCTAGAATTTGCTGACAGGTCTATTATAACAACCCTGTCCACAGACTAACTGCTTCGGACCTTTGGTCATCAAAACGTACATCATATAAGCACCAGTTCCAGGAGCACTGAATATACCCAAGACTGCGAGGGTCAGAGACCATAGCACTGATGGCTTCTTTGCTCAAACTTGGTTTGTTTGTTCATTAGGTGCCGACTGCCAAAGATAAAGGCAGAATATAAAACAGAAAACAGAGAAGATTCCTTCCAGGTTTCCTGCATCCATTGGATAGCTTCATTCCCATTCAACTGCTTTTCAAATTCATATTCTTACAAAGTCAGGACTGACGTCTTCATTGGGACCGATCATTGGTATCATTATGTGCTTTCTGTACTCTGAAGGAGAAAATGAATCCGAGAGTCCGCATTTCTTTTTAGTTTTTATCTTTATTTTTTTTTTTATTGATTTGAGAGGGAGAGAGAGAGAGAAACATTATACATTCATTGGTTGACTCTTGTATGGGCCCTGACTAGGGATCAAACTTGCAATCTTGGAGTATGGGGACAATGCTCTAACCAACTGAGCTACCCGGCAGGGCCGAGAGTACATTTCTAACAGCTCCCATGTGATGCCAGTGGTGGCGGTGCCTGGACCACAAGTTGAGCATCAAGAGGTGAGGGCAGCTGTTCTCCAGTTTAACTGTGCACCGGCATCGCCTGATGGTAACTGCGCTCCCTCTGGTGATTTCCATGTGGAGGACCGGGCGCAGGGGTCCCCAAACTTTTTACACAGGGGGCCAGTTCACTGTCCCTCAGACCGTTAGAGGGCCGCCACATACAGTGCTCCTCTCACTGACCACCAATGAAAGAGGTGCCCCTTCCAGAAGTGCAGTGGGGGGGGGGGGCTGGATAAACGGCCTCAGGGGGCTGCATTGCCACGGACTGTAGTTTGGGGCCGCCTGCAGTAAAGCATGGGCCTAGTTCACTTTCTTTTGCCTCCGGCAACGGTTACAACCTGTTGATTGCTGGCACATGCTTGCTAACTTTTTAGCCCTGTTAATTTCAGAGGCAGAAGAGATAGGGGCTTTGGTGTCCTATCATAAATAGAAAAGGAGTTTAGGTCAGCAAGTCTCTTGGCCTCAGGATAAATTGATCTGCACCATCCTGTGCTCAGATTCAGAGGAACTGGATAATGCGCTCTTTTTTTTTTTAATTGAAAAAAAATCTTACATTCATTAGGCATAGAACACAGAACCTTACTGGGAACAGCAGGCCAGAGTGAGTGCGGGAAGAGCGTTGGACTCGCTGACGGGGAGCAGTTCCAGGTGGTGCCCCGGGAGCTTGGGCTGACTGTGTTGCTGCTGGTCCTCAGGTCAGCCCTGCGCACAGTTTCACTGTTCCTCAGAATTAGGCAGGACTTGATCTTAAAGAACTAATGTTTAAGATAGTTCTTGACCTTTAGATGTATGAAACTTTTGCCTAAGTGGGTCTTATTGGTTTGATCTTATGATTGATTCCTTATTTGTTGAAAGTTATCACATTTGAAAATTTATCATTAAATACACTTTTTTTTTTTTTTAGGTCTTCCTAGTAAAAAGGAAAGTGACTGGGTACAGTAAGAGCCTGGGGTGGTTAGTATACAATTTAATGAGGATTTAGTCTTTATGTAGCAAATTGATTCAACATGGAAGAGAAAAATGTAGACAATAATGCTATTTATGTAAATTAGACTACATAAATAAATCGACCCTTTAAAGGACAAGTTATATTTTTAAGCACATTAGAGAAGGCACCTTTTAAGAAATAATTTATGGAGGTGAAATCTATATAACATGAATTTAGCCATTTTAAGATGAATATTTAGGTGGCATTTAGAAATTCACAATTTTAACCACCAAACATTTCCATCATTCCCAAGTAAAACTTCTTACCTATTAAGTAGTATGCCTGCCCATGTACTTGTTTGAACATCTCTTTGATTCTTTAGGATATATACTTAGGGAGAAGGCATCTTTTCATGGAGAGAAGTGAGAGCAAGTGGAGGTATGAGGTGAAGAAGAGAATAGTAAAAAAAAAAAAAAAAAAATGAGTGCCGCCTGACTAGGCTGTGGTGCAGTGGATAGAGCGTTGGATTGGGCTGCGGAGGACCCAGGTTCAAGACCCTGGGGTCGTCAGCTTGAGCGCGGGCTCATATGACTTGAACAAAAAGCTCACCAGCTTGGACCCAGGGTCACTGGCTCGAGCAAGGGGTTACTCCATCTGCTGAAGGCCTGCGGTCAAAGCACATATGAGAAAGCAATCAATGAACAACTAAGGTGTAATGAGCAACTAAAGTGTCACAATGAAGAACTGATGATTGATGCCTCTCATCTCTCTCCATTCCTGTCTTTCTGTTCCTATCTATCCCTCTCTCTGTCCCTGTAAAAAATTAATTAATTAATTAAATAAGTGGAACAAATTGATGTTTGTCTCTCTCCCTCTCTCTTTCAAAAACTAAATAGCCTGGCCTGACCAGTCGGTGGCGCAGTGGATAGAGCATCGGACTGGGATGCTGAGGACCTAGGTTCGAGACCCCAAGGTCGCCAGCTTGAGCATGGGCTCATCTGGTTTTAGCAAAAGCTCACCAGCTTGGACCCGAGGTCACTGGCTCGAGCAAGGGGTTACTCGGTCTGCTGAAGGCCCGCGGTCATGGCACATATGAGGAAGCAATCAATGAACAACTAAGTTGTCGCAACAATAAACGGATGATAGATGCTTCTCATCTCTCTCCATTCCTGTCTATCTGTCCCTATCTATTCCTTTCTCTGACTCTCTCTCTTTCCCTGTAAAAAAATAAAATAAAATGAATGCCCTTATATAGACTGATAAGAGCTTGTTAAACTATGATTAATTCAACTCTGGGTCCCTGACATTTCTCCCCATCTACTTCCATTTCCAATAAAGAGCAAGGAACCCTGCTTAGATGACAGAGTATCCTACTGCACGAGTGCTTTTTGAAGGGAACTGGGATGAAAGGCTATGACAGGGAAGTGCTACCTATGAGTCTAGTGTTAAAATATTAGTGTTGGCTTCATGTTCCCCTTCCCATAACTCTCTTTTCAGGATTTATAATGGAGATAGAGAGGAGTTAATATTCCATAGCAACATATAACTTTGTTCCTGTTGAAAACTGAAAGATGCTGGGAGGAAGTAGAACATGGGCCAGGAGAAGGCGAGTGAGGATGCTCTCCCCTCCTCATCTCCTTCCTCCGAACAGTGGAGGCCTCGACGTGGTAGCATTGGGAGACGAGATCGGAAACTTGCGTGAGAGACAAGAAAGACTGTTAGGATGACGCTGAGAAGGAGGGCCTTCGCGGTGATCCTTGCTCTGTAGTAACAGCTCATCTTCAGTGCCACTGATTTGCCCCTCGGCCCCCTGGAGTTTACGTTCACTAAGGATTTTCCAGTAGATTGTCAAATTGTTTGGGTTGCTTTTATTCATACCTTGTTGTGGCTCTTTGTAGTATCTGACACTCATCTTGAAACTCTTTGTGTTCCCTCAGTTTTCTATGACACTGTTCACTTTGACTTTTCCTCTGGTTTCTCTGGCTGCTAGATTTTTTTCCCCCTTGACCCCCTTTTATTTAATCTGCTTCTTAAATGTTGATGTCTGCTTGTGAATCCTTCTCTAGCTTTGCTTTTCCTAAGAGAACACATCCACTTCCTTAATTTCAACTACTACCAATGAAGTTTTGATTCCCCAAACCATATTTTAAGATCAAATATGTTTCCTGGGCTCTAAACCCAGTTTACTAATTAGCTGGACATTTTGATGTGGACGTCTGAAATTCAACATTGCTAAAACAGTTTATTATTCTACTCCCAATTCATGACCTGTGTTCTTTATTGTGTATTTGTAGCCAGCTTCAAAAGTGGTCCCAGTGATTCTCACTTGATACTTATTACCTTTTCCCTATGGTGTACTTAATAAACAAGCCGACCTGGAAAAGATCTCCAGGTGGAATGTAAAATGCCGTCTGGCTTTCCCCCTGCTGATTATGACAAAATGTGAGAGGGCGAAGGATAGAATGATAAACACGAGGGACTCAGAAATTGCTGGTTTGGAAAATTATCAGCCTCCTTGGTCAGGTGATGCTAGCATTGAGAAATGGCCTTCTGGCAAATTCAGAGCACTGGAAACAAGGTCTAAAGGTAAAGCTGAAGGTATGGCTGGAAAATCATTTTAAGATCTTAGAAAGATCCAAAGTGATGACTTGGAAATTTGTCTAGTCCAGCAATAGGGCTTCTAAGAAGCTCAAGGGTGGCGTCTGCCAGTCATCTCTGCAGACCAAAGGAGAGAAGGGCTTCTTTTGAAGCGACTTATGGGTGTGGCTTTTTAAAAATTTATTTTTGTTTGAAAAGTCCAGTAAGATTCACTGAAGGCAGAGTATTTTTGAGAGAATTGTGTTTGCAAAAACATTGTAAACTTAGACAAAGAGGGACAGAGGGTTAAAAAACTGAGAGACCTTCAGTTCTCCAAGTTTTATTGGGGAGGAAGCAGACTGAGAAAGCTAACTCCGCTGCAACAGAGGCTACTTTTCAAAGAAATTGGAAGATGATTTTTAAGGTGAACCAAGGGTCCAGAGGAGAAAGCAAAATACCACGAAGGAAGTTCCTGGCCAGCAATCCTAATGAATGGCCCACTAATTTGTGCTTTGCAGGATTTCAGAATTTCTGTGGAGCAGTAAGTACCTTCTGTCAGGCATTCATTTCTCCGCACTTTGAACTGGGGTGTCTCTGTGGTCACCCTACACCTAACCCACTATTATTATGTGTTGGGTAGTGGTGGGGGGACAAGTAGCTAGTTTTTTTTATTTTGTTTTTTTTTTAGTTTACTGGCATTCAAGTTGAGAGGAATGGTGCTCAAGGGCTGTACTTAAAGAACTATACCTGATCTGATTAAATGCAGAGGCACCTCAGGCACACCTGGATCTGATTAGACGCTGAGATTCCAGACTGTGAGCTCACCAAGGAATGAGAATTTCTCGTGCCTTGGGAAGAGTTAGTGTACTTTTTTTTTATTGAGAGAGAGAAAGAGAGAGAGAGAGAGAGAGAGACTGAGAGAGACAGAAAGGAAGAGAAATGAGAAGCATCAACTCATAGTTGTAGCACTTTAGTTGTTCATTGATTGCTTTCTCATACATGCTCTAGCTCAGCCAGTGACCTTGGGCTTAAGCCAGCGACCTTTGGACTTCAATTCAGTGACCATGGGGTCATGTCTATGATTCCTTGCTCAAGCTGGTGACCCTGCACTCAAGCTGTTGAGCCTGTGCTCAAGACAGATGATCCCACGCTCAAGCCAGTGACCTCAAGGTTTCAAACCTGGATCTTCAGCATCGCAGGTTGATACTCTATACACTGTGCCACTGCCTGCTCAGGCGGATTAGTGTGCTTTATTTGTGGGAGGGTGTGAGGAAAACATCTGTGTTAGGCTTGCTTGCTGGTTTACCAGCTGCAAGCACTTTGCTTGGTGAGTGCGTGAGCACATGACAGTGCCACATGTGTATAGCAGGGGTCCCCAAACTACGGCCCTCGGGCCACATGCGGCCCCCTGAGGCCATTTATCCGGCCCTCGCAGCACTTCTGGAAGGGGCATCTCTTTCATTGGTGGTCAGGGAGAGGAGCATAGTTCCCACTGAAATACTGGTCAGTTTGTTGATTTAAATTTACTTGTTCTTTATTTTAAATATTGTATTTGTTCCCGTTTTGTTTTTTACTTTAATATATGTGCAGTGTGCATAGGGATTTGTTCATAGTTTTTTTTTTATAGTCCGGCCCTCCAACGGTCTGAGGGACAGTGAACTGGCCCCTGTGTAAAAAGTTTGGGGACCCCTGGTGTATAGTCTATGGAAGGCTATGGGTGTTTGCACTCAGGTGGATTGCAGACGGTGGATTGTGGATTGCCTGCCTGCCACTCTGAAGGGCCATTTGCTGTTCACTTCCCTGAGAGGTGGCTTTCCCCTGCCGGTTTGCTCATCTGCCTTTGTGAGATTCTTTTAAATGGAAACGGGCCAATGCGTTCTAGCTCCACAGTTTCTCTACCATCTGCCTGAATCCAATGTGGACCTGCCTGGCTTTGACCACCGGCATTACATCTAATGTAGTGGGCAGGATTTGAATCAGATTGGTATACAGCCACAAACACCCTTGAAGGGTGGGGTAGAGGAGTGGTTCTTTTTCTCCAGCGTATGGTTTCCCGTGGCTGTCCTCTTGGGGGCCATGGCTGGGTGTTTTGTATAGCCCTGAAAGAAGAGACCAAGTACTAGTGGTGGCATGAACTGGAATGAGCGCTGGAGAAGGAGGTAATGGGGTTTGAGAGCTGCAGTGTGAGATGCAGGCTGAGCACCAGTGGTGCCTGGAACTGAAATGGTCTCTGGAGAAGGAATGACAGGTTCATGAGCTGCATTTTGTCCTGGAAGCTGAATATTGGTAGTGACAGTTGTTAAAGAAACAGCTGTGGGTTCAAGAGCTCAAGTTCCAGCTTCAGGCTGAGAGCTGGCAGCCTCAGGAGCCAAAAGGGCCCTGAAGACAGAGCTGCATCCATGCCAGCAGAGTGGCTCTGACTTGGCTCATTCTGAGGAGGAGGTTTGGGCTGAAACTCTCTCTGCAGACTCAGAGCTCAGATGGTGGTCACCCAGAAGGTAAAAATCCAGCAGCCAAGAGTCCCTCAGGGACAGGCACAACCCCCTTTCCAGATGGTGGAGCCCTCCATGGGCCAGCCCTACACCCAGGCAGAGCTGATGGAGCTGGGGGCCCAATTCAGGCAGAAACCCATGGAGCCCCTGGCAACCTGGTTGCTGTGATTGTGGGATATAGGGGTGGATGGCATCATACTCTCTGGAACAGAGATGGAGAAATTGGCCGCCATTGCCACACACTCTTCCCTGAGGCAGTGTCCTCAGAACCGCCATGAAAACCCAGGAAACCATACCCTATGATCATAGGCGGATGGCTGGTATTCATATGATCTGATTGAATGCTGGAGACTTGCCGGGGGCAGTCCTATAGTGAGCTATCCTGGGTCTTTTGGGAGCTAGGTATGAAGAATGCTGCTTTCAACCTGATGTCCTGTGGGCCAGATGAGGAAGTGTTTGTGGCAGGGATGAGGGACCTTATTCTCTGTAGCACCCCATCAGCCCTTTTTGGGCCACTAGTGGCTATCTTGGGTCCCTATGTGGGGTAGCCCATGGACATGGTTACACAGATGGTGGTGGATTTGGGGGAGCTGGAGACAGCATGGGACTGCAAGGCTGTGAGGGCTGCTGCCCATGCTGTCCACCTCTGGCAAAGAAGAGAAATGGGCCTGTGAGGCTTACCCAGACACAGATGTGAGTAGATTTGATTGTGGCCAGGGAAGTTAGAGAGAAATTGGGTGGCAGGTATAATAAAGTTTTGTTAGAACAAAACTTGGCGGCAGCTTAAACTGCAACAGAGGTTCCAGCCACTGAGAAAGCGGGGGAAGCGATTGGCTCTGGCAGCTGCCAAGAAAGTGACTGGCATTCAGGTTACATGGTTGCAGGTTACTTGTTGGAGACAGCTGTGGGAGAGGACAATTCCCCAAGATCCACTGTCCCAGTTTGAATGGGGGCAGGCCAAGGGACCTGTTCAACCAGGGACAGGCGGAGGGGGGGGCTGGAGAGCCCATGGGAAATTGGCAATCAACTGGTCCACTTCTAATGTGCAGCAGGTGTTGGCATTAGAAGATAATAGGTGCTTTTTTTGCAGCAGCAGCAGCAACAGCTAAGAGAACTGTCAAGGGGGTACAGGCCTTGAGTGTGTTTGATCCCACCAGGCCCTGTGGGCTTGGACCTCTGAGGGGTTTGGTGGGTCTTGTGGCAATGGACAGAGCATGATGGAAAGCCACTGAGGTCCATTAATAAAGAGCTGTGTGGCTAGTTGCCTGCAATGGACTTTTACCTTGGTGATTTGCACAGACAGCTGGGCTGTCTATTGTGGACTGATCATTGAGGCGTGTAATATACTGTTGGATGGGAACCAGAGGAGGGCACTGGCTCCCTTGCTGGATGGACACGCTGCTTGTGGACAGTAGACCTTGTAGGGGGAGCTGTGGCACCTGTGGAGGCCCTTCTGCACTGGGAAGCTGTTCCCATCTAGTTGCAGAGATGCACCAAAGACACTTTGTGCAGAGGTGGATTGAGGTTGGTTGAGGTCATGGGTGCAGAAGAAAACATTGGGCCCCTTAAAACTTGGTGTTGTTAGCCTGACCAGGCAGTGGCGCAATGGATAGAGCATCAGACTGGGATGCAGAGGACCTAGGTTCGAGACCCCGAGGTTACCAGCTTGAGCACGGGCTCATCTGGTTTGAGCAAAGCTCACCAGCTTGGACCCACGGTTGCTGGCTCGAGCAAGGGTTTCGTTGGTCTGCTGAAGGCCCACGGTCAAGGCACATATGAGAAAGCAATCAATGAACAACTAATGTTTCGCAACGAAAAACTGATGATTGATGCTTTTCATCTCTTTCTGTTCCTGTCTGTCTGTCCCTATCTATCCCTCTCTCTGACTCTCTTTCTGTGTCTGTAAAAAACAAAACAAAACAAAACCCCACTTGGTGTCATTATTAAAAAGTGTAAAGTTGGGGTTTTATAGGGTTCTTCAGAAGTTGGGGCCCAGGGCATGAGCCTGGTGTGCCTGCCATTAAATTCGCCTCTTACTTTGTGGTTTCCATGGACACAGCCCTGGACTATACAGGCCCTCCCACCTATGATGGGGTAGGGGACTAGAGGTGGGCCTCCAGTTAACCCTCTGGGCAGAGTGCTCAGGATGACATTGTGAATGTCACTATTGTAATTATTGTATAACTTGTGCTGTTGCTATAGACTCTGTTTATGGATAATCGCAGGAGATAGCTGTCATGTAGATTGTGAGGTGAGCAACCCTACAGGGATGGAATGTGGGGAAAACAGCGGTGTTAGGCTTGCTTACTGGTCTATCAGCTGCAAGCACTTTGCTTGATTAGTGTGTGAGCACATGGCAGTGCCATGTGTATATAGTCTATGTATAGCCTGCCCACCACTGTGAGGGGCCATTTTGCTGTTCATTTGCCTGAGAAGCGGTTTTCCCTGCCCATTTACTCATCCGCTGTTGTGAGACTCTGTTATATGGAAATGGCCCAACGCTTTCTGGCTCTACAGTTTCTCGACTGTCTGCCCGAATCCAGTGTGGACTTGCCTGGCGTTGGCCACCAGCATTACATCAGGACACACATCATTGGGCCAGAAAGTGAACTGTGGTCCCCAGTCCCCAAGGTAGTCCCCAATAATTCTCACTTCCTGCTGTTCATGTCTTTGTGTGCTCCTCCCCACATTGAACAGGGCAGGCGTATGCAACCAGCAGGATATGAGGAGTGATGGTGTATGACTTGAAAAGCTAGGTTATGAGACATTGCAAATTCTGTCTTGCTGTCTCTTGGATCCCTTGCTCTGTCAAGCAGCCCTATGGAGATGTCCATTTCATAGAGAACTGAGGCTTCCTGCCCACAGCCAGCCTGGAGTTGCCAGCCATCTGAGGAAACTATCTTGCAAGCAGCTTCTTCAAGCCTCCAGAAAGCCTTCAGATGACTGCAGCCCTGCCTGACATCTCATCTACAACCCACCCAACACCCTCAAGCCACAAGCATCAAAGTTAGGCCACTCCCAAATTCCTGACCTTCAGAAACTGTGTGAAATCATAAGTGTTTATTTGTTTTAAGTTGCTGTTTTGAGATAATTTGCTCTGCAGCGGTAGATGGTCTGTAGAGGTGCCACAGTGGACAATGGAACTGAAAATGTTAATTTTTGTAGCATCTTCCTCATCTTGCCTTAGTTGTTATAGCAAGTTCTGTCCCTGACTCATTAATCTCTCTAATTTCCCCTCGCCCCCTCCACCTCATCTTGTTAATGACTGCCCTCATAATTGATTCAAGGATCAAGAGGGGATTCAAGCGAATATGAAATCTTCACCCATCCTTCTATCTCTGTTTATGTAGTGTTTGTTTTTATTCATGGTTGTAGAAAAACTTAAACCTAGAAGGAACTATTGCAGATCTTCAGGGATCTTTTTAAGGGGTTTATTTTTGAGAAGTTGCTTTTGGTCCTTAAAGTGTAACAGGAAGTACAGTTGTTTAGAGCAGGCTTTTGACATCAAGTATTTTATGTAAGCTGAACTATGAAATATTTGTGTGAAGGGTTGGGCTAGGAGGGTCTGGGCTTCCCTGCCCTTGCGGAGACAAGTGTGTGCCCTTGGAAATGGGTTCCAGAAACACTAACTAACCACAGACAAGGACAATGGGGCCAGAAAGGTGAATATTTCCAAAGCCACATAATTGGTTACTGGCAGAGTTAACTTGGGATCCTGGATACCCAAAGAGATAAGATCTGTTTCATGTTTGTCCTTTGTTTTACTGTACTTTTATTTATGTTTGCTAGGTTCAAGTGAAAATGATTCCATTAAATGCTTCCTTTTTAATATGTTGAGCTGGGTGTGGTTTCTTGACGTTTCACTAAACATAAAAATTTTATAATTTTGTATCTCCCCTTAGGCATCTCTCTGAAATCTCATAAAGCAAATTACCAATGGGCTCAAGTCCAGTAAGCATGACTTAGGTGACAATTCTGATTCTAGTACAGCCTGTTTCTGCTGCCTGGGCCATGTGTGAATTTGTTTATAAAGTCTGTTTTAAACTTAAGCACCATTGAACTATTTGAAAGATTCTGTTTTTTAATATAAAGGCTTTATTTAAAGTTATAATTAATTCATATAAATTGTATTTTTTCTTTCTCTCCAATGAAGTTTAGTCATTTTATGTATGGTTTCTTTCTAATACTTTGGGTGGGTTTTGAGGGATGTATGGCTTTATCTGTCCTTAATCAACCTGTGCATTTTTGTCAACTGAATGAATGCTATTATGTTTTTATAAAATACGTGAAGAATTATTTTGGCTGTCAGTTCAATGTTACTTTTAGTTTAACTTTGTTGTAATGTTTTCTAACATTTTAAGCATTTAGAATCAAATTGAATTTGTGATAAGACTTCTTATGGATTATTTTTCTTTTTTGGGTATGAGATTTGCATCCTGTAGGATTTAGGGTAAGAATATACCAAACCATTTACTCTTGTCTGCTTGTCTGAGGGCCAGCAGACACAGTGTCTGTAGAACCATTGATTTGAAGCATTTGGTAATTACAGATAACATAGTTTTTTAGAAATTATGTGCATTTACCAACAAAATGATTACTTTTGCTCTTCTGGAATTTTGCCAAAACATTATTTCCTTTTTTTCCACATCAAATCAGATAAGACACTGCTTTCATTGAGCTGTTCAACTTTTGACTTACAAGTTCCTTTAATCTTTGACCTCTGAGTTAAAGTGAATCATGGATTTTAGCTTTCAGCTGGGTAGTCCACACTGCCTTTTACTAATAGTACACCAGAATAACCTCCCACCTCTACAAAGCTTTTTTCTTCCTTCCTTCCTTCCTTCCTTCCTTCCTTCCTTCCTTCCTTCCTTCCTTCCTTCCTTCCTTCCTTCCTTCCTTCCTTTTATAGAGACAGAGAGAGGGATAGATAGGGACAGACAGACAGGAACGGAAAGAGATGAAAAGCATCAATCATCAGTTTTTTGTTACAACACCTTAGTTGTTCATTGATTGCTTTCTCATATGTGCCTTGACCGTGGGCCTTCAGCAGACTGAGTAACCCCTTGCTCGAGCCAGTGACCTTGGGTCCAAGCTGGTGAGCTTTGCTCAAACCAGATGAGTCCGCACTCAAGCTGGGGACCTCGGGTTTTCGAACCTGGGTCCTCCGCATCCCAGTCCGATGCTCTATCCACTGTGCCACCGCCTGGTCAGGCGCTTTTTTATTTCTTTATGTCCCTGAATTTCCTAGCAGTCAGTATTGCTTTTCCCTTGCTGCACATTTGCTTGCCCTCTCCCTGTATCCTCTCCCTGTTGAAGAATCCAAGCCCTTTCTGTTTTTATCACTCCCTCCTGCTGTGCCACACCAGCCTGCCTTTCCTCCCCATGAGGATGAGCTTCTCAGCATGGGCGCCTCTCTTCAAGTGTTTGGTGGACTTCTGGTCCCTCCTGGTCCTGGTCAGCTGTGCGGGAAGGAGGCGACGTTTCGGGGAGGCTGTGAGGCTCACACCATAGGTGTGGTGTTGCCAGCATGTGTGAGTGGACAGACGTGTGTTGGCAAGCTAGGAGGCTGTTCTCTTGCCTGAGAAGCCTAACAAAGTGAAGGTCAGGAATCCACGTGGGATCATTGAAAGCTCAACCCTGTGAAGGGTTTTCTTAAGAGGAGTAGAGGGAAAGCTCAAGCTAGTCGGCTCACCAAACGTGTGTTTCTGAAGTGCAGCTGGCTGTAACACAGAATACATTGAAGTCAGTGTCTTCACGGAAATGAAAACTACGTATTGGTTTGTGAATGGATGATTTTGATTTTGAAATTAGATATGAGGACAGCGTAGACTTTTTTTCTTTTTCTTTCTTTCCTTTTTTTTTGGAGGCAGTTCCTGAGGCAGGTGCAGGGCGTTGAGTAATGTACCACACCTAAACTCTGTGATTTAGCCAATGAACACGAGGCTTCTCCTGGGTCCTATAGTATGGTTCCCCTGTCTGTCAAGAGCCGGCTCAGCAACCAAACCCAGATTCCAGGTGTGTTATTCCACAGCCTCTCTGTAATTTGTAATCATAGAAACAGAATGTTCCTCCTCTTATTTCCTTCCTGCCAACAGTTTCTGGGTGGGTGAATGTCAGTAGCTGGAGTTATTTTTAAAGAGGAGAGGTGAGGCTTCTCGTGCAAAGCTGGGAAGAGGGCGTTTGTTTGCAGAGCAGAGCTGACATCAAAGTGTAGATTACTGCTCAGTGGCTAGGCACTTGTCCTGTAACAGGTAATGTTTAACGTGCCAGTCACAAAGATCACAGAAACGGCGTATGCTGGGGCATGAGATAGCCCCACTGTTCATGCTCTGAAACCCTGAAAGGTTATGCATGCCCCCCCTTTTTTAATACATGTATTCATCGGTCTTGCTGTCTCCTTTGTTGCTGGCTGTAATTGGACTTTGAAGCTTGGAAGTTATATCATAAAAATTCTGTAACCTTTGAGACAGAGCTTGGCTAAGCAATCACTTTCCACTTCTTTTCACAGGATAATATAAACGTTTTTTTGAAAGCTTGTGAACAGATTGGATTGAAAGAAGCCCAGCTTTTCCATCCTGGGGATCTACAGGATTTATCAAATCGAGTTACTGTCAAGTAAGTTTCACTGCCTTTTTCTCTATTTTTTAAACTTAGGGCTTGTAGCTTAAGTGAAAAGAATTCTGAAGAGTTCATGATGCCTGAAAAATCATTTCTCTCTCTGTCTTCCTCGGTTCTCATTCCAAAACAGACTACTTAAAAAAATAGCGTAGGGCTGTGCCTTTGAGGCTGTCTGTAATTAATAATATGTCGTGGTCTTATTCTAAATCTCTGTGCTAACCCAAATGGCAGTTTATATTTTAATGCTTGTTCAACGTGGTGAGTGTTTGGTTGCTAATGGTGAGGATACTCGTTATACTTACAAAGCTAATTTGAAAGGTATATAAGGACTCCTAGAGTAAAAACACTGAAAGATAGTTTTTGTGTGTTTGAAATTGAGACATAATTGCTAACAAAAATGCGAGTGGGACAGCAGTAAAGCAGAAGTGGCTCGGACCAACAAGTCAAGCTAATGACCTGGGCGGTTGTGACTGTTTTTAAAAAATGAACTGTTTCTAACTCGTTTTATAGTGTGGCTGAGAAAGTGAAAGTGAGGGGTGGGGAAGAGGTGTACAGGTGATGCTGTCTCGTCGTGGATGGAAATGTGTGTGCCTGTTTGACTTCGGGATCCGGTTCTGAGGTCCTGTGGGATTCTTTCCTCTATAAACCTAATTTGCTTTCAGTGAATTAGAATAAACTCATGTTATCAGGTAAATGTGACAGCACAGTGATTTAATTTTGTAATAATAATTACCTCTTCATATCATGACTCTTAAGCCTAATTAACATTTTTCCAAGGAAGAAAACAATAATTTGTCTATAGAAATAATAGAAATGAAAAAAAAATAGTTTCTACTATTTCAAACACAGATTTAGTTTATATGTTTAATATCCCTGCTGTACTAGCTTCAGTAGTTATTAAAACATTGACTGTAAAACCTTGAATATGGGAAGTTTTTTTCCTGAAGAAAAACACCCCTGCTTTTACATATCTTTTATATTACACATTGTTTTTGAGCAGTAGAACCTAAAATCTCAGGTAGGGTTAATCTTTTCAAAGCCTAACAAGACATATTTTTAAATGAACAAGCCATTTTGACTGTATATACTTTTAGATGTGTTGAATAAGCATTTCTAAGCTACAGAGCAATGATACGTGCATGGCAGGGATGTGTCTGTCTGCATTTTTTATTAATTCTGATTAATTGAAATAGTGGAGAGACCCTAAGTTTAAGGGCCGGAATGGCACGTTTACTTCTGCAATGTGCGGGGCCGTGTAATTTCCTTGAAAAACAACTGTGGAAAAACTTGTTTTAATTTTTCTAATTGTCATTCTCTCGTAAGACCTATCTGATGGGCAAAAAAAAATTTGACTTGGAACATCTTCTTCTTAAGTTGTCACTGTCTATTAAGAGTAAATGTCTTTTCCCCTTAAAATCATGCTGTTTTGAAATTCTATAGCCAATGTTTGAATAGGCTGCGGATTAGGCAAAACATGTTTGCTGGCTTCCAGTTCCAATGGTGCTCTGAGCGAGCGAAGCTTGCCCTGGAGCCTGCTTCATGGAATGTTGGGTCTACATTGTTAGGAAAAGACGTATCTCGGCCCAGCTATCAGTGAAATTACTGACAAACTGAAACCAGGAGGTCACGTAGTTCCAGCTGTAGTAGGAAGTATGCAGAACAACTTGTTTCAGTTGAAACCACAAGACCATAAAAGTAAGGTGTGCCTAAGTAGTACTAGCGAGGTCTCCTGAGTGAGAACCCTAATTCTGCTCGAGAACGTTTCCCCTGATCATTGCATCTTGTTGGGCAGAAGAGCTCTGGGCCCACCCTGGGTCTGCTGCAGCAGAATCAAGAAGTTAGGAGACACAAGGAAACTGGCAAATGGCTACTTAAAAATGTTGGCCACAGCTCTTATGCCCTGAGATGGCATTCTTTTAAAAAGGAAGCAGGTTTAAAGGAAAGCAGATGATTGCTTACTAATCAGTAAAGTATTTCCTTTTAGTTTTTGATCTTTTATACTGTGGAGACTCCTGGTCGAATCCTGTCCTGTTCTTATTGTAAAGGACTCGGTGTTGGTTAGACTGATGGTTGTCACCTGGGGGGCAGTTGTGTCCCCCGTGGGATATTTGGCAGTGCCTGGAGATACTCTTGGTTGTTGATACAGCTGGGGTGGGGGTGCTGCTGGCTTTTAGTGTGCCTGAATGCTGCTCTTAATGAACAGGCAGTCCCCATCACAACATTTCTGACCCCAAATATCACTAGTGCTCAGGCTGAGAACCCTGACTTAAACTTAGAATTTCTTATTCCTAGTGTGCCAGAAAGATAATCATGTGGACAGGAAGGATGCTGACTGACTGACTTTAATATTCTGCTAAAATGTTAACTTTTTACTTACTAACATAATTTTATATGTTTCTGTTAGTATGTTTGTTCATATAAAAGGGAAGACTTACTATAATTCGTATGAAGTTACGTGCGTACTTTGGCATTATTTTGCTCATCTGTATACATTAAATTTAACAAAAATGTGGCAAAGTATTTGATTATTTTAAATGCTCTATAAAAACTCAGTGTTTAAAACTGCATTGACCTTCGTAGGGGAATTAAAATTTATAGACCTACAATTGGTCTTGCTGCAAGTACAATCTAAAATACGCGTTTGTATGACCAATAGGGAAGGACAGTTTTACCCTCCAGGTTGGCAAACGTGAGGCATTTATTGTTAATGGACAGGAGTGTTAAAAACAAAAATAGTATATGGCGCTTTGGAGAGCTGGGTGTGGTGAGAATGAGTGGTAGGAGCCATCATTTAAAGAGCTGTTGTTATTGAATAATGTCAATAATCCAGACCCTAACTACAAACACATTTTTTTAGCAATTTAAGATTTACAGTTTAATTTGGAATAATAACTTCAGTCAAACAGAACTAGAGTACTCTTTATATTTCTGTAATTATGCATAATTAACATGTGATATTTTCTGTAAATATACATAAGAATGTGAGATCTGATTTTCTAACAATTATTTTACTTCTTGCAGGATGTAATTTGATTTTTTTCTGAGTATATTCGAGTTATTGCATTTATTTTGGGACTGCATATATTCAAAAGTCAGTTGGTACTTTTAAATTTGACATTCCTGACTTTCACGGATGGGATCCATCTTTACTTCTTTTCTTCCCAAAAAGGCTAATAGGTAAACTTGTGACTTAATCTCCATGAATGATCGATTGATGTTAAACTTATCCTAAGTGGTTTACTAAGATGTTTACATCCAGATCGTTTACCGAGGCCATGAAATGTATCTTCGGCACTAAAGAATAACTGTAACTGCATCATTGTTATTAACCCCAGAGGAGGGGCGGTGTGACTCGCACTGCGCTGTGTCTGCGCAGTTTCTATGAAAGGTCTGTACGAGAGCAGACCCAGTGACCACAGCACAATGGGGCGCTCCCGTAGCCAATGCCATGGTCTTTCTGGTGGCTGCTGGTCAGATATAGGCACACAGCAGTTGCTCATTGTAGAGAGCATCTCAACAGAGTAGCCCAGCGATCCTGTGTTGGGGGAAGGGAGTTAGCAGAAAGGTAGGGTTGAACATTAAAGGTTTTGATTTTATATGCCCAGCAATCTGACTCATAAACTAAGTTCTGTATTCAAACCATTGCTCTAGCCAATTATATATTGAAAGTTTTAAGCTGAGAATTTGAACAGATTTTTCAGCATGTTTTTTCCTGCTTGTCATTCCAATCCACTTTCTAGCACTTCCTTAGATACCTTCTGTTCATAACGCCATTACAGAATAGCAGGGCTTTTGGACACAATATTTCAGTCACTCAAAGAAAAATTAGTGTCTAGTACCTATTTTCATTATTTAATGTATACATATTTTAAGTTAAAAACTTTTAACTGTTGATATTGACTGAGTTTTTAAAAAAGATCTAGTTATCAGATGTAGGGTACAGAAATGAAAAATCTTTTTTTTTATTTTTTTCACATGCTAGTTCTCAAAGGATGAGTAGTTGGAAACAAAATTGGTATCCACGTGTTTCTCTTGTGAAAATAAAGGAGGCTCAAAATAGTATTTTAAGGACTTGACTCTTCTGTCAAGTTCAAAAAGGGTGCTTGTTTTTGTGGCAGTACAGTCATTTCTTAGGCTCCCAGATGGCACTCTTGTAATGGTCGGCCAACCTGGGCGTGGCATGCGAATGGGTGGGTGTGTGTTCATTAAGATTTTTATTCATGTAAGTAAAAATGAACCTACCTTGAATGATGTAATTTCTACCTTTTTCTGATTGAAACCTGGTTTTACATTTTGACACTTGTTCATGTATTTCAAAGGAGCTTCTTAACATCTTAATCTGTTTAAAAAAATAAATAAAAGGAACAAAAAGCCAACTTCATGGTATCCAAACTTGGATCTGTAACTTGAGCATGGTGACTTCCACCTGTCAATTCATGTTACTATTTTAGACTTCCCTTGCTCCCGAGAATTGGAAGAGAGTAACACAGAAAGGAAGTTTGCTGCGTTGCACGCATCTCTGTCCTATCCAGTCATTCTCTGCTGTTAGGTAGGTGCTGAAAGGGGAATGTACATTTTGTTGGGTTGCCAAAGGCTCTGTTTAAGGCCAGCAGTGAAAATGTAAAGCCATGTTTTCAAATGTTCTTTAATTGTAAAATCTGAGTATCTAAGAGTCTGCTTAGCTTCAGAGAGAGGTTATCAGGAGTGAGGCAGGTCTGTTGCTAGGACAGACTACAGAATAACTGAAGTTTTATCTGGTATTTGTTTCTCTCCATAATTAGTTCATAATTTATTTCCTAGATAGATAAACAAGTTTCTGGGTGCCAGCTCTGGATGCCTTCCTCAACTCTTCACTTCTTCCAGTCCAGAAAGCTACAGGGCCCGATTCTGCCCTGCTGTGCGGGGGACGCTCTATGTTCTGGACTTTTCTGGCTGGAATCTTTACCTTCACAAGTAACCCAACCTGTATTTTTACTCCAAAGAGTCTTACCTCGCGGCTCATCTGATTAGCAGTTATCACCAGTCAGTTCAACGGGAGGATGAGTAGAATTTGCTTCTCCTGACTAGATAGCATTTATAACAATGTCCTTCAAAGGAATAAACAGAGACAGGTGTATTTGTTGTGAAGAGATTCTTATGTCTTTCAAATTACCGATAGGGATGCTTGTTTTTCCAATTATCACCTTTAGGGCTGCCTATGCTGAATTAATTAAACTTTTAATATTACATGCACTACAGTATCTGGAGTTCATTTAGTCATTTTTTGAAAATGACAGCTTCACAAGTAACTAGAGGAGTTAGGCTTTGTTTTTCTTTCATGTGATATTCTGGTCTGATTTAACTGATTGTATGTGTGAGGGTATACATGTGAGGTGAGTGTGCTGCGGTCTATTTCCAGAGCTGCTGAGCAGAAAATAGCAGTTAATGCACTAAGGAGAAGGGTTAGTTTTAGAGAAGCCATTCATTTGTTTGTCATACAGCTGGCATTGACTCAGTGTCTTCTTGTTGGCAGATACTTACACAGACATAAAGAAGATGGAGTCCTGCTCTTAGTGGGGTTCCCATTATAACTGAGGAAATGTCCCCATATGTTTACAATTAAAATACATTGTGTTAAGATAAATACACAGGTTCTCTGGGACTGTGGAGTTGAACAGTCATTTCACCTGTTTAATCAGGGAACACTTCCATTAAAAGTGACATTGGTTTCTCATCTGGACTTTCAAAGCCCTTATTGTTTCCATCTACGCCTTATTATTCCCTAGACTCGAAACATATTTGAGGACAAGGACGATAGTCCTGTTATCTCCGTAGTTCCTGACACTTTTAAGTGTTAAATGTGTATTTGAAAATTAGCATTTAATTATGGATATTTCCTGGAAATTTTAAAACAAGCTTTGAACATGAGAACTGATTTTTTTCTTTGCCAAGTTGTCTTCTATTTATTCTCATCTTTCAAAATTGCAAAACAGATCTGGCAAAGCAGTCATTATTCAACCTTTGGTGTCTATTGCCTTTCACTTACTTCAGAGTAATGATATGGGATACTACAACATACTCTACAATTTAAAATAATGTGTTTCCTCTCAATGTGTGAGTAAGAAACTAAAATTGGAAACTTGGGCCACGTGCCTTTCAAATGATGTACATTTTAATCTTTATGCTTATGACATAAATACTAATATTCCTTAACTGAGAGTTGAGGGATGTTACATACATATATGAAATTTTAGAAACATTTTAATGTTTTCATATCATCAGTAGTCACTTTTCATTTTGTGGAAATAAATCTAAATGTATGTTTAAGACTTTTGGGTGGAAAAATATGGTGGTTATATAGGTAGTTGAAGTATCTTGTAGAAATTCAAGGGCAAGGGATATAAAATTTTAAAGGCAGGAACTTATAGTAGAGGTTACTTCTTATGAAGAAAATTAAAAGTTAGTAAAATTTACTAACAAGTTTATAGTAAGCTTTATTCTCTCCAAAATCAAGAAACATGCCTTAGTACCTCTTACCTTACCTAGCATTAAACACCAAAGTAAAAAAAAAAAAAGCCACAAATTACCTTTAACTTTGGCATGATATAGAACATTTGCAGACTATGGATGAGCACATAGAAACATGAAGATTTCTTAGGCATTCATTTGAACCATATTTGTATGGCTCACAAAAATTAGGGGATATTTCAAAATCAATATGAAGTGATAAAATCCCCCCTAATATTTGTGAGCAGTGTGTAGCCTAGGCTGAGTTCCTCAGTGCCCCTCTCCTTGGATGGAACAAGGAGCTCAGCTGATGTGCATCAGTTGTCAGAAGCAGAGAAGCATCTTGGATGAGAGCAGGGATTTGGGTGTCCCTGGACATGAGTTTACAACTGCCATCCCGTTCAGTTACTTGGTGGCCGAATGACCTGAGACAGGTTATTTTCCTCCCAGTGATCACTTTGTTTCTCAGTGAACAACGATGTAATTGTCATTCTCTTGGAGCTCAGCAAATAATGCCTTTTTGGGGGATAGCCCCTACCTTGCAGGATGTTGTAACAATGGCATGAAGTCAGGTATGTGGAGTGTATAGTACCGGGCATATAGTAATGTTCACTAAATGATTGGAATTACCATTGTGACCATGTTCCTAATTCGTCTTTCTCTTCTTGACCTTATGAAGATAATGTCCCCTGTAGAAGAACATGCAGGAAAAAAATCTGGCCTATGGCTAATTAAATTACGATGGTTAGCTATAGGCTTTTTTATGGGAATTTAGGCTACTTAAACTATATTTAATTGGGAGCTGATATTAAAGCACATATGTTTTCTGACATTTATGTTTAGTCAGCCTTTTACAATTTATCTATTTTGTTAGCTTAGCAAAGTGGGAAACCAGAGAATAGACTTTTAAGTTCTTTGCTCTTGCCCTTGCATATGTAGAACCAATACAATTTTCTTGAGACCTCAAATCTTTGAAATAATTTTTTGAAATAATATACCGTAAATATTTTAATTGGATTTGGATCTGTTTCTTTAAAAAGGTTTAATTCCATACTTAAAAAAAAGAGAGAAATCAAACAAACAAAACCCCCAAAAACACTGTCATGAAACCACAACCAATCAGTCTACAACACAAACCCAAATATAAAATTTTGTTTTATTTATTTATTTTTATTATCCCATTTTTCTCCCTCATGTCTGTGAAAAGTCTGTCATTTGGTCATGAGGATACATGTGTCCTTAGATACACTAGATCAGATGCTCTTCTTTGAAAGGCTTCTGCAGGGCTTGTGAGTTGTGCTTTTTGAAATAGGTGCTCATAATTTTTTTTCTTTTTTGAGAGAGAGGCAGAAAGACAGAGGAGGGAGAGAGAGTGGAGAAAGAGAGAGAGATATGAGAAGCATCAACTCGTAGTTGCAGCACCTTAGTTGTTCATTGATTGCTTCCCATATGTGCTTTGTCAGGGGTTGGGTGGGGGGCTCAAGCCAAGCCATTGACCCCCATGCTCAAGCTGGTGACATGGTGCTCAAGCCGGATGAACCTGCACTCAAGCTGGCAACCTTGGACCTTAGTGTCCCAGGTGAACACTCTATCCACTGCACCACGACTTGTCAAGCTAGGTGTTCATAATCTTGATTTTACTGAATTCCAGTGCACATTACAGCCATATTTTCCGGGCAGAAGACCTAGCTGCTCTTTTGGCACCCCCCCATCTGTTTTCTTCATCAAAATGCTACTGCAGTAATGACATAAAAAGTCTCTCAGATAATATAATATTTGTGGTTTTTATCCTGGGCAATAAAAATAATAACTAGCAACAGGGACTGTTTGTGAGGTCTAGTTATTTATTTCTAGTTGTATACAATTTATTTATTTCTAGTTGTGTACAATGAAAGAAAGTCAAACTAAGAAGTATACTTAATGTAATTTGACATAACATTACAACTTGATTTTTTTTCTTTTTAAAAAGTAGAGCCTATCGGATGTTAAATAGAGTATGTAAAAGTTTATTCCCTGTTTATTATTTTTGAAGTTGAGGTTCATGGCGTAGCTCTATTTTAGGGTTATTCCTGGCTTGTTGAGCAGCCGTGCAGGAACTGGCTGTGGGTGATGGACTTAGTCTGCATTTTCCAGGGGCGCACAGCTTTCTGACAGTCCCTCCCAAGCTGGAGGCGGGGCTTGTGTCTTTTTTGCTTTTGAGATGCTTAGTAGTATTGCTTTAGACATCACTGACCAAATTTGCACAGCAAACCCATGAAAATGTGTTCTAAAAGTGTTAGTGGAAAATCATTTATTTTAGGGACATATAAAAAAAATCACCTTGCCATATAAATAACCCACATTAATGTTATTCTTAAATGTAAATGATAGTGTCATAAAATTCCCTGAAAAAGGAGTAGATGAGAAACATGCTTTGAACACACGTTAGGTAAGCCAGATTTCCAGAAGCTAAAAAGGGAAAAAGTAGGAGAGCTAGTCAGCTGGGAGAAGCAGCTGCTTTGAATTAAGCTCTGTTTATATTAACTGCTATCAACTTAACAAGGGTTTGCTCTGGACTTTGAGCAATTTGGGGGAGAAATACCTAAATAAATATCAAATATCACTGTTAATACATTTCACTATTCCATTACAATATAATAATTTTGATGGCTGCTAGATTTTTTTTTGGAAAGGCCTTTGTTCTGCATTTTTTTTTTTTAATTTACTGAGATGGAAATAATCTTCAAAACCATCAGTGTCTCTGGGTAAACCTGATACAGTGTTTGGCTGACATGTTTCTAGGACTTCTTTTGGCATAATATTGAGAAGGAAGGCAGTTATTATCTTGCTTTATTTTGTGTATAATAGTGTGTATTCACTTATAAAATGTTGTCCAGTAGAGCACACAAATGAAAAAAGAACAGATGTGGAAATTTATATAAGGCCTCAAAGAATTTTGCATTAAGCACCAATCTGAAGGGTCCTTGGAGGCTTGGCTATTTTGGTGATGAATTCATTTCATCAAAGGGGCTTTGGTTTGTGCCTTGGAGGAGAAATAGGAATAATGAGATAATTAAATATGGGTGTCCAGAGCATGCCTTTCTAAGTTTATTAAGAAATAGAACTCTATGTCCTTTCTCATATTTTCCTTCCTCCTTTTCATTCTACTTACGGGAAATAGGCAGAAAAAAAAATCTTTTTATTAAAGACTCAGACATCTACTGATGTGAGGCGTGGGCTGCTGGAGCCAGAAATGATTGCTTCTCCAGTTGACAGAAGCAGTACAGGCCTGACAGGTTAGGGCTGGGCAGGAGAGGCTGAGTTTAGGGGTATTGCTTGCTCTCACCTGGAGACCTTTATCTTGTTGCTTATCAATTGCCTCCTTTGGATATTTAATGTTCATCAGGTATACATCCTGAATCCTGAGTGGGTAGAAGAGAAACAAGACCTACTCCTTTCCTGCCTTCGAAATGGGGAAGATGAAAAGCTTTCATGGGTTGTAATTGTTTGCTTTTGTGTCTGAAGCAGCATCGTAATGGTTTATAGTCACAACTCTAAGGAAATGCTGGAGTGATGAGTAGTTGCTAGGTGAGGCTCATTGCGGGAGAGTGCTGCCTGTCTCAGAAGTGTTCGTGCCGCCTCCACTCCGTCGGTTTTAGACACACTGGACGAAAAGCTAGCAGGCCCTGTTGGTATTTCACCTTAGATATACCTAAGCTAGGAGAGCCCAGCCAGGTTCTTTCATTTTGCTTCAGATACTTGAAATGAAAAGAGTCAGAAGAGTGACTTGCCTTATATGACCTTGGGCAAATAATGGAACTAGGATTTTATAGTGTCTTCCACTGTATTGTCAGAGACTTAAGCAGCCTTAAAACTTGGCTGATGTTCTTTCTAGTGCTATGTGACTGAAAGTGTCACAGCTATACCCCACCCGAATGGATCTGTGTATGTGATTGATGTTACCTCATTTGATACATGGCAAATATCTTTGCATTATGATTTAAATTTTTCCCCCCAGCTTGTGAGCTAAGTAATTTTAAATGGATGTACAATAGGCCTTCAAATCAAAGATCAGTGATTATAAGACCACCTAATTTTAGGAATGTTAAATGAACACATGTATGCCTCAGAACAGAAATATACTGCATGCATGGTCCTTCCACACGGGCTGGTTGAGAAATAACAATACAATATTTGGATTTTATTGACATATGCAATATGCCTTGATAGGTTTTATGACTGTCATGTGGATATTTATGAATGTTCAATTATATTTGTCATGATAATGGAACATTCCTATTGAAGGATAAAGATTGTAAAACTTTACTAATCTGAGTTGCTCAGGATCATAGCACCACACTTTGGACCATATAGCATTGACGTGGAACCTGTTTTTAAGGACAGAACTAGTAAATATATTTTATATAGAATAATTTTTTGTTTACCAGTTTTTGATTCTCTATTTTACTTAATATGGCTAAGCCTCACTAAGTCATGACTCTCTCCTCAAAACTTTCTTGGCTGGGAATATGTACTTATTAAAAAATATAAAATGGAATGTTATTTTTGTTACAGTTTAGGTCATTGCGTATTAAATTCCACACACAGATTTACTGATAATTTGAAATTGTGTTTGAAGCCCAAACTATAAGCAAAAAAATAAATTGTAGTCATGTTGCATAGTGTATTAAAGAATAAAAATTCAGTATGTTACCCAAAATTCCCTGCAATCAATGTAGCCATTGGAGGGTTTGAAACAGGTGGTAAGCACAGAGCATGAGTGTAACAATAAATAGCACAGTCTAATTCCAGTAAGATGAAACTCTTCTCTTGTTGCAGAAAAGAAGAGTGGGGATCAGATAGTGACTCAGAAAAGCAAAGTCCAAGAAATGACTCAAGCACAGAAACACTTCAAGAATTCCTTTTCCAAGACTTAAAATAGAGTGATCACTTCTCTTACCGAGTCATTAGAAATTATTTGTGGGTAGACTTAGACCATCAGTAATGGTTGTCCTTCATTAAGAGGAAACCAATTTATCAAACTTATGAGTGTGTTATTTTAGAGTACCAAAGACATATGAAACTAATAGTAGCCCAAGAATGGACATAGCAGAATACGAACAAGGACAATTCTCTTTTAAATAACTAGCAGGGTGGATTAGATGCAATAATAGAAAACACTTCTTTTAAGTCTATTAGATATGTAAAGGAAAAAAATACTGCTTTTGAGAGTGGAAGTGGAGGAGAGTAGAAAGAAAATAACATTTGAATGCTTTGCTTAATGCCTTGTGTAATATTATAACCACTTTATAAGACACTGTGGTTGCCTGAGTTTACAGATATGGAAACTGAGAGGCTCAGTGGCTTGCTCAAGGTCACATGCATAGTGCAAGTGGAAACCCTTATTGTGACCCCAAACCCAGTGTTCTTTTCATTATAAAATTTTGCTTCTAACTGTGTCCTAGTGAAGGATAACAAGATTGGACGAAGGAGCTCTTTAACATG
Source organism: Saccopteryx bilineata (assembly GCF_036850765.1). Classification (NCBI taxonomy): domain Eukaryota; kingdom Metazoa; phylum Chordata; class Mammalia; order Chiroptera; family Emballonuridae; genus Saccopteryx; species Saccopteryx bilineata. The sequence goes on along the minus strand of NC_089495.1, from coordinate 74,995,127 downwards.
TTAATGTGGATCTGTCAGACATGTGTTCCATGAAGTTGGCTGTGTAGGAGGTAAGCTCTGAAGATCCAGAGGCTTTTGTAATTTTTAGAAGCCATGGGTGAGAAAGTACCCAAACTTTGAGAGTTAGACAACTTTAAGCAGGTGTTTCTCAAACATCAGTGTACATATCAGACTTCTTGGGGTCAGGTTCAAATTCATTAGGTCTACGCAGGGCTGAGGTTTTCTATTTCCAGCAAGCTCCCCAGGACATGCCAGTGAGGACCACACTATGAGTAACAAGGGTTTCGGCAGTAAACAGTCATGATCACACCCTGGAGCGAGAATCTAACAAAGTACTGGAGAAGATGTAAGGCTTGAGTGTGGATCTAAAAGATGAATAGAATTTGGTTGAGAGGTGGCACACCTCTGCAAGAAGATTGGCACATCCAAAGACACAGAGGTGAGAAGGTCTAGTCACATTTTACAGAGCCTTCCAGATGTGATGAAGCAATGTGTAGAATGAGTAGTGAATAAGGTATCCACTTTTTTTTTAGTTAGTTTTTTTTTTTTTTTTTTTTTTTTTTACAGAGACAGAGTCAGAGAGAGGGATAGACAGGGACAGACAGACAGGAACAGAGAGATGAGAAACATCAATCATTATTTTTTCATTGCACATTGTGACACCTTACTTGTTCATTGATTGCTTTCTCATATGTGTCCTGACTGCGGGCCTTCAGCAGACTGAGTAACCCTTTGCTCGAGCCAGGCCTTAGATTCAAGCTGGTGAGCTTTGCTCAAACCAGATGAGCCCGCACTCAATCTGGTGACCTCGGGGTCTCGAACCTGGGTCCTCCGCATCCCAGTCTGACGCTCTATCCACTGCACCACTGCCTGGTCAGGCAAGGTATCCACTTTTGAGGGTGGCTGTTTTTGTGGGGAGGTGAAGCATAAGGCATGCATTTCTAGTTTTTTGTTTGGCAGCAGAATGACAGGTGAGTTGAGACCAGCTTGAGTGGTACCTTGAGAATCCTGGCCGGGAGTTTAAACATTATCTCTTAGGTAGTGGGATTATTACCAAAAGATTTTGAGCAGGAAGTTAAAATGTTGAAAGTAGAGATCTAGATAGATTGGGGTAGTGTGTAGTATATAGAATGGATTGAATGAGAATTAGCTTTGAGGCTGGAGAGATGTTAGGAACTTGTCACAGTTCTTGGGAGTTTGGATACGAATGCCAACTGCTGAAAGCAGTGAGAATGTGAATGGGGAGAAATGCCAAAGACGTTTGAAGGATGACAAGCTAGGGGTTGATTAGAGTGCAGGAGCAAGAAGACTCAGTTTTTGAACTTGAGCATCCACTAGCCCAAATGGAAAAGGCAGCTAGCTGATTGTGAGCAAGTTGGAAATGAGGTTTTAACACACTGGGTTGGACGGGACAGTAGAGCATCCAAATGCAAATGTGGAAGTTGTCAGTGTATTTACTCAGCAATTATGGCTGGATACTAGACTAGGAAGTCTTCTTTGTGTTGTGTAAAGGTGATAGGCATCTGTAGGGAAATGAAGCCCAGCTCAGAGAAAGGGAGAGTGGAGGGTGAAGTAGGTGGCTAAGGACTGTCCTCCACTCCCTCCCTCCAGTTGTCCATGTGAGCGTGCATCTGTTTCTGATTGCTCCATTCTGCGGGGGCTGCTTACTGTCTTGATAACCCTAGCTTGGAACATTGTCTTTCTGCCTTCTTTTAAAGTTGAAGTAGAATTTTGTTTTCTCTAGTGCTTTCTGGAAATGTAAGAACTGACTTCCTCTCCTCAGAACTACTGGAATAACTAGCAGTGGAAAGGTTACCCCTTCAAAGGAGATACCGTGGGCTTGTCCTCTGGACCCATCTGGATATTCCAATCAGCTTAGAGACTCTAATAGCACTGTATGTCCTAGCCTGGGGGCCTTTAAATCATAAATACCTTGGTGTGCTATCTACAACCCAGGCCACTATAGGCCATGCCCGACCCCACTCTTTTGCTATGTACATTCTCCTACAGCACGATTAGGAGTTGCTGTTTGCTTTTCTTTCTAGTTGTCATCTTTTTGTGTGTGTGTGTGTGTATTTTTCTGAAGCTGGAAACAGGGAGAGACAGTCAGACAGACTCCTGCATGCGCCCGACCGGGATCCACCCGGCACGCCCACCAGGGGCAACGCTCTGCCCACCAGGGGGCGATGCTCTGCCCCTCTGGGGCGTTGCTCTGTTGTGACCAGAGCCACTCTAGCGCCTGGGGCAGAGGCCAAGGAGCCATCCCCAGTGCCCGGGCCATCTTTGCTCCAATGGAGCCTTGGCTGCGGGAGGGGAAGAGAGAGACAGAGAGGAAGGAGAGGGGGAGGAGTGGAGAAGCAGATGGGCGCGTTTCCTGTGTGCCCTGGCCGGGAATTGAACCCGGGACTTCTGCACGCCAGGCTGACGCTCTACCACTGAGCCAGCCGGCCAGGGCTCTAGTTGTCATTTTTTAAGTCCAATTCTACATCTTTTGTAAACAACTATTCAGAGAAGAATACATCCAACCCCCCACAGAACAATTTCAGATGTATTGCTGTCTACAGCCATACCACCCTGAACGCGCCCGATCTAGTCAGACGTATTGCTTCAAAATTGCTACAATCAAATGTACTTATCTCCCTGATTTCCCACCACCCCATGCAAACCCTATGCCCAGTACCACTAAAAACAATGCTATGGACTCTGTAAAATGGCATATCTGTTTCAGCATGATACAGTTTTATAACCAAAAATTGCTTCCACTTCTACACATCAAGGTCGGGCAAATTACACTATTTTAGGGCTTGTGTATCAGTATGGATTTGACTCAATAAATGAATAAATAAATGGATAGATGAATGAAAATGTTTATCAAATATTTCTTCAGCTCCAGTGTGCCCAGCTCTGTTTGAGGCATTGGGAACTCAGTTTTGTGGTGAAAAGGGCAAAGTCTTACCATTTTTAGATGTATGTTCTAAAAGGGAGGACAGTAATGAACATTTAATATAAGGTGAGGACAGTGGCACAATAACACAGGGGTGGAGAGAACATGTCAGGGAGGTTCTTTGTATATTTTTAAAGCATATGTTTAGATAAAATTCTATGTTTAATAAATTTTAAAGGCACTAATAAACCTAGCTATTGGGATTAATGTTATATTCTTTTTTTTTTTTTTTTTTTTTTGTATTTTCTGAAGCTGGAAACGGGGAGAGACAGTCAGACAGACTCCCGCATGCGCCCGACCGGGATCCACCCGGCACGCCCACCAGGGGCGACGCTCTGCCCACCAGGGGGCGACGCTCTGCCCCTCCGGGGCGTCTCTCTGTCACGACCAGAGCCACTCTAGCGCCTGGGGCAGAGGCCAAGGAGCCATCCCTAGCACCCGGACCATCTTTGCTCCAATGGAGCCTCGGCTGTGGGAGGGGAAGAGAGAGACAGAGAGGAAGAAGAGGGGGAGGAGTGGAGAAGCAGATGGGCGCGTTTCCTGTGTGCCCTGGCCGGGAATCGAACCCGGGACTTCTGCACGCCAGGCCGACGCTCTACCATTGAGCCAACCGGCCAGGGCCGTATTCTTTTAATTATAAAAGTTTTAATTATTATTATTTTTTAATTATTTTTTATTTATTCATTTTAGAGAAGAGAGACTGAGAGAGAAAGAGAGAAGGGGGGAGGAACAGGAAGCATCAACTCCCATATGTACCTTGACCAGGCAAGCCCAGGGTTTTGAACTGGCGACCTCAGCGTTCCAGGTTGACGCTTAATCCACTGCGCCACCAGAGGTCAGGCGAATTATAAAAGTTTTGATAAACTATCTTTTGAAAAAATTCCATTGACTTGAAACTTTAGTGTACTACTAACAAGAGTCAGAAAGAAGGCACATTAACTTCTAAAGGTTGGGTTACATATGTGGGTGTACGCACGGGGCTTTCCCTCCTCTGCACCTGTACCCCCATCTGGAAGGCTGCTGCTGGCAGGGATTACCTTTGCATTTAGATTTTACTCTCACAAATGAATTCAGGGTTCAGTTTTTATTTTCCTCTTAAGGTTTTGATATAGTTTGAATTCAAAGATGCTTGCTTTGATAAGATGGTTAAATGCTTATGGTATTTTGATTCTTGATTTTCATAAAGAGATTAAAGATTTTGTCTATTGCTCTTCTCAAATCTTGTGTGCACACTTGAACTGTGCACTCTCACTCATGACCCATCATGGCTCCCACTTACTCACCACGGCGAGTACAAAAACACTTCAGACTTTTCTGGAATTCTGCTGTCTAATTACTTGTTGCTTATTTGCATTTTATGTCCCTATTACACAAGCTTTGTCAACCAGTTAGGCCAGCTTTTGCCTCCTCTAGACAGCCATTTTTGCAGGCCAAGCTACCTCTTGCCTCATTCAGGAAGCCATTCTTTGCTGGGACAGGAAGTCAGATGCCTGGTTACAAGCCCCAGTCAGCTAATATTGACCATCTGGTTTTGGCCAGTTTTCTTATTCTCTCTGTCCTTCTATTTCTTACCTGTAAAATCGAACCACACTAGGACCTATTGCATAAGAACAATTTTGAGGATTAAATGAGCTATTACAAGTAAAAGGCTTAGATGACTGATAGCAAATATTCTGTAAATATTAGCTATTTTATTAACTTATTGATATATTTTTTTTTTTTTTCTGAAGCTGGAAACAGGGAGAGACAGTCAGACAGACTCCCGCATGCGCCCGACCGGGATCCACCCGGCACGCCCACCAGGGGCGATGCTCTGCCCACCAGGGAGCGATGCTCTGCCCATCCTGGGCGTCGCCATGTTGCGACCAGAGCCACTCTAGCGCCTGAGGCAGAGGTCACAGAGCCATCCCCAGCGCCCGGGCCATCTTTGCTCCAATGGAGCCTTGGCTGCGGGAGGGGAAGAGAGAGACAGGGAGGAAAGCGCGGCGGAGGGGTGGAGAAGCAAATGGGCGCTTCTCCTGTGTGCCCTGGCCGGGAATCGAACCCGGGTCCTCCGCACGCTAGGCCGACGCTCTACCGCTGAGCCAACCGGCCAGGGCCTAACTTATTGATATTTTTATGATAACATTTCAGACTACTGTGTGTCCTCTAAATTTCATGGTATATACAATCTTCATGACAACTTCTTATTTCCCACTTCATTTTTTCAAATTTATGGTAGATTTAAAGTTCTAACTCTTAGTATATTAAGAGCTAGATTGAGTTGTAAAAATACTTGGTGAATGATGATCAAGTGAGAGCATGAACACTATGAAGGGAGCAAAGAACACTTAGGGATGGCTCTGTCCACTTGCATGAAATATGAGAGGACGGGATGGACCCAAAATGCTGAGAGAAAGTCCCACTGAGCTGCTGCTCTTCTTTCTTGCTTGCTCTCATACATATGGATTAATTTACGGATTTTCTCATGGTAATTTTTTTAATTGTGGTACTAACAGGAGATCTGCTCTATTGCCAAATTCTTAGTGCACTATACAGTTTTAACTATAGGCATGATGTTGTACTAGCAGATCTCTAGAACTTACTCTTCTTTTATAACAAACTGTGTACCTACTGAATAGCAACTCCCCATTCTGCCCCCCACCCAGTTGCTGGCAACCCCCATTCTACGGTCAGTTTCTATGAGTTGGACTATTTGTAGGTGCCTCATTTACATAAAATTGTGCAGTATTTGTCTTTCTGTGACTGGTGTATTTCACTTAGTACAATGTCCTCCAGGTTCATCCATATTATTGCGTATGGTAGGATTTCTACTTCTGGGTACATGTCCAAAAGAATTGAAAGCAGGCTAAGAGCTCTCTGCACTCCCATGTTCTTTCAGTATATTCACAATAGCCAAGACAGGGAAACAGTCTGAATGTCTATTGCTGGATAAATGGACAAAGAAAAATGTGGTGTGTTTGTGTGTGTGTATGTGTGTATATGTATACACACACATACAATGAAGTATTACTCAGTGACACGCTAACTTTAATTCTGTATGTTTGTCAGTTCCAATCCTTAGTATTTGACTCCCTTATTAATGAATATCTTAATAAGATGCAGGTACACAAAATAGTTATGGAGATGTAAAAGCATAGGAAATATATAATAACTATATATGGTGCCAGATGGGTCCTGGAAATATTCGGGGTAATACTTTGTAAAGTATATGATTGTCTAGCCACTTTGCTGTACACTGGAAGATAATAAAAAGTAATATTGAATGTGAACTGTAATTGAAAAATAAAAAAGGTGCAGCTAGAAATGACTTTTGGAGAAAAAAAAAAGAAAAAAAATGACTATGTAGTTAAAAATGTGGCCGAATCTTAAAGTATTGTCCTGGTGACTTTGTTAAATGATCTAAGCAATATGATTTTATCCTTAGGAGAATAAGGTGGAAAGAAAAATAAAGGATTTGTCCATATGGGGAGAGAGAAAGGAGAGAAAAAGAAGTGTATGTGGAGGAAGGAGAGGTGTGGCCAAGGAACTGGTGACTTCCTTTCTCAGGAGAGACTGGTGTGATCCAAGCGACATTCCTGTAGACTGAGTCTAGGAAACATAATAATAGGGCAGGAAGAACCTCTAAATGCCGTTACCCTTATAGGTGAAGAGGATGTGTTTTTTTTCTTTTGTTTATTGATATTTAGAGTAAATGAAAAGTATATACCAATTAAATCTAAATCTTAAGAAGTGGAAGGCTGTACACTTAGGGATAACTGATGGTCTCTCCATAAATTCAGACTATTTTGATTACTATAACAATGATAGACATAAAATAATGTACATAAATAATATTCAATAGTGTACTTATAATGAAAAAGATGAAAGCAAGAAATGTTTGTTTCTGTATTCTAAATATAAAGTATACTTAAATGTATAGTTCACTAATAAGTTATTCTAATTTATTAGGAATAATTCTTTTTATTATTTTATTAAAGACTTTGAGTAATTTGTCTCTTTAGTAACAGCTGTATTAAAGAAAACTTTAGAAGTAGGAGGGCCATTATCTTACCAAGAAGTTGGTAATAAATGTAGTAAATTATCTATTAAGGGTCCAAAGTCTTAATGAAATTTGTTCATAAAAGAATGAGAATTATGAAATTGGGAAGAACTTGTCGTAGATAAACTTTTTTTTTTTACACTGTCCTAGGATAGAATGGACCACCTCAGCAGCTTCTGAGGCTAATACATTGCTATCACCACAATCACTTTAGCAAACGTGGTTCCCCTCACTTCTGCAACATCATGCAGAGTTAGTGATCGAGTTTGCACTTAGATAAACTTTTGAACTTCCAAATAGTCATCCCCCCCAATACATTGTTCATGATTCTCTTTTTTCTTCCTCAATCTTAAGTAAATAATTTGTCAATCTGGTGTTTGATCATTTCCTTGTATTCTATTGAAACTTTAAGGAGAAACTTGGAGTTACATCATTTGAAACCTTTTTTTTTTTTAAAGTGAGGAGGGGAGATAGTGAGGCAGACTCCCGTATGCATCTGAGACAGGGATCTACCCGGCAACCCCCTCTGGAGCTGATGCTATTTTTAGTGCCAGAGGCTGATGGGGGGGCGCACGGGGGGGCAGTCGACAGCACACTGAAACCAATTGAGCCACTGGCTGAGGTGAGGGAAGGAGGGAAAGCGGGGGGAGGAGGGGGCGAAGCAGTTGGTTGCTTCTCCTGTGTGCCCTGATTGGGAATCAAACCCAGACATCCATAAGGCCAGGGCCTTATTTTTCCAAATTATATCTGAGAATTGTTTTTAGGGAATGATTTTGGTAACTTACTATTTTTCCACTACCACTTAAATATGATTTAAAACTTTTTAAAAATTTCTTAAAACTCGGCCCTGGCCAGTTTGCTCAGTGGTAGAGCATTGGCCTGGTGTGCAGAAGCCCCGGGTTCGATTCCCGGCCAGGGCATACAGGAGAAGCGCCCATCTGCTTCTCCACCCCTCCTCCTCTCCTTCCTCTCTGTCTCTCTCTTCCCCTCCCGCAGCCAAGGCTCCATTGGAGCAAAGATGGCCCGGGCACTGGGGATGGCTCCTTGGTCTCTGCCCCAGGCGCTAGAGTGGCTCTGGTCGCAACAGAGCAACGCCCCGGAGGGGCAGAGCGTCGCCACCTGGTGGGTGTGCCGGGTGGATCCCGGTCGGGCGCATGCGGGAGTCTGTCTGACTGTCTCTCCCCGTTTCCGGCTTCAGAAAAATACAGGAAAAATAAATAAATAAAAAAAAATTTCTTAAAACTCTTTAAGATAGACATAGAGATGTGAAGAGATAAATATTGTGTTCAAAATGGTCAGTCTTCAACTCTGGAGCATATTATTCCACAATTATAATCAAAGTATACATGTGAACATCTGTTTATTTATATATTAGTTCAGAGTGCCTAGTCGTGTCATACAGCTGATGTACTCACAGCTTTATTGAAACTTACCAGAGAGGCTCTCTGGGGAGACTCACAAAACAGTTGCCTTTCATATCTTAAAATTATAGTGGGAATATTTAATTTGAGAAATATACTTTTAGGGAATATTCCTTTATAAGATGTAAAATCAGAACATCTGAGCTGGAAGATACTAACAGGCATCTCATCGAAAGCAGTCCTTTCACATAAGAGGAGAAAGTCGTCCAGCAGAGTGAGGGCGGCTCTTGCAAGACCACCTGTGAGCTAAGACAGGTGTCCTGATTTCAGGACACCTCCTGGTCTGGCTGTAGTTTCTTCTACTGTTTCTTGCTGCCAGTTTGACCAGAGCAGCAAAAGATGTGAAGGAGATTAGTACTTCGTTTTACCAGATTTAACTTCATTTGTTATTTTAGTGAGTGATGTCTATAGTATAGGTACTCTATCTACATTTTAATTCATTATTCTATTTCAGATTTAGTAACTTGGATAAATCAAGGTCTAGGTTTAAATTTGAAAAGCAACTGCTTAAATTAGACCAGAATATGTTCGCATTTTTTCACATTTTAGAATATCAAGAAGTTTACCAATGGTAACTTGTCTGTGTGGCCAGTGTACTTGTTTGGGATTTTTAAAAATCCATGTTTTGTACCTAATTTCAACAAGTTGGTCTGTGTTAATGTTTGTTAGTGGTGCCTTACAACTCTGTTTATACACAACTTTTTATGGAAGCAATTTTGGATTATAATTTTGTGATTGGAATTTTTTAATAAACTGGCTTTAGATTCATGGTCACTTAATCTTTCACCACATTCAGATGAATTAGTGCAATGTTACTTAATTCAGACCTTCTTTTTAACTGGAGCAAACAAATTAGAGATTAAGTCATTCAAAAATGTTTCGGCTTGACTTCTCATCAGTTACCCTTTTTCAGAGACTTAAAACAGGAATGCATGATATTATGAGGGAATTATAAGGTGACTGCAACAAAATTAACTTACTTTAATGTATTGAACAGCATTGCTTTAAAGCTGGCAGTGGTTGACTTTTCAGAAAATTTAGAGAAGAAATCACTTTTGTGCTATGGGGACTTTGTGCATGTTTGTTTTTGTTTAGGTATTCTTGTCTGGCTGCCCTGCAGTGTTGCAGCTTAAGCAGTGTTAGGTAATGAACTCAGTGACGTTCCCTGGCCTTTAGATCCCTGGACTGAGACATCCTAAGAGCAAACTCGGTGTGCAGTGACAGCAGCAGGCTGAGCACATGTGTGTGTGGCGCTTTCTTAAGCACACCGAAGCACAATGAAGCACATTGAGGTTTTTTTAGTCAACACTTGAAAATCATTGGCACTAGTTTCAGGCTTTTCACTTGAGTTTCTTTGTGTTTTCATTATTTGTTTTAAATCCTAATTGGCCAAGGCTGGAGGAGGAATTATGTTTCAGTTTAACTTCCCTTTTCAAAGTAGTTAAACTAGTTGAAGCTGTAGTTTTACTTAAGATGTACTTTTCACTTTGGTATATTTCAGTAGCTCTCAATCATTAGCATGCATCAGAATCATGGGGAGGGGGTTCACCGAGACGTTATTATGTAAGGTGACCAATCGTCCTCCTTTAGGGAGGACAGTCCTTCTTTTATAAGTTCTGTCTTCCCTTGAAAAGTGTCCTCTTACATGTCCTCCTTTTTGATATTGGAAGACTAAGCTGTAAATGTCCGTATTCGATCGATGCAGAGTCAATCCATTGTGTGTGATGTGACGTATTTTTATCTAAATGAGTACTTTTTTCTTACAATTATTTTTAAAAATTAATAGGCATATAAGCATAATTACAATATAAAATATTACAAATATTTTATTATGTATTTATATTATAGTATATTATTGCAATGAATAAAATGTTTATTTACAATACTGTTTTCTTCAATTTATTTTTGTCCTCCCTTTCATTGTAAAAAACGTTGGTCACCGCCTGACCTGTGGTGGTGCAGTGGATAAAGCGTCAACCTGGAAATGCTGAGGTCGCCGGTTCGAAACCCTGGGCTTGCCTGGTCAAGGCACATATGGGAGTTGATGCTTCCAGCTCCTCCCCACCTTCTCTCTCTGTCTCCCTCTCTGCCTCCCTCTCTGTCTCTCTCTCTCCCTTTCTCTCTCCTCTCTAAAATGAATAAATAAAATTAAAAAAAAAGTTGGTCACCTTATATTATGGGAGCCCTGACTGCAGAGTTGCTGATTCAGTGGATATGGAGTAGAGCCTGAGAATTTTTTTTTTTTAATTGTTATTTTTTTTTTAAATTTTTTATTTATTCATTTTAGAAAGGAGGGGGGGAGAGAGAGAGAGAGAGACAGACAGACAAACAGACAGAGAAGGGGGGAGGAGCTGGAAGCATCAACTCCCATATGTGCCTTGACCAAGCAGGCCCAGGGTTTCGAACCGGCGACATCAGCATTTCCAGGTTGACGCTTTATCCACTGTGCCACCACAGGTCAGGCAGCCTGAGAATTTTCATTTCGAACAAGTTCTATCTAAGATACTGTAGGTGCTGCTGATCTGGGCACCGTGGTTTGAGAACTTCTGTTCTAGTTAGGGATAAACCAATGGGAACTATTCAGAGAGAAATTTATCCTAAGGATATTTTTACTTTAGCTTATATAGATATTTAACAAAACCTCCAGTTTATGAAATATGTTTGAGAAAATAAAATGGGATTAATCCTCAAAGTTCCTTTGGAGGTGGTGAGGCATCATCAATGGATATGTGTGGATGAATAATGTATGGCTTCACATTTTTTGGAGTTACTGTGTCCGAAGTGATGGTGTTCCAGCTACATGCTATTGTTCCATGGGAGTTTCCTGGAAATTGACAGTTAAGAATTAAATGTGTGACAGATTCTAGGCATTTTAGGTATAAGGAATGGCATATTTAGCCCTGAAGTGAGCGTAGAGAGGCCCTATTGTATTAGATTTGCTTGACTGAAGTCAGAATAGGATGAGATGCAATAGGAAATGACTGAAAGATGGAAATGGGGGGATATAACCAAAGTTAAATTCAAGGTTAAAGCCTGGGGAGCCCTATAGTTTAATGGTGATGAAAGGGAGCAAATGACAAGGTCAAAATGGCTCCTTAAAAATGATCCTGGATGCTTAATATAGATGTTTTGAGAGGAGGAGCTAAAGATTAATCTTCCAAGTAATATTTTAGTGCCTGTGTTTTAAGTCCTGGCCGGAGATAAACACATTCTATCTCTGAATGTGTCAAGTTCACAATCTAGGGGGAAAGACTGGAGAGAAACTCATGATACATTATAACATAATGGGATACTTTAAAGCCATCCAGTGCTGATGCACCCATGAGCTCATGAGAGAGGCCTCTGGGAGAAGGTAGGAGGGCTTCAGGGACCGTAAGCCTAATCTCAAAGCATGAAGTAGCTCAAAAGAGGGAGAGAAGAGTCGGGAGCCAGGTGGGAAGAGAAAACCTCCTGTGTGTCCTGTGGGGATATGGGAGGGCAGGGCTGTTGATAGAATTCTGGGGATGCTTCATGAAAGACTTGTGGGTTTGTGAGGGGGCAGGGCAAGACCTGAGGCGACTAACCGTGGCCAGGTCATGAATGTGAGAGCTGCACTGTGGACTTGACTCAAGGGGAGTAAGTGCCATAGAAGCAACGGTTTTAAGGGAGACGGTGTGGGGAGGGTTCCATCTGATGAAGGGTTTTGAGGCATTTAAGCCCACCTGTCTCTCAGACTTTGAGGGAGGAGGAGGAGGAGGAGAGGAAAAACTAAAGAAAAGAAATGAATTACCTCTGAGAAAAAGAGAGGACTTCAAGACATATTTAGGAGTTAGGATTGATAGGATTTGGTTGGTGGCAAGTGAGAGTTTGAGGGAGAGGACTTGTTTTGGCTTATAGCTTTCTGGCCTTGAGACCTGGGGCCCTTCACCAGGGTGGAGCACATGCAAGGACAAACAGGCTCGGGGACTGGATGATGCCTGCATTTAGGAACTTACTACATTTTAAATTTTGATCTGGGATAATGATAGTGGGAATGTAGAGGGCCTACCTGGCCGGTTGACTTAGTGCTAGAGTGTCGGCTCAGCGTGTAGATGTCCCGGGTTCTGTTCCCAGTCAGGGCACACAGGAGAAGCAACCATCTGCTTCTCCACCCATCCCCTCCCATCTCCTGCAGTCATGGCTTGACTGGTTTGAGCGCACTGGCGCTGGGTGCTGAGGATGGTTCCTTGGAAGCTCTGCCTCAGGTACTAAAAATAGTTCAGTTGTGAGCATGGCCTGAGCCAGGATTGCCAGGTGGATCCCAGTGGAGGTGCTGGTGGGAGTCTGTCTCTGTCTCCCCTTCTCTCACTTGGAAAGAAATGGAAAAACAAAACGCCTATCTGAGAAAAGTTGTCTGGGAAATATTAGTTGAATTTGGTTTGTAAATATGGTGAAGGGGAGAGAGTGGGAAAAAAACCCACCTCATTAGGTACATTAATCTCAGAAATTTCAAAAAGGTATTCACAGATAAAATTGAAAAATGAAAATTGATAGCAGTAAATATAAGCTATTCTGAAGGATATCTGGATTGAATGTATGTTAAACTTTAAAATTAATAAGTGGGTTTATATATATTAATTTGAATTTGGAAGCCAATTATGTTATTCCTTTGAAGCATGTCCATTTTTTTCCTCAAAGGTTTATATAGGGTGATTGGTGATGCTTTGTGTAATGCCAGTGGCCGAGGCCAGGCAGGTCCACATTGGATTTGGGCAGATGGTAGAGAAATTGTGGAGCCAGAAAGCGTTGGGCCATTCTATTTAATAGATCTTGCAATGGTGGATGAGCACTCAGGCAGGGGAAACTGCCTTTCAGTCAGATGAACAGCAAAATGGCCCCTCCCAGTGGCAGGCAGGCAATCCACGCATCTGCAGTCCCCTTGAGCGCAAGCACCCACAGCCTTATACAGGCCCTGCACATGTGGTGCCGTTGTGCACCCACGCATCAATCAGGTAGAGTGCTTACAGTCAGGACCAGTGAGCAAGTCTAACACAGCTGCCCCACACTTTGATCACATTCTGAAATATCCAGTCTTATATGGAAGGCTAAGTAGGTAGTAGTAAACCTATCAAAGGTAGTATATGTAAGTGGAAATTTAAATAATGCATTGTATAAAATATATAAATAAATAAGTAAATAAATAATGCATTGGGTTGACTTTCTAATGAAAACAGATAACTTTATACAAATTGTAAAATGATTAGTCAATATTTGTTTTTAATTTTTTATCTTTCTTAGATAATTAGCCAATTTCTCAGACTTTGTTTATCTCTACTCATGAGATAGATTGGCTTTGGTTTTATTAGTCCTGAGAGGTTTGGAAAATGTATTCACAAAGAAAGAAAAAATATCCATTATTTCATTTCTTTTTCTAGTGTCATTTGTACTGCAGTTCTGTATGGGAAAGGTGTATTTCTTGTGGATCTTTTTTTTTAACTTACTGGATTTATAAAAACCTCTGAGTTAAATAGTTTCATATGAGAATTTAGTGACAAATTTCAGTTTTGCATTGAGTTTCAATGACACTAATTAGATGCAGGTGGCACTGTTGGCAGTGGTTAGTATGGATGAAGGTCAAAATGGAGAATAAGCAGTAGGTGTGCTTTTTCAGCCAAACACTCATAGTGCTATGAGTCAGCTTTGAAGTGACATTGACATTGGCTTAAATTACAACTATATAGTCACTTATAGTTTGCACTGGGTGTGGGGGACAGCCTGTAAGCAGGCAGGGTCATTATAGCCTAAGGCTTAGTTTTAAGACTAAGCCTTTCCCACCCTAAGTGACTCTGTATCAGAGACTTCCTTGTTTGTATATTGGATTAAAGGTTTTGATTTCTACACTATAAAATGGGGCAGACCCGGGAGTTTGCTCTCTCTCTTGGTTGCTGAGATTAGCATTAGAGAGCAGAGCAGAGAAAGGCCACGTGGAGGAGAGGAGAAGCAGCCAAGATGGCAGAATGTTGAGGGAGAAGCCAGTTTGTGCAGAGAGGAGATGGGGAACAGAGATAAATAAGGCTGGTGAGGTAGAAACCTTTGATTCTAGGAAACTCGGATTAGTCAGTGGCTTTGGGAGCCCTGAATGGAAAGGGAAGTGTTTTCCCATTGTGTGTATTTCTTGCCCGCCGGGTGCAAACTAGGATTAAAGGTAATGGCCCACCAGTTCTTGGCTCCGTTGTTTCATTACCATCTGTCTATATCAAATGCAAACCTGCATGGGCCAGGCGGCTGTGATGGTGCCCTTGGATACTGGCTTTACAATTTCATTAAGTTTTGGTATCACATCTATAAAATGGAGACACTGCTAACTATAGAGGTATATCAGAAATAAAGTTAAACTTCATGTGAAATTTGTTTTGCAATGCTGAGATAGAATTTCTATTGGTTTCTTGTTGCCACTGTAACAAATTTGTTGTAAGTGACTAAAATCACGAATTTATTGTCCTACAGTTCTGGAGGTCACATGTCTAAAATGAATCTTAACGGATTAAAATCAAGGTGTCAACTCAACAACAAACAAACAAACAATCCCATAAAAAAATGGGAAGAGGATATGAACAGACACTTCTCCCAGGAAGAAATACAAATGGCCAACAGATATATGAAAAGATGCTCATCTTCTTTAGCTATTAGAGAAATGCAAATCAAAACAGCAATGAGATACCACCTCACACCTGTTCGATTAGCTATTATTAGCAAGACAGGTAATAGCAAATGTTGGAGAGGCTGTGGAGAAAAAGGAACCCTCATACACTGTTGGGTGGGAATGTAAAGTAGTACAACCATTATGGAAGAAAGTATGGTGGTTCCTCAAAAAACTGAAAATAGAACTACCTTATGACCCAGCAATCCCTCTACTGGGTATATACCCCAAAAACTCAGAAACATTGATACGTAAAGACACATGCAGCCCCATGTTTATTGCAGCATTGTTCACAGTGGCCAGGACATGGAAACAACCAAAAAGCCCGTCAATAGATGACTGGATAAAGAAGATGTGGCACATATACACTATGGAATACTACTCAGCCATAAGAAATGATGACATCGGAACATTTACAGCAAAATGGTGGGATCTAGATAACATGATACAAAGCGAAATAAGTAAATCAGAAAAAACCAGGAACTGCATTATTCCATACGTAGGTGGGACATAAAAGTGAAGCTAAGAGACATTGATAAGAGTGTGGTGGTTACGGGGGGGGGAGGGGGGAATGGGAGAGGGAAAGGGGGAGGGGGAGGGGCACAAAGAAAACAAGATAGAAGGTGACAGAGGACAATCTGACTTTGGGTGACGGGTATGCATCATAATTGAACGACAAGATACCCTGGTCTTGTTATCTTTGAATATATGTATCCTGATTTATTGATGTCACCCCATTAAAAAAATAAAATTATTTAAAAAAAAATAAAATAAAATAAAGTGGCAAAACTATGAAAAAAAAAAATCAAGGTGTCAGCAGGGCTCTTTGCAACTTGAGGCTCTAGAGGGAGAAACATTTCTCTGCCTTTTCCCTCCTAGAGGCAGCTGGCATTTTTGTGCATAGTAGTCAAGTCCCCCTCTTCATCTCCGTAACAAGAACACTTGTAATTACATGTAGGCCCACCTCAATAATCTAGGACAGGAGTCCCCAAACTAGGGCTCTGTGGGCTGCATGCGGCCCCCTAAGGACATTTATCCGGCCCCCGCTGCACTTCCGGAAGGGGCACCTCTTTCATTGGTGTCAGTGACAGGAGTATAGTTCCCATTGAAATACTGGTTAGTTTGTTGATTTAAATTTACTTGTTCTTTATTTTAAATATTGTATTCGTTCCCGTTTTGTTTTTTTACTTTAAAATAAGATATGTGCAGTGTGCATAGGGATTCGTTCATAGTTTTTTTTTATAGTCTGGCCCTCCAATGGTCTGAGGCATAGGGAACTGGACCCTGTGTAAAAGGTTTGGGGACCCCTGGTCTAGGACATCTCCGTATCACAAGATCCTTAACTTAATCACATCTGCAAAGGTTCTTTTGCCATATAAGGTGACATTAGAAAATTTCAGGGATTAGAGCATATGAAAATCTACGGTTTGGAGATGATTATTATTCAACCTACCACAGTGTTCAATAAGTTATCAATATTGTGAATAGGAGTAAAAAATTAGAAATAGAATTTTTTAAACTAAAACTCTACCGTAGTACAATATGAATTATCTATGTATATGCAATCTATTTTATATATGGATGTATTTTAAAGAATGTTCTTAACCATTCTGGGGTGCATGATAAATGGGACCTAAAATATATAAATTTAGATAATGGCTTAAGCAAGGTTTTAATTGGAGGAGCATCTGAGTTGGTCAGACTCTAGATGGGATATTATGCCATACAGCTGTAATGGACAAAATGAAGCTCTGACAAGCGTTTCTTTACCACTTTATGTCTGAAAGACAAGTGGACTTGCATGCATTTTTTTCCATGGTAATGAGAATGCTGAGCTCCTCGTTATTCTAAGTTGTAATTCTTTCAGCATTTAGTACATATTTTCTGAATGTTAGTTATGATTCAGGGCTAATGTCTTGCCCTTGGATCTGATAGTATGTTTTTAATTAACTTCTCAGGTGCGTAGTAATTGGTTGGCTGTTTGCTTTGCTCTCATGCATTTGATATCTTTTTCTAGATTGTAGTCATTAAACAACCTTTTCAGCTAATTTTAGGCCCATGGAAATCTTGAGTATGCTGTATTTGATTAAGGAGAGTTAGTTAAATTCTTAGATCCTCTGAAACATGGTTCTCAAATATGGACAGCCTGTGTGGCTCCCCCCTCCCGTGAGGGGGTATATTTGACAGTATCTGGATATTCTGAGTCTCCTGACACTCAGGAAGGGCAAGCGCTTCTGGTGTGCAGTGGATGAGGCCAGGAACGCCGTTTACATCCTGCAGTGCACAGGAGGCTCCCCACAACAAAAAATATAAGATCAAGAAACCCTGCTCTAAATTCATATTGGCTGTGAACCTTTGGATTAAACAAAATTGAGAAAAATTTAGTTTTTTTTCTCTTGGAATTGTTCCAGTAAACAGATAAAGAAAGGCTTATCCTGAACAGGCAAAATTTAAGACTAAAATGATCTATGATGAACTTGGGCTGGAGATTTTTTGAGGAGGGCGGGACACTTATTTTTCCTCTGCTGAAAATTAAAAATTTGGAACAAGTCTGGCTTATAGACAATGGAGAATAATTCACTTCTAAGCAAAATGGAGACTTCTGAATGTGTAGCATCAATACTTGGACAATATGGAGTTTGTACTCTATGCATACATAGCACATTTTATATAAACTACACCTAAGGAATTGGTGTAAGAATAACTGATAGGTAATAATTTATATCACCTGACGCTTTGCAGAGAACTTTCACGTGCACCAGAAGGAAATAATGTTTACATGCTAGATACTTCAGATCTGTTTTGTTTGACGGAGTTCCTATTATGCACAGCAGCGTTCTGCTCCTTAATACACTCTTAACCACTTTTCTTCCTTTCCATCTCACTTATCTTATTCCTCCCTCACTTGTGTTTCCTAAGATCACTTCCCATGTAAAGTATGTGCACATGATTCCCTGTCTCATAGTTGGCTTTAGGGATCACAAACTAAAACAGCTTGGCTACCAATGTCTACAAAGAGATACTTAAAGATTTTCCAGTACCGCCTGACCAGGCGGTGGCGCAGTGGATAGAGTGTTGGACTGAGATGCTGAGGACCCAGGTTCGAGACCCCCGAGGTCACCAGCTTGAGCGCGGGCTCATCTGGTTTGAGCAAAAGCTCACCAGCTTGGACCCAAGGTCGCTGGCTCGAGCAAGGGGTTACTTGGTCTGCTGAAGGCCCGCGGTCAGGGCACATGTGGGAAAGCAGTCAATGATCATCTAAGGTGTCACAATGTGTAATGAAAAACTAATGATTGATGCTTCTCATCTCTCCGTTCCTGTCTGTCTGTCCCTCTCCCTGACTCTCTCTCTGTCTCTGTAAAAAAAAAAAGATTTTCCAGTACCAATAAACAAAGACCCAGTAGACCTTTTGAAAAGCAAAAACTCAATAAGCAATATAGGTTGTGGCAAAAGTAAGTTTGCAGTTGCAAGTAGGTAAAACAGAGTTTATTCTTTTATCATTATTTATTAATAATTGTATTTTTCATATGGCCCCACCTTGTATATATAAGAAGAAAATATGCAGCACTTTGCAAAGATTTTTTACCTTCAGTCCTATTAAAATTTTGCCATTTTCTCATGTTTTATGGTTCACAGTTTGAGGAACACTGACTTTGAAAGTACCTTACCTGGTACAGGGGAATGTGAATCCTAAATTCTTCTGTACACTCAGTAGAATTTATTAGACAGTATAGTTGACAGGTTAATGGGATAAAGGAATGCACAACTGGAGTTGAAGGTGGAAGCTAAGGTGGTCCTGGGGCAGATACCTGGGGGCTCATTTGTTCTCTGAGCTGCTTCACTTTTCTGAAGAAGCCTTCTCACCAGTTTCAACATTCCCTCATACCACTTCAAAAATATGAATTCTGTATTCTACATTATTTTTTCTGAAACTCTTTTAAGGCATATGTTTGTCCACAATTTAAAAAAAATGCATTTGTTAAAGTGACTCATAGATTTTTTTTTTTTGCCCAAGACAAGAAATACTCCTAAACAGAAAAAAAAAAAAAAGCCAGCAAGCCTGACCTGTGGTTGCACAGTGGATTAAGTGTCAACCTGGAATGCTGAGGTCACTGGTTTGAAGCCCTGGGCTTGCGCGGTCAAAGCACATACCAGAAGCAACTATGAGTTGATAACTTCCCGTTCCTCTCCCGCCCCACCTTTCTTTCTCTCTCCTCTCTCAAATCAATAAATAAAATACAAAAAAAAAAAAAAAGAAAGAAAAGATATCTCACTTGGCATGTTGTTGTTGTTCCAAAATTATTATGTAAAGGACTAAAGATTTAGTATTTATAGTGAAATTTCATATTGACTTTGCTGAGCCTGGGCTCAAATGTTTGGAAGGACACGTAAGATGTCTAGTTCAGGGTTCTCCTAAATTCTGTCTTTAGGAACATCAGGAGTTTGAGAGGATTTTTGTTGAAGTTAATACATTATGTTTCCTCCTTTGAGGAGAAGTAATCAGTAATTGTGGTTAGAGGTAAGCTATCATAAAGAAGGGTTAGGAAAAGAGCGAGCAGTCACTCCTCAGCCCCGTCTCTCCCTCACACGTTGCTGACCCCGTCTGCCCCTCGGCCTCGCTCGCCTTCCCTCGGGCACCGCTCCCACACCCTGGATGCTTCTCTGCTTTGCTGGCTTGTTCTCTACTTTTTAACCTTTATGTGTTGGG
Source organism: Saccopteryx bilineata (assembly GCF_036850765.1). Classification (NCBI taxonomy): domain Eukaryota; kingdom Metazoa; phylum Chordata; class Mammalia; order Chiroptera; family Emballonuridae; genus Saccopteryx; species Saccopteryx bilineata. Next base: position 74,975,354 of record NC_089495.1, on the reverse strand, counting down.
CTCAATCCTTGACCTCTCCTCTATCTACACCTATTTGTTAGGTGATCTCATTTTAGCTTCATACCTTACCTTTCTTTTCTAGGCTGACCGCTCCCTAGATCAGCAATTTTCATCCAGTGCGCCGCCAGAATTTTTTAAAACATGCAGTACCGGACTGTATAGTCAAGGGCACTGACCTCTTTTCCCTTAGATTGTCAAATTAAAAAATGACAGCAGCCAGCAAAACAATAGACATTCGTGTGAGTGAATCAATTATATCTATTTTTATTGTCATATCAACAAAAAATAAATATTTTGGTGAGCCACAGAGTTTTAGTAATTAGTGTATGTGTGCTATGAAATGGAAAAAGTTTGAAAATTGCTGTCCTAGTTTGTATCTCCCACCTGAATCGCTCCTTGAACATCTTACTTGTATACCTAATTACCAGTTGCTTCACCTTTCTACTTTGTCTATTAAGTGTCTGTAAAGTCAGTAGCCGTGTCTACCATCACAGCAGCCTGGCCCATGCAGGTTCACATTGGATTTGGACAGTTGGTAAAGAAACAATGGAGCCAAAAACTGATGGGCCATCATCTTTAATCCTAGCTTGCACCCGGCGGGCAAATAAAACATACACTGGGCTCCAAAACCCACTCATTCAGTGCTCACAAAGCTACTGACTTACCCGAGTTTCCTAGAATCAAAGGTTTCTAGCTCACCAGACTTATTCACCTCTGTTCCCCATCTCCTTCCTTCTTCCTGCACAAACTCTGCACAAACTGGCTTCTCACTCTACACTCCGCCATCTTGGCTGCTTCTCCTGGCCTCCTCCACATGGCCTTTCTCTGCTCTCCTCTCTGCTGTCTCCTCTAATGATAATCTCAGGAACCAAGACCGCAAGCTCCTGTTCTGCCCCATTTTATAGTGTAGATGCATAACCTTTAATCCAATATACAAAATAGGGAAGTTTCTAATACAAAGTCACTTATCTGGGGCATGATGGAATTGTACCACCCCACATCAAAAAGGGTGGGAAAGGCTTAGTCTAAAACCAAGCCCCAGGCTACAAGGATCCTGCCTGCCCACAGCCGGCCCCCGACACACATTAATATCACCTGGACGATGAGCCTCCACGTGGGCAGCGCCATCTTTAACAAAGTGAGCATAATACATTTTATCCGCCCAACAGTGTCTCAAACTGAAAATGTCTGAAACCAAAACCCACTATTTTTATTGCTGCTGCTACCTAGTATTGTTGTCTACAGAAGTGAAATTACGGGTGAGCCTATAATTGGCATCCACTGTAGCCTCTCCCCAACACGTTTGATGTGAGTGTATCACTTCTACCATTTAGTATACAGAACATGCAAACACAGAACTGGATACTAAATTCTGTATTCAGGTATTGTCTGTTTCTGGGCAGCAGTCTAACAGGGGATATACGTGTGAGTCTCAATTGTGGAATCAGTTTGTGTAATAGCAAACATTCCATAAAGTAGAAAAGTAGAATTACAGAGAGTCTGTGGCCGAGAGAGAAATAAAACCCACCTTTCAGCTCCTACAGCAGCACTCTTCCAGTTCATTATTTCAGTGGAACTGGGCCAGTGTCTTCTAATGCATGCGTTTTTCCCTTTCTCTTTATGTGAAACTTAGCTATTTTTAGTAGTGTGTGGGAGGGGTGTGAAATTCAATGACAAATTATTTTTCAGATGAGGGTACTTACTCATTTATCATGTTTGGAACAAGCATTATGTTGCTAGGGCAAAAACTATTGAATTCCCAAGAGGTTTTTTTTCTCACATAGGTAAATGGAGAAATCACTAAGTTGATCGGTTTGTGGTCACTGATTATCTCCAGAGGTGGTGTTATTTTCTCAAGTGTCATTTTTACAGTTCCACAGCCTGGTAGAGCTGCATTTTGTAGCAGTGGCAGACTAAAATACGTGAGTCATATGTGTCTAACATGACTGGAAGATCATCAGTTAGAACAGAATTTCATTGTGAGGGATGGAGGTAGGAGAAAAGGAAGAATTTCTTTTCCTTTTTTAAATGCATCTTGCTTTTTGAGAGGAAGAAAGAATAAGGGCAGTTTTCCAATAATTCATCTTTAGCTTCTTTTATTTACGTATCTATTTTTTATTTGATAGTCATTAGAGAAAGGTGGTCGTATTTGCTCTATTTTAAATAATGTAATAGATGAGTTTTATTGTTAGAAAAATAGGACTTATGTTAATGGGGAAAGGAGCCATTACCTAGTAGCTTCCTAGTACCCTTTTTTGGATTCCTGCATTTGGAATAAAAGCAGGCCTTTTTCTCAAAAGTGATAAGGAGTGTTAGAAATTTTCAAATGCTGTTTCTTAACATTTCACTTAGTATCCTTAGGGTTGCTCAGAATCCCTCCTTTCCGTCCCTCGGGAAGCAGACTGTCCTGTTTCCTGTAGAAAAAGGATGCCAGTGCTGCCGTGAGGAGGACACCTGCTTTGAGTTGTCTCAATGGTCTCCTGCTGCCGTGTACACGCCTCCACCCTTCCCCATACATATCTGACAGATTGAAAGCAGATGCCATCCACACACTTTTCTACTTGTGACTGCTTATGAAATCATGATTCAGGACCTCATTTCTTGACATTTTTAAAGTTGTGAACAGGTGGCCAGACTTCATAAGCAACAACTGGATTACTTAGTGGTTTGGAGTGGGACCAAGTAACTCATGAGCCCAGCTTCTCTAACATCAACCCCTTTTCCCAAGAGGCAACATTCAGTTTATCTGGGGCCTCCCAGGGAAGGCTGGGGCAGGGCTAGAACCAACTCTAGGAGGGTTGGGTCCCTAGAAAGAATCCAGCCTTCTTCTGGGAAGTGGCCTCAGGAAGTGGATGCCTGAGGACATAATCACCTTGAGTTGCAGTTTTTCTGAGCAATAAAGGTGGAGGCTTATTCTGGGTCAAGAGCAGGGGTAGTCAACCTTTATACCTACCACCCTCTCTTGTATCTCTGTTACTAGTAAAATTTTCTAACTGCCCACTGGTTCCACAGTAATGGTGATTTATAAAGTAGGGAAGTAACTTTACTTTATAAAATTTATAAAGCAGAGTTACAGCAAGTTAAAGAATATAATAATAATTACTTAGCAAGTACTTTATGTCGGATTTTTGCTAAGTTTGGCAGAATAAATCTTTATAAAACAACTTACTATAGTTAAATCTATCTTTTTGTTTATACTTTGGTTGCTCCATTACCACCCACCATGAAAGCTGGAACGCCCACTAGTGGGCCGCAGGGACCAGGTTGACTACCACTGGTCAAGAGAAAGGGACTATTGGGACTGTAGGATTGGGGAAGGAAAGAATGACTCCTTGTAGCAGGGAGGAGACTGGGTAGGGTAGGAAGCTGTAATTGGATTCCTTATAGAATTCCAGATTCCTTGTTAGCGAGGTGGAGCCAAACTTCTCTTGGTACCTGGGGCAAAATTTCCTATCAGACATTCCAGCATGAGTTGTTTTTTTTTTTGTTTGTTTTTTGTGTGGTTTTTTTTTTTTGTATTTTTCTGAAGCTGGAAACAGGGAGACAGACAGACTCCCGCATGCGCCCGACCAGGATCCACCCAGCACGCCCACCAGGGGGCGATGCTCTGCCCATCCGGGGCGTTGCTCTGTTGCGACCAGAGCCACTCTAGCACCTGAGGCAGAGGCCATAGAGCCATCCCCAGCGCCCGGGCCATCTTTGCTCCAATGGAGCCTCGGCTGCTGGAGGGGAAGAGAGAGACAGAGAGGAAGGAGAGGGGCCGGGGTGGAGAAGCAGATGGGCGCTTCTCCTGTGTGCCCTGGCCGGGAATCGAACCCGGGACTTCTGCACGCCAGGCCGACGCTCTACCACTCAGCCAACCGGCCAGGGCCCAGCATGAGCATGAGTTTTTAATCACATTTCTTCAGATGATGTTTGATAAGATAAAGGTGTTTGATCTTTACAGAAGTGGCTTGGACAAGTTCAGAGCTGGGATTTGATAAGGGAAGATGCATTTGGAGCACAGAGATTTCCATTCTTAGGGGATTATGATTTGGGGCAGAACATGAAGAGATTGGACCTTGCAAAATTGCAAATGAGGAAATTGTTACTTTGAAGAAAAGAAAGGTGTAGTAGCAAGTATGGGAAAGTAACATAAAAAAGAGAAGTAGAATCCTGTTTTAAACTCTATGAAGCTTTATCTTATTTTTTTATTGATTTTAATTTATTGTGTTTACATATATTCTAGTGTCTCCCTGAATGCATACCCCTGTGTTCCCCTCAACATCCCCCTTGTCCCCCTCCCCCCAAAGCCTTCCTCCTTTCCCTCCAGGATTTGCTTTTCTGCTCTCTGTAACGCTGTGTTATGTGTGTATAATTTCACCAATCTCTTTCCCTTCTCTGACCCCATCCTCTCACCCCCTTGCCCTGTGTCCGGAAGCTTTATCTTAGATGAGGGAGAATGTCCTTCATTTCATCCCTCTCCATCCTTGATCTGCTCTGCGGGGCTGGCTCTGTGAGTGGCTTTAGGTGACTTATACCTGAGCATTTGAATGCTTGGCTGCTCTGAGGCAGGCTTGTGGTTGCTTTTCGGGTCACAGCCATGAATCAGGTATGGGTCCAGCTCTCTACAGTCCCCTGGAAGGGTCTCTAGGGAAGTCTGTGCTGGGTGCATGCACATTGACCTAGGGTTAACTCTTTGAGAAACAGAAGGTATTTGGAAATGTTTTTGATGAAGTCTTAGAAACACAACTGGCTGTACCAAATTATAATGAAATATATATATAATCTCATCCTTTGACACATTGTTCCCTAATTATGCTCTCAGTTATGAGGAAGATAGATTTTGGCCATGTAGGCACTTTTTTTTATCCCCCTTCAGATTTTGAGCTTTTGGGATAGTCAAGGGTGTTGGCCAAGAAGAAGTCCCTGGTAAACAAAGGATGGGTGAGGAGGGCTGGCTTGATGTTAGTATGGATGTTTGGTCAATAACAGTCATATCACACCATGCCTTGCTTTTGTTTGCCCTTATTCTAGAAATAATTTCTTATTCAAAGCCTTTCATGGCATGATGGCAAGGAAAGCGTAATATGAAAGTGTCTTGAGTTGTGCATCACAGAAATGTCTTTCCTGGGGGAATACTTTGTGCCGGGAATCCTGACTGGCCTCTGGATACTTCCCTTCCTCCAATACTGTTTGGTTGAGATGGATAACTGGAGGATAGTCTTGAAATGTCTCCTTTATTTGATCCACCTGGGTTAAGCACTTAAAAAAAATTTCTCATTTAAGCCCAATGAAACTGGTATGTAGTTTTCAGGCGAGACTATGGAGACACAGAGTTAAATAACATGATCAAGTTCTCATAGTTAATCACAGTGGATCCAAAATTCACACCCAGGGAGTCTTACCCCAGCACCTGCCCTCTTGGCCAAGCTGTCTTCTCAGGGAAGGGCCTGGCACAGATCTCCTGCAGAGAGCAGAGCACCTACACGGATTCTGTTTCCCTGGGCCTTTGGCTAGGTTAGTGGTGGTGCTTCTTCATTGATAAGTTGAACTAGTATTCTAAAATAGCTTTGAATAAAGAAAGGATCAGCCCTAGAGCTTTGTGGTTCTAAGTATATCTAACAGCTGTTAGGACAGATGGTTACAGATGAATGTGTCTACTGATGGGCTCACTTGAGAGTTGGTGGCTCTTTTTTCCTGACCTCTGACAGAAAGTTCTGGCCCTTTGTCAGGTAGTAAAGAAGTTACCAGAACTATTCCATTAGCAGAGTGGGAGATTATGTCTATGTTATACTTGCTAATTCTGACTGTCAAACCACAATATTTAAACCTTAGTGTATCTCAAATACAGCATAGGGAATATAGTCAATAATATTGTAATAACTATGGTTATTACATAGTTATGGTGCCAGGTGGGTACTTGAAATATCAGGGAAATTGCTTTGTACATTATATGGTTGTCTGACCACTGTGCTGTACACCTGAAACTAATATAAAATAATATATTGACTATCAACTGTGATTGAAAAAATAAAAAATAATAATTAATGTATGATAACAGAGAAGGCTAAGAACATATGCAACATAGTCATTTTTTTTCAAGCAGTGTTTCATTTCTACACCTTTTATGTTAAATTTGGGTTTCAAGGTGGGCTCGGATTCTTTGGCTTCTGTCTTACAGAACTCTTCTGGGAAGTATTTTTATTGTAGAGACTAGCACTTATATTATGTCTCAGTGCTTTAAAGTTGGTCTTTGTTTTTGAGTCTTTGCCTTTTTTTTGGTTACTTATCTATGATTGTAAAGAATTCCTTTTTATTGTAATTGTCAAGATAGTAGCTGAAAAAAGAAGCCCAATTATGAATATCAATATGATTTGAGTCAAAATTGGGTATGTTTAATAAGCTAGTCCAATTTAACTTTTTTTTTTTTTGACATCATGGGAATCTCCTGAGCTTTAATTATTTCAGGCTTTCTCTTGCTAAACTACATTTCTGTAAGCTAAATAAATGTTGTATTCAATTAGTATTTGAGAGCATCTATGTGCCATGCCTGTGCTTGACATTTTTAATAAAATACTTTTATATGCTTGCCAGGGATAGACATTGTCCTAAAGACCCTTGGGCAATGGCAGGGAACAAAACCACAAAAATTCTTTTGGATTCTTGTGGAGGAGAGACAGATAATAAGTGAATGCATGCAGTAGGTGGTTATAAATACAATAATAAAGCAGTGATGAGAGATGGGAGTGTCAGGCAGGCTGGCTGCAATTTTAAATATTGGGATCCAGCATGGCTTTGCTAGGGAGCCTTTGTGAATAAGATAGACCCTGTCCTCATATAGCTTAGTGATATCTGCTTGCTGATGAGCACTTGCCATCAGGGTAGGGACTCTGCTAAGTACCTGTGTGCGTTTCCTCCTAATCTACTGAACTAGGGGATCTTATTGCCAGTTTCTTCAGACGGGAACTGAAGCTTTGAGAATCAAGTAAATTGCCAAGACAAACATAGCCAATGGGACCCAGATCTGACCCAAAGCACATGCTCTTAAACGTGGTGTTTTTGCTAAGTCAACTCTTGAAATATTTGTTATGGGGGAATTAGCTAACTTTGGAGATAAGGCTGCCTTAATTTTGGTTTTTATGGGTTGGGCAGAAACTTGGCTGGCTCAAGGAGAGTCTTGTGTTACCATGAGCTTCCCCTCCACCCTGGTGCTTTTTCTATTTAAAAGGCCTTGGGGTTGTGTCCTGGCCACAGCAGGCAAAGGAGCTGCCTGGTTACTGACCTCCACGTAGTGGGATATGTTTGTTGTGTGTCAGAGTGGCCTCTAATGACTCCAGCAAATCATTGACTACTTGCATTCCTGGCACTACATTTCAGTGATAGGACACTAATTTGGCTGGCCTATGTATCATTATGCTCAAGAGCATGTTATAAATGCTCATATTTAGAAGGGAATGTAAAGTGAGTGAAAGGTTATAGTGCCAAGTTCACTGATTATTGTGCCTGTTTATAACAGGATAGGCCATACCTTTATTTATAATGATTGCTTTATTGTAATAAAAAGCAAATAGTAAATGAGTGTGTTGGATTAGAAACCTTTATAGAAGGCTGTGGGAAGTCTGAGGTTCAAGAGAGCTCTGTTGTTCCTTCTGCCCTCAGTGTGCTTATGACAACATTCAACATTTTTAATAGGGTAGTGATTTTTTTCATCCAACTATATCCTTTGCATTGGATGGTGCTTTTTCTTTTGTGCTCTGGCTAAATTAATATCTGAATTGTGTATGTTGGTTATTAATTTTAAAAAAAAGTTATGTACAGGCAGTCCTTGGGTTACGGCAGTCTTGACATATGACGTTTTGAGTTTATGATGCTCACTCCCATAAAAACTTAACAAAATGATATGTGTTTTGCTTATGCCATTAGCGTTGTACTTATGGACTAAGTGGGCAAACTATCATAGTTTGGTTGTGCATGGCAGAAGAATACACAGTGTTCTTTTTCTGTGGCTTAGTTGTATTTTTGTGTTCTAATTAAGATTTTACAACTGTATTAGGACAGGTAAGTGACTTTGGCTAGGGTGTGTTTTGATTTACACCAAAATTTGGGTTATATCGCTGTTGTAGGAACGAAACTGAGGGCCTGAGGACCCCTGTATTTCAAAACTCTGTGCTACTTCTCATTGTTTTTGCTCCATCTGCTACTTCCAAAATTAAATGTTGTTGAGTTTACAAGATGATTCTTTCTTTCTTTCTTTCTTTCTTTCTTTCTTTCTTTCTTTCTTTCTTTCTTTCTTTCTTTCTTTCTTTCTTTCTTTCTTTCCCCTCCCTCCCTCCCTCCCTCCCAACCTCCCTCCCTCCCTTCCTTCCTTCCTTCCTTTCTTCCTATTCAGGAGTGAAGCTATGATTTGAGCACTTGGGCTATGAAATTCCATTTATTGACTTTTTAAAATTATAATATGCATAAAAAAAGAATTTTTATTAAAAGTGTACAATTCAAAGACTTTAGAAATGGAACACTCTTAGGTGGTCAGCTTCAAGATCAAAATGCAAGAAATTATCAGTGCCTTAGAAACCCCTCACCTTTTTTCTTTTTTCTTTATCTTTTTCTTTTTTGCTTTTTTCCAAAGCTGGAAACGGGGAGGCAGTCAGACAGACTCCCGCATGCGCCCAACCGGGATCCACCCGGCATGCCCACCAGGGGGCGATGCTCTGCCCCTCTGGGGCATCACTCTGTTGCATCCAGAGCCATTCTAGTGCCTGAGGCAGAGACCACAGAGCCATCCTCAGCGCCCGGGCCATCTTTGCTCCAATGGAGCCTCGGCTGCGGGAGGGGAAGAGAGAGACAGAGAGGAAGGAGAGGGGGATGGGTGGAGAAGCAGATGGGTGCTTCTCCTGTGTGCCCTGGCCGGGAATCGAACCTGGGACTCCTGCACGCCAGGCTGACGCTCTACCTCTGAGCCAACCGGCCAGGGCCCCCTCACCTTTTTTCAATCACTTCCACCATCTTCCCCCACAAGGGTAACAACTATCCTGACTTCTAACATCATGTCTTTGTTTTGCCTGTTTTTGTACTTGGTATGAATGAATAATAACAATCCGTATGCTTTTTGTGTCTAGATTCTTTTTCTTTCTCGTTGTGTGGTTGAAACATATGGTTGCATGCAGTTGTAGGTGATTGTTCTAATTGCTATATAATATTTCATTGTACAGATATTCCATAATTTATTCATTCTACTATTAAAGAAATATGTATAGCTTTTATTTTATTTTATTAAGGGTGGTGCTTCTACAAATGTTGTCATATATGATGTAAGTGAACGTATATAAGCATTTTTTGTTGGGTGTGGGCTAGGAATGGAATTACTGGGTCATAGATTAGGCATATATTCAGCTTGAATAACTACTAATGAGTGGGATAAAAATAAAATTAGCTGTACCAATTTTAATTTTCATTGCGGTGAGAACTTGTGAATTTTATTTTTGATATGCTGTTTTGGGGGTAATGGGAGGTGCAATGTTCTTTGGTTCATTTTAATTCAAGTTTGTTTTATGGAAAGAAATGGTCATAGCTGTTGTCTCATTGAGTCTTTGAAAGCTAAATTAAATATGTGTACTCACTTCCCTCCCCCTTTTTTTCTATCTTTCCATGTCTTATATGTGTTTTGTACATGTCTTATGCATAACACGTGTGCGACTATTTCCTCTTACATGGATACTGCTCGTAGACTCTCAGACTGAAAAGCCGCCTGAGACGTCACCCAGCTCAGGCTTCTGCAGTCTCTCTGAGTCCTGACAGTCCTGCTAGTGTCTCTAGTGACCGAAAGCACATTATTTTAGGGCAACTTAAATCCCTTCTTATTTATTAACTCATGTTGCTTCTTCAACATTGTGGTGCCATCAGTCTCAGCCTACTTTTGATTCCCCCCATAAATATCATGTCATTTTATGGGTAAGGGGAAAAAAAACTCCCATGGTTTTTGTAATAGAGCAAAATCTCTTCATAGATAGAGTCACGACTATTTTTTAAACTTTATTTCTCAACATGTACAGGGTCTTGATCTCTGAGCAATTTGCTCTGAGGAACTTGGGTGAAGAAACACCCACGTGGAAAGAAATGAATTTGAGAACTCAGTGCGAAACTGCTTTTTCTCTCTCCTGTTTCTGTATTCTTTCCTGCCGCAAGCAGTTTTTCCCTTTTGATAAGGGTTAAACATTATTTAAAATAAATACAAAAATGCAGATAATGCATTTTAAAAACCAGACTGTAATGAATAAAATGAGAAAAATGCAACCATATATATATATCATATATATATGATATATAATATATATGATATATATACCATATATGTATATATAAACTGACCATTAGATTTCATGAAGTCAATGCTTATAGAAAAATTTTCTGGCTCTGGCTAGATGGCTCAATGGATAGAGCCTTGGCCCGGCATCTGGATGTCTCTGGTTCGATCCCTGGTCAGGGCACACATGAGAAGCAAACATCTGCTTCTCTTCCTCCTCATCTCCCACCCTGTCCCCCTTATGTCTCTCCCTCTTCTGTTTCTCCCCCTTTTCTTCCCCTTTTCTCTTTCTCTTGCTCCCTTCTCTCTCTCCCTTCTCCTCTCACAGTGGCTCAGTTGGTTTGAGCGTCAGCCCCAGGCACTAAAGATTGCTCAGTTGATTCCAGCATCAGCACCAGACGGGGTTGCTGGGTGGGTCCCGGGCGGGGTGCATGAGGGGGTCTGCCCCTCTATCTTCCCTCTTCTCACTTAAAAAAAAAAGGAGAGAAAAATTTTCTGATATACTCTGTGTAGTCTAAAGTTTCTGAAATTCCAGGTGGTGTTAATAGTCATAGAACTTTAGAATAGAAATGAGCTTCTGGTTAATAATTAATAATTTAAAGTTCATAGATATTAATAGATATTTCCTTTTTTTTATATAGGCAAGAAGAGACTGATCGAAGAGTAAAAAATGTAAGATATGTTTAATGGAATCTTATAAATGATTTTTTACTTGTTCTATAATAAGGCATTGGGATCTTATAATATCTGATATACTCTGTATCCTTTTTCTAATAAAATGTTTTCTGAAAGGCCTGACCTGTGGTGGCACAGTGGGATAAAGCGTCAACCTGAAACACTGAGATTGCCAGTTCGAAACCCTGGGCTTGCCTGATCAAGGCACATATGGGAGTTGATACTTCCTGCTCCGCCCCCTTCTCTCTCTATCTCTCTCTCTAAAAATCAATAAAAATGTTTTCTGAGAAACTAACCAAACTCTAAATATGTGCAAATATGGTTAAAACATGTCTTCATGGTAATAAGAGAACAGTTTAAACTTAGAAAGTGGTTCCTTACATGTTAGTAATGTGGTAAAGGCAAATGAACACACGTTAGGATATTTAGGGGAGTGAATCAGAAACCTCTGAAGCAGACCTGAAGAAAAAACCTGGAGGTTTAAGAACTCTGGGTAATTATTCAATGTGAACTTACGTTCTATCTATAATACTCTGTGTGTGTTAGAATAATTTCTAATGTGACAGCTTATTAAAAACATTAGCGCTCAATATCCTTAAGAAAGCTGAGAATTATTGATTTTTTTCCCCCCCGAGACAGAGAGAGAGAGAGAGAGAGAGAGAGAGAGAGAGAGAGAGAGAGAGAAGGATAGATAGGGACAGATAGACTGGAACGGAGAGAGATGAGAAGCATCAATCATCAGTTTTTCGTTGTGGCACCGTAGTTGTTCATTGATTGCTTTCTCATATGTGCCTTGACCGTGGGGGCTACAGCAGACAGAGTAACCCCTTGCTCGAGCCAGTGATCTTGGGTCCAGGCTGGTGAGCTTTGCTCAAACCAAATGAGCCCGCACTCAAGCTGGCAACGTCGGGGTCTCAAACCTGGGTCCTCCGCATTTCAGTCCGACGCTCTATCCACTGCGCCACTGCCTGGTCAGGCTGAGAATTATTGATTTTAAGCATCCATTTTTAAAGTTTATTTGTTGGAAAAATATTCAGTGCTTTAAAGTTTTTTTCTTATAAACTTTTTTCCTCTTAGAAAGAGTAAATAATATTTTTAATGACTCTTTTCCTTCACATAATTTAAAGGAAAATCTACTTTCAGCCATAGATATATATGCTTTTTATCTAGAGTGCTCATCTGCATTTGAGCTTGCAGTCAATTACTATACATAGACTGATCTTGTTTTACGGATTTTTTTTTAAAGGTTTTGATAACATTGTACTGGCTGGGAAGAAAAGCACAAAGTAACCCCTACTATAATGGCCCATATCTTAATTTGAAAGCATTTGAGACTCTTTTGGGACAAGCTCTGACTAAGGTAAGGGAATTACATCTCTATGAGATGGCGGCTATAACTAATACTATTTTCTAGTTTTCCCTTCCACTCCCTTTTCTGTTTTTCTTCCACTTTTCTCTATCCTTCTCTTGCTCTATAGCAAATACAGCATCTCTGACCGTTGTTGCTCTGGTCTAGATTGGGCTGGGTAGAGGGGATTGTTACCTTAATTTGCTGGCTTTGTATGCCCCCACCAGGGAGGGAATGAGTCTATTTCTGGGCAGTATAGGGTATAGGGGTAGGAATTTATCTCTTAAGTCTAGCTAACTCAGTGATACAGGCATTCGTTTCCTTTCTTAGACACTTAGTATACCATAACTCTGTATTCTTTATGGATTTCAATCTGTAGTTGAAAGGTTTATCAAGGCTATTAAAATATGTGGAAGCTACCCAATTTTTTATTTTAATGTCTTTTTGTCATGGATAATTACCTCTAATGCTTATACTTCAGTATCTCCACAGTTCTACATACTTGCTTCTGTTTCCTAAAGAGTAATGAATGCTGTTAAACATGAAACATGATCAGGCTTTTTAAAATTAGGATGCTTTGTTTTCAACACATTTCTAGTCCTTTGTATCCTGGAATTGATGTTGCAGCTTTTGATAGTTTGAGGACAGTTTGAGGAGAATCAGGTGCCAAATCTGACTTACTTCTGCCAAATTGTCATTTATGAAATCCAAATGGGAAAATAAACTACTCTCAGGGGATAGTTTTCTAGGGGAGTTTGCAATGCTCAGAAGAAGATATGTAGTCAAAATAATATATCACCACCTAATTAACTGTAGTTGCTTCATGGGTTTTTATGATGATTAAATGATCCTGTACCAAGAAGGCATTTACCATTGGTCCCTGGCACACTGTAAGGATGTAATGAATGTTAGTTGTCATGAGTGGAAGATAGAAGTTTTAGACCAGATGAAAATGATCGCCTGGCTTTACATCTACCCTGCTCTTTAGTTTTGCCTGAGGTCAGCCACATACATTATAGAAAGATGGGATTATGTAGCCTAGGAGGTTCAGGTCTTCCTTTCTGATTTTTATTATTTTTGAATTGTAAAGAGTTTACAGCACTTTATTCAAATTCCTGGAAACAGTTAATTTGGGTAATAGTTGAAACATTGTCGGCCTGGATAGTTGGCTCAGTGGTAGAGCGTCGGCCCGGCCTATGGATGTTCTTGGTTTGATTCCCAGTCAGGGCACACAGGAGAAGCGCCCATCTGCTTCTTCACCCCTCCCCCTCTTGCTTCTCTCCCTTTCTTTCTCTCTTCCTCTCCTGTAGCCATGGCTCGATTGGAATGAGTTGCCCTGGGTGCTGAAGATGGCCCCATGGCCTCGGGTGCCTCAGGCACTAAGAAAAGCTCAGTTGCTGAGCAACAGAGCAATGCTCCAGATGCGCAGAGCACTGCCCCCTAGTGGGCTTGGCGGGTGAATCCTGGTTGGGGCACATGCTGGAGTCTCTCTCTGCCTCCCCTCCTCTCACTGAATAAAAAGAGAAAGAAATATTGTCATGCACAAACAGTTTACCAGGTGTTGGGAAAGCACTCATACAAGGCAAGTGACCCATCCCCACAGAGCACACTGGTCTGTTGGAGACAGATGAGCAGAGCAGTCCCTCCAGTGCAGGAGGGTGAGACTGATGGAGGAATGTGCAGGAGACTTTGGGCGTGATTGGAGCTTTGCCTCAGTTATTTCAGCTAAGAAAACACCCAGTTAAAACAATATGGGGCTTTGGCTTCTGGGTTAGTGTTCTCTTCATGGCCCTTGGTCCTTTTTATGGCAGTCTGACTCAGGTGGGTAGTCCTGGTCCAGTGTTTGTGCTGGGACTGCACTATTAAAGGCCGTTTCCTGTCACTGCTGTAAAATCCAAATAGGTACAAATTTTTTGATAGTCAAAACTGTAGTTGTGGTTTTATTTCATTATTATTGAGTGGGGATAGCCATAAAAGTTGTGTGAATATATGATCTGTTTTGCATCTGTTCTGTTAAAATCAAAATTATTGTGTTCATCTAACTTTCCACCTTAAGCAGATAATGCTTAATGGCCAACTTAAGATATCAATGAAAAAAATACTTGGGGTAAGCTGTTGCACCTGAGTCACCCTATAAGTTGGAGATGACTCAGGTGACTTGTGTCAGAGTGAAGTCTTACATAACAAGGCACCAGGCCCAGGCTCAGTTATCAAAGAACTGTGGTGGCCATTTATAAATAACTTCAACATTTATGAGGTCAAAAATCATCTCGCCGCGTGGTGAGGGCCCTAAGGCTGCAACAAGTATTCTAAGAAACCTAATGGATCAAAATATCTACTTAAAATGTTTAATCTTTTTATATTTTGAGACATACCTAAATGGTACCAGTGTTAGACCCAGCTGGTCCATCTGCGTGGAAATAGGGCACAAGGCAGGAGCTTGCATTTCATGACAGGATGTCAACTCCAACCCCACTTTCTCTGCCATCCGAAGCATATAGACACCTCCCATGAATATCCTGCTCCTTATTGGTTCTTGTCAAACATCCCGGCTATGAACTGACAAATCCAGCCCTAGCCAAAAGTTTGCCTTAGACAGCTGCTGATTGTTCATTGTAAACACTCTTTTGTCAATCTTTACATATGTTGGGAATGTTCATAATTAAAAGTTGAAGAAGACAACACAAATATGTACCATCTGATTCAATTATTAAAAATTTTCCATATTGACATTATTTATATATCCATCCATGTTTTATTAACTTAATTATTTCAAAGTAAATTGTAGAGATATCACTCCTAAATATTTAGTATGCATGTCTTAAGAGTAAGATTTTGGTGGGGTTTTTTTCTTTTTCTGTGTGTGTGTGTGTATAGAGATTCTTTCATATAGTCACGATGTTTATTAAGAAAATTTATAAATGTTCCCATCATCTGATATCCAATTCATATTCAAAACTTTCTAAGTATCTCCCAACTGTTTCGTAGCTTTTTAACATGAATCATGATTTAATCAAAGTTAACAATACATTTGGTTGTTGGGAATTCTAGGTTCTTTAAACTGTTTTAGTAAAGTCCTCTGAAGGTAAGGTTTTAACTGATTTTTACTATAATAGACATTTATATTCACCATATTAAAGAAATTAGAGTTATAGCTATTCATTGATTATTACTCTGGATCATGACTATGCTAAGGGCTTTATAAATTTTACCTAAATCCTAAATTTAAAAAGTCCAGTTGTATTTTTCTATTTTCAGAGAAGAATGTTAGTTAAACACACTTATTTTGAGTAAGTGCTTTATGATTTATAAACCTGTAGCTTATGATGTTTGCCATATTTCTATCTCTTATATGAGCCAAATGAATATTTTATTTAGATCCAGGCAAAATATTTTGAATGTCAGTAACAAGTCTGCTTTTCTTGGTTCAGATATGAGTGTCATGATCAGTGGAAAAAAAATAAATTTATTAGTTTACCTTCTTTTGGATATCAAAGTAAAGGTTGATTTTTCTCTTTGACTACATTTATATTTATTGCCAAATAACTGTAAATAATCATTGATTTTAGTATATTAATTTTAATTAGTAGCTTTTCTTATTAAGATATTTCCCCATCCTTATTTTTAAATACACTATACGACTTTATTAAATAATATCTCCTTATTGTTGCACAAGAACAATTATTAGTTGTGGGAAAACATTTATTTTCTGCCTTTTTAAGATCTGACATATATATTTTTATTAATAGGGAAATTTCATTGCCTCCCCTATCCAATAAGCACAACTTGAGCTATGCCAACCAACAAGTAGTGACTGATTACAGTTTGGGAATTTTATGCTAACTAATTATTCTTTAAACATTTTTTTCTCTTAGGCACTTGAAGACTCCAGCTGCCCGAAAAGAAGTGGCAGGGACAGTGGTTACGGAGACCTCTGGGGTGCTGAGCGGGGAGAGCTCCCCGTTCCTCCAGGCCACCATAAGAGGGAAGACTCATTTGAAAGCTTGGACTCCTTGGGGTCTAGGTCATTCACAAGCTGCTCCTCTGATATCACGCTGAGGGGCGGACGTGAAGGTGAGTTACACTTTTCACTCTTCAGTTTATTTTTATTTCCATGTAAGGGAAACTTGGGAATGGGAAAGAGTAGAAAAATGGGGTGAAAACTATTGAGGCAAAATTTTCATCAAGAAGTAGATTTCATACAGACTTAAGTATAATTAAAAGTATTTTTTTCGCCCGACCAGGTGGTGGTGCAGTGGATAGAGCATTGGACTGAGGTGTGGAGGACCCAAGTTCGAGATCCCGAGGTTGCTAGCTTGAGCACGGGCTCATCTGGTTTGAGCAAGGCTCACCAGCTTGAGCCCAAGGTCGCTGGCTCGAGTAAGGGGTTACTCGGTCTGCTGTAGCCTCCCCCTCCCCTGGTCAAGGCACATATGAGAAAGCAATCAATGAACAACTAAGGTGTCGCAACAAAGAATTGATATTCTCATCTCTCTCCCTTCCTGTCTGTCTGTCCCTCTCTCTGACTTTCTTTGTCTCTGCCACAAAAAAAAAAAAAAAAAAAAAAAAAAAAAAAAAATTTCTTGAAACCAGGTCAATATAATAAATTAAAAATAAAATAATTAAACAAAAAGATAAAAAAGATTTGCCTCTCCCTCGCTGTATCACCACTAGGGGGGTAATGGTTTCACTTGTTCTTCCTATTTTTAGAGAAGATGAGAGGAGGCAGTTAACTGTGACTCTTTTATCTCCATATTCAGGTTTGATAACGTCCTGTGCCTATGAGGCCTGTAGCTGGTATTCTAAACCTAAAAAATATTCTAAATGTTGGTTCTGGTTTATCAGTTAATTTATATTACTTTTCCCACTAAGATAAAATAATTTCTCAAGGAAAAAAAAAAAAGGACAAACCTCTGTTATTTTCTCTAAGGGAAGAAATGATTGATATCTCTCATGATAGTATATTATACTAAACTTTTGTTAAGTAGCAATACTAAGCATGGTGTTAGGGTCAGAGCCAATCCAGGACAGAGTAAGTATGAAAGGAATATGTTAATGAAAGTCATTCAGTTCTGGGAGGAACTCTCTTTCAAAAAGGCCAATATTGTGGTCAAATGAGTTATTTAAATGCAAATCTTATGCCTATGGCTGCTGTGTGGTATGAGAAATTTCTGACTAGATACCTCTAGCAACTCAAATTTGACAATTCAAATTCAAAACAAGTAAAGTTGCTTCAAATATTTCTGTGCTTTTACCATTAACGTGAAAATATTGAGATTTCTGGATGTGAGTTTATGCTAGATTGCTAGAAATTTTTCTTGCTTATTTTGATTATTTTTATGTTAAGCGATTTTTCTAACATTATTGTAAGTTTCAAACATCATCAAAGTTTGGAAGAATTTTACAGTGAACACCCATGCATCCACCACTTAAATCTACTAGTCTTACTAACATTGCTTCATTGCATACGTACCCCTCCCTCTTTTCGCATTAATTTATCCATCTGATTTTTTGAGGCACTTCAGAGTACATTACACTTGCCCTAAATACTTGAGCATGCACACATTAACTAGAAGTCAGTCTTTATTTGCTGTTGTTATGTAAATTTACATGCATCCAGTGTAAAATGAATTTGTCTTTTAAAAATAAAAATCAACAAATGGTTAGAGCATGGTCACAAAAAACAAATTCTTCAGCTCTTAAAGTAATGGCCTTTAAAAATTAACAATAAAAGAATGTGACTGGCTATTGAAGAGCTAGTTTACCTTTATCATTACTGTTGTATTTATTGGCTGTTTACTATGTGGGTATGATACTTTTATAGCCTTGGATGACTGTGATAATAGTTTGAAGGAAATCAGTCTGATTTATAATTGATCTAAGCGATTAAAACTGTAAGAAACAGAGGCTGAAATTTTTAGGTAGGGAGAGAGAGAGAGACAGGAACATCGAGCTACTTCTGTACGTGCCCTGACCAGGGATCAAACTGGCAACCTCCATGCTCTGGGTCAATGCTCCAACCATCTGAGCTATCTGAACAGGGCTTAATTTTTTATTGATTTTTAGCGATACAAGGAGAAGGAGAGAGAAGGGAGGGGGAAGGGAATTGTTTTGTTTTACTCAGCTGTGCATTTCTTGGTTGCTTCCTGTGTGTGCCCTGACGGGATCAAACCCACAACCTGGTTGTTTTGGATGACACTCTTACACTGACTGAGCAAACTGGCCAGGTCCACAGAGGCTGAAATTCTTAACTCATTATATATGTATCCTGACTAAAGAAGCTAAAACATTTAAAGTTTAAATTTCTATCTGACCCACAAACAATAAAAGGGAGGAAGACTGAGGCACTGTGGGACAGACTTCAGGTGTTCGGAGGCAGTGGTCCTGTGCTGTGGAATCTCAGTCTGCTCAGATTCTCTTTGCTGGGTGCTCGGGACACACGATGAAAAGCAGAGGGCTGCTGTCACACTGCTTCCTGAGTGGAAGGAGCCACAGACCTTGTTTTAAGAGTGGTGGAAGTGAGGACTTAGTAATTATAGCTCAGGGGTAATAAAAATGAATGGGGAGCACCAGGATGGAAAACCTTTTCTTGTGATCAGGTATGCCTGATCACCACCCACCTAGTTACAGTACAAAAGTGATGGTCCACAGCGTAGGATAATATTTTTAGGTTAATAGAATTGCAAAGTCACATTCCTTAGGTTTATATGAAACCTCTTAAATATAAAAAACTCTATAGGACACTGAAAATTCACATAATGTACAACATGATGACTATAGGTAACACTGTTATATGTGCATATGAAAGTTGTTAAGAAAGTAGATCCTAAGTGTTCTCATCACAAGAAAAAAAAATTCTTTTCTATCTGTATGAAGACGATGCATGTTAAGGGAATGTATTGTGGTAGTCATTTCACAATATATATAAGTGGAATTATACTGTACACTTTCAACATATACACTATTGTATGTTAATTATATCTCAATAAAAATGGGAGAAAATTCTAGAGTAGAACAAAAGATTTTACATGTACAAATTTTGGCAAGAATTAAGAAATTTTTCTCATTTCCAAAAATTTTACTGTTTATTTAAGAATTGGTAGAACCAAACGAAGCACCAGATTATTACCTGTAAATCGTCCTGGTCAGAACTGCTGAAATTTCTTCGGTTTTGCCATGCCTCTGCTGTACCCTGCTCAGGCCTCACAGAGCTGTAGGTAGAGCCACTGCCTGCAGGCCATTGTAGGTGTTATTTATTGTAGGTTCCTGCCAGGCTGGCGGGAGGAGACCAGGCGCCTCCAGCTCAGCTTAACCCTGCGGGCGCCTCGTGCTGATAGCTTGCAGTTCTCAGGCACTCAGGGACTGTGTGGTCAGCCTCAGAGAGCCCTGGTGGGAAGCAACCGTAACAGCAAACTGTCTTGACAGACACACAGAGGCAGGAAGGAAAAAGGGCAGGAAAGGGACACAACTTAGCTTGGATCTTAGTGTTCCTCTTTCCTTCCCACCTTTAGAAGAGCACATTTATTTATTTTTAAGAGAATGGATGGTACTTGTTTGTATCAGTCTGACCTTGAGATGTATCAAGGTGTAGTCTTTTGAATTTGTGTTTAAGTGACTTTGCATCAAAAATATAATTTCCATGGTCACCTTTAGAAAAAGGCTTGACGTTTGTATTTCCATTTAGGTACGAGACCTTGACATTCCTTTGGGAGTTTAGATGTCATTTGGTCCAGACTCGTATCTAATCTGTGATTCTTGCTTACAGGATCTCAGGAGGATCTACCAACCCCCAGGATATCTCTGGTGCTTTCTGTTTCTTTTTATATATCCTCCCTTATCTCTTGCCTTGTAGAAATTTTAGATGGCTGCAAGATTTATTTTAAATTATTGTCTCTCTAGAACAGCGGTTCTCAACCTGTGGATCACGACCGGGGGTGGGGTGGGGGTGGGGGGTCGAACGACCAAAACACAGGAGTTACCTAAAGCCATCGGAAATACAATATGTATTATTATTATTACATGGCTTATTTCCGATGGCTTTAGGTGACCCCTGTGTTTTGGTCGTTTGACCCCCGCCGGGATCACGACCCACAGGTTGAGAACCGCTGCTCTAGAATCACTTTTTAAAAAAATCTCATTCTAAGTGTCTTTTATTGACATGTATTATTAGGTTTTATCAACCTGTATTCTATTAACACATTTTATGAAAAATCATATGGGCAGGGGAAGCTGAGAAGAAAGGGGCTCAGCTGTACGTTGGGATATTTTCTGCTGAGAAAGTGCAACAGTGAAAGAATGTGCTGCCCGCGCCCCAGTATGCAAAGCAAGTTCCTCCTAATGGATCTTATCACAACTTCATGACAAATTTCTAAAAATATTCCCCGCCGTTAGCAGTAGAGCCCTGGGTTTCCAAGGGAAAGACAAAGCAGGCATGCTGTGTGGGTTTCAGTGACACGGAGAACCTGGAGAGTGAAGCCAATTCTTGTGTCTTTTTTTGTCATAGGTTGCGAAAGCGACACAGATTCTGAATTTACATTCAAAATGCAGGATTATAATAAAGATGATATGTCCTATCGGAGGATTTCAGCTGTTGAACCAAAGTCTGCTTTACCGTACAACCGTTTCTTACCCAACAAGAGTAGACAGCCGTCGTACGTGCCGGCGCCCCTGCGGAAGAAGAAGCCGGACAGGAATGAGGACAACAGAAGAAGCTGGGCGAGCCCCATCTATACAGAAGCAGATGGGACATTTTCAAGGTACTGGGATGTGAGTGATGATTGAGGTTTAAATTTTCCTATGCTTGTGACTTTGCTGGGGTATTTAAATGTGGTAAAAGGAATGGTTTATAAACTATATTTCATAGATAATATTTTCAGCTTTATTAATGAAACTGTTTTCCCCCTATATTTTTATATATATCTTGAAGATACTGCTTCTATTTAAAAATGTCAGCATATGATTTGCTAGTTCTTTTTTTAGATGCCTAGTTTAGCCTCATTGGTACCTTTCAGTTTACTGGATGGATGGCTTACACCACTCCCTGCGAGCTCTGCTGAGTCGTTGTTTTCCCATCACCCCCCCCACTCCCTCACCCCCGTCACTCCACTGTGTTGACCGATCTCAATGGACACAAAATAATCCTCTAATATCTCATCAAATTTGTAGAGCAGAGTGTGACTTTCTTTTTCTTCTTTTTTAAGCAAGAGAGAGAGACAGACACAGACAGGAAGGGAGAGAGATGAGAAACATAAACTTGTAGTTGTGTCACTTTTAGTTGTTCATCGATTGCTTGTCATACATGCCTTGCCCAAAGGGTCTCCAGCTGAGCCAGTGACCCCTTGCTCAAGCCAGTGACCCTGGGCTTCAAGCCAGTGACCTTTAGGCTCAAGCCAGCAACCATGGAATCATGTCTATGATCCCACACTCAAGCTGGTGACCTGGGGTTTCAAACCTGGGTCCTCAGGGTTTCAAACCTGGGTCCTCAGTATCCAAGGTCAATGCTCTATCCACTGCTCCACCATCTGGTCAGGCCAGAGTGTGACTTTTCGAATTCAGCTTCTTATCAGAAGGGGGCACATGATTTTGAAAGTGGGTCAGACTCTGGGGATGAGCAAAAGTTGCTGGATATAGTTTTGGAGAACTTAGCCAACTTTAGATTCCAAGTGAAAAAGAGGCTGTAGAGTTTCATCTTGAAAACTCTCTCTTCTAAATCTTATTCACAAATATTTTCTCCCACTAACCCAGGAGCCACTGGCCTGTTGGAACTGATGAGGTCAGAAAAAATTTCTCCTGGCTCTGAAAGTGTGTTCTGTTGATTTTAATACATGAAGTAACACCCAAATTGTTTGCAATTTGTCTCTTAACACAAATGATTATCTTTGGCCCTCACATATCAAGCTATTCTCTAATTAAAGTGAGATGCCATGGCAATGCCTTAATTTATTCTAGGAGCTGTCATTATAAGAATGGAAACTAATTTGCTTCATTCACAGCAGTATAAACTGCGAGCCAGAAAGCATGCCTTTTATGTTCTGTGTCACGAATTGCTCATACAGTGTCTTAACCGGTTGGATGTTTTGAACAGTAACGAGAGGAGAACTTGGGGCACAAACGTGGAGAACTGGCCAACAGTACAAGAAACTTCCGACTCCTCTTGTTATTTAGAGGAGGAAGAAGAAAAGACAAGCCTACCCAACATTGTAAAGGACGATCTTTATGTGCGAAAGCTCAGTCCCATCCTACCAAACCCAGGGAACGCTTTTGATCAGTTTCTTCCCAAATGTTGGATCCCAGAAGATGTGAACTGGAAAAGAATAAAAAGGGAAACTTGTAAACCATGGTATAAAGAATTTCAGGGATTCAGGTTTGTCTTTCTGCATGTTTCTGTCAGTTCAGTGTTTTATTTAGGACCCTGATGCGGTGCATTCTACGTATGCTTTTTACAAAAGAGACAGATTAATTTTCCTCCAACATCTATAGAGCCTCTGTAACTGGGGAAAAAATGCCATTTAGATTTAAAGTTTGGGATCTGGATCTTAACAAGCCCTCTTCTACACAGAATCATAGTTTGACATTACTTTCAGTTGTTTTTTTCTCCAGTTCTTTGTCTTCTTCCCTCTCTTTTTCCTTTCTCTGCCTCATTCCACAGTAGAAGGAATCCATACTCTGAGGATGAGGATTCAGGCTCTGACAGAAGCTCTGCTGTTTTCAGTAGGATACAGAAAGCAGAGCATAGGCTAGACATCAACTGCCAGAGACATTCACTCTTGGAACTGGTTACCAAACGTGTCAGAAACACGTGGGATACCCGTGCAGCCAGGAGAAGCAGTGGCGCTTCGGACGAGCCCAGGTGTACCTGCCTGCATGAGCCTTCCTGCTTTGAGTCTGGCTTGCAGCACCTGTGCTGGCGTCTGCTGCTGCTCATTAACCCCTGACCATGATGTTTGAATTAGGAAATTGTACTCACTTTATATTTAATGTTAAAGCATAGTGTATAACATATTGCTTTCTGTGCGGGCATGTAAGCTTGGAAGTCTGTAGGATTAACTATTCTTCTGTAGCAAAATAATGTATAAGATAGTATAGAGTTACACATGGTAGTTTGGAAAACTATTTCTAAAAGGCTTCTGAGAAAATGGACCTAATTTTACAGTTGTGCTATGTGTGAAGATGTAGAGAAAGGAAATAACTTTTGGATGACACTAGGACAGGCACATCTGGTGGGAAAATGCAAAGAAGGGCCATTGAGGTCTTTTCTATAACTTCAGAGCATTTCAGTTTTTAAATTTTTGCCTGTCACTGTGCCTATGGCATACCGTGCTTGACCAAGCCTTGAAACTTTCCACAGTCATCGCTGTCTCTCTGGGATGAGAGTGAGGTCACTGTGGCTCACGGAATGAGGAAGAAGTAGAAGCAAGTGTTGTGCTGTATCTCAGGGACGTCTGCTCCGTCAGTTCTACCCCCTTACTTGGCCTTTTTGGTGCCTACCTTTCCTGAGGAGTACACTCTGCTTTTAGTTCTTTAAAGTGATATCTAGAGAAGTCCTTGGTGATAGCCTTAAAGGCCACTCTTCCTCCACACAAGAGTCCCTCTCAATCCCCCTAAACTAAAACAAAAACTGCCTAGTTACCTTTTCTCTTTAATAAACTTAGTAAGATTACCCCACCCCCTTTTTAAAAAAATATTTTTTATTTTATTGTGTTGGCATGGTTTCAAGTGTCCTACTCTAATATAATACGTTACACTTTCCTTTTTCTTTTCTATGCTTCAGTCAGTTTTTATTACTTCAGGCCCTCCAAACGTATTCTGATGACATCTTATCTTCTGAAACAAATGTCAGGATTGATCCCACTGCTGGCCCAAGGCTCATATCTCGCAGAAGGAATCTCTCTTGTGCACCAGGGTTTAGAAGAGGTGACCTTGAGATCTCAGTGTTCGATCCTGATTTAGAGAATGATGATTTCTTTGTCCGAAAGACTGGGGCTTTCCACGCCAACCCGTATGTTCTCCGGGCTTTCGAAGACTTCAGAAGGTTTTCTGAGCAACACGATCCTGTAGAGCGAGATATAATTCTGCAATGTAGAGAAGGTGAACTCGTACTTCCTGATCTAGAAAAAGACGATATGATTGTTCGCCGAATTCCGACCCAGAAGAAAGAGGTGCCTCTATCGGGAGCCCCAGATAGATACCATCCAGTCCCTTTCCCTGAACCCTGGACTCTTCCTCCAGAAATTCAAGCAAAATTCCTCTGTGTACTTGAAAGGACATGCCCACCCAAAGAAAAAAGCAATAGCTGTAGAGTCTTAGTTCCTTCGTACCGGCAGAAGAAGGACGATATGTTGACCCGTAAGATCCAGTCTTGGAAGCTGGCAACTCCCGTTCCTCCCATCAGCTTCACCCCTGGTCCCTGCAGTGAGGCGGACTTGCAGAAGTGGGAGGCCATTCGGGAGGCCAGCAGGCTTAGGCACAGGAAACGGCTGATGGTTGAGAGGTCAGAGTGTGTTTCTGCAAGGATTTTGCTTGTAATGGATGATCTTGTGTAACTTTTCTTGTGTGAGAAAGTGGCATCATACTGTCTGACTGCATGTCATGGCCATTTTGAAGCATCCTCTATAAAATTTATTTTGCTTTGAGAAACCTTTGCACATATTTGCACATCTCTGAATCACCTATTTGAGGCCTGTTTGAGAAGGCGTGTGCACAGTCCTTGCCTTTGGCCTTAAGGAAGACTGTAGTACTATTCCGCAACATGGCGTTTCATGAAAATGTTTTCTGATTACACTTACAGACTTATTCTCATGTGCAGGTGTTTCTGAAACAGTTTGGTTGTGTAATGTGGTTTTACGTGTTTCTCATTTTGGAGTGTATGATTTTTGTGTAAAAGTTTTTTTTTTTAAATATAGCATTACAAATTTCATTGAACTTGTTTAGATTTTTGTTTTTGACCTAGGTTCTTGGACTATCAGTGTGTGACTTTATAAATTTATAGTTTAAAGTTCAGTGCAAA
This sequence comes from Saccopteryx bilineata, assembly GCF_036850765.1. NCBI lineage: Eukaryota > Metazoa > Chordata > Mammalia > Chiroptera > Emballonuridae > Saccopteryx > Saccopteryx bilineata. Next base: position 74,950,043 of record NC_089495.1, on the reverse strand, counting down.
TTTTATTAAAATGCATGAATATTATTTACTGTCTGCTAAATTTTACATACATGAAATGAATGCATTTAATGTGTTATGCAACTTGATGTTTGATGAACGTTCAGTTTGTTGAACTTTGGGATGGACAAATATAATTAGGTTGAGTAAAATTAGTAGATTCAAATCTAACTCTTTATTTGTTCTGGCAACAGAAAGCTTTATTTGGGGGGGGGATTGTTAGTTCAAGTTAAATTAGGAAACTCTTGATCTTGCTTAACATGAATTCCTTAAGACATGAGATCAATGAGAATTTGAGACATGAATAAGAATTTGACTGAAGAAGCAGCCTTTTGAGATTTGCCCATCTCTTGTTAGAACAGTAAGTAAAAAATGTTGAACATTTGAAAAATAACACACTGGAAAAAACGACTTTTAATTTTTGGTTTTCTGATTTCTTAGACTCTTTCAAAAGATTTATGGTGAAAACGGGTAAGTTTTGTAGTTTGCAGTAAAACAGAAATCTCTGCATACTGTTTGTCCTTTGTGCAGTGTGTCACTTGCACCTCTATCCTGGCATGCCACTAAATGGGGATGCTGTGTGCTATGCATGAGAATTTAAAATGGCGCATTTTTCTTAACTTAGCAACCTAATCGTAGTGTCTGAGTGCTCAGTGCATGAACTGCTATATGACAACAATGGCATTGTTTTATTAGAAGTTCAACATTCAGGTCTTCTTTTCTTTTAAGGAGTTGATTAAAAGTAACAGAAGTATTCACCTCAGATTAGGTTACTTATTTTGGTATTTGATTATTATATAGTCTTAAATTCTCGTTTCTGGATGTTGAAGACCACATAACTGCATTTTAGAAAACCTGTGATGAAAGAGAATACTAGCATTTACTTTGAGGTAGGGATGCACACAGTTGGCATTATCTGTGTACTCCTACCTTATGGGGAGCTTTCTTAGTGTGGATGGTGAATGCCATTAATTTTCCTTTGGTTGGTTTGGGAATTTTTTTTTTTTTAAGATGAGAGGAGAGGAGATGGTAAGGCAAACTCCTGATGCACCCTGACCAGGATGCACCCGGCAGCCCTGTCTGGAGCCAATGCTTGAATACCGAGCTATTTTTAGCACTTGAACCTGATGAGCTCAAACCAACTGAGGTATCCTTAGACTAGAGCCTGGGGTCATGTTCAGACCAACAGAGCCACTGGCTGTGAGAGGGGAAGAGGGAGGAGAAGGGCGAGAAGGAGAGGAAGAGAAGCAGATAGTCGCTCCTCCTGTGTTGTGTGCCCTGACTGGGAATCTGATGTCTGTACAGCGGGCTGACGTTCTAGCCACTAAACCACTGGCCAGGGCTGGGAACCTTTTCAAGATTCTTGTGTTATAGAGTCAAAATGGCCTTCTAAAACCGCAAAATTAAAATCTTGGTCATTTCCAATACTATTGCAAGGACTATATTTATAGCTAGTTCTTAATTTTTGTCCACAGGTTCTTAAAATTTTAGTCACCTGGTAGGCATAATATATTATAAAAATAACTTGTTGGAAATGTTTTCCATTTCCAGAATAACAGAGTTAAAAGTAAATACTACTTTTACCTTTTACTACATACTAGCTGTGTAAAATAATTTATTCTTAGTGAAAAATAAGTGGTTACATATAAACATTTTCTATCAAACTTTCTGTAACATTGTGAATATAACTCCTAATATTTTTGAGCAAGAAGAAAACTCTGTGTTAAATATTTTAATCTTTCTAGTATATGTGCTGCCTAAGTGAGCACAAATATAAATTATATTTTAATTTTGATCTTTAATCAAGTATTTTAATTTTAAGGCCTAAGGTTTAGTATCTGAGTATCTTTCCCTACTGGGATTTATTTCATCTCTAAGATTCTTTAGTTTTGATAGATTTTTTGATAGTGTAGAGATCTTGAAAGTTACTAAAATTTCTATTTAAAGCTATGTAACCATTCTGGATGTCAAAGGTGTAACTGAGCCATGGACAACTAATAGCAAGTGTTTTTCAGTCACTGATTTAAAAATTCAGGCTTCCAGCATGGTTTCAGGGCGCCTTGCAAGGGCACATTAGTCCCTGTCCAACTCCTTAGCTGCTCTTCAGTAAGGATGAACATGGCAATGTCCGCATGATGCCTAAGCATCTGCTTATCTTGATTCATCATGGAAAGTTGTTTTAACATGATGAAAATTTCTTTGTAACTTCAAGTATTTTGAGTAACTTTCAGAAGAATTTTCATTGGTAAATAAGGTTTTATAAACGGGTTGTTTTTCTTAAAGGAGATAGAAGTACTCTGAGTACAAGTTACTTTTTTTTAATCTGTTTTTTTAAATTAATTTTAATGGGGTGACATTGATAAATCAGGGTACATAATGTTCAGAGAAAACATCTCCAGATTATTTTGGCATTTGATTATGTTGCATACAAGTTACTTGATAGGAAAGTAAACATGTACAGCTATTTCAATGGCTGTACATGTTCCTCTTTAGAGATACATTGTAAAATTGGTTTAAGAAAAAAGAGAAACCCAAGTACCAAGGCTCAGAAAGCTAATGTTTTTTTCTGAGCTATTGCTAGCAGCAGCAAATGCTTCCTATAGGCTATATAAGATTGTTGCGGCCCTGGCTGGTTGGTTCAGTGGTAGAGTCTCAGCCAGCATGTAGATGTCCAGGGTTCAATTCCCGGTCATGGCACACTGGAGAAGTGCCCATCTGCTTCTCCACCTTTCCCCCTCTCCGTTCTCTCTCTTTTTCTCTCTTTCTCTCTCTCTCTCTCTCCCTCTCCTGCAGCCAAGGCTTGATTAGACCAAGTTGGCCCTGGTCGCTGAGGATGACTCCATGGCCTCTGCCTCAGGCGCTAAAAAATGGCTCCGGTTGCAATGGAGCAAGGGCCCCGGATGGGCAGAGCATCGCCCCCTGGTGGCTTGCCTGGTGGATCCCTGTCAGGGCGCATGCAGGAGTCTTTCTCTGCCTTCCGTCCTCTCACTAAAAAAAAAAAGAGAAAAAAAGAAAAAAAAAGATTGTTGCTTGCATAGTTCAGTATTTGTTTTAAAGGCAGCTTAGTGACAAAGTAACAACACAAAGATTGTCTGTAAATTAAGACTGATGAAAAATGCTTGTTTTGTCAAATAATGGAAAGTACCACAAATACAACTATGTCTTCACAAAACTCAAGTGTATTTTAGACCACTTGCAATCAAAATCTATTACATAGTATTTTTTTTCTATATCCTGTCAGTTATCAGTGCTTTTCTTAAATTAATCTGCAATGAAGCAAAATAGGCTTTTATTTTCCAAGGGAGATAAGTGAGGCAGACTCCCACATGCGCCCGACTGGGTTACCCCCGGGAACTCCATCTGAGGCCAGTATTTGAGTACTGAGACATTTTCAGTGCCTGAAGCTGACATTTGGACCAACTGAACTTTCCTCAGCATCCAGGGCTCACACTTGAACCAATCAAGCTACTGGCTGCAGGAGGGGAAAAGAGAGAGAAGTGGGAGAGGGGGAGAGAAGCAGATGGTTGCTTCTCCTGTGGGCCCTGACTGGGAATTAACCCAGGACATCCATACACTGGCTGACACTTTGTCCACTGAGCCACCAGCCAGGGCCCAAATAAAGGCTTTTAATTTGGAACCTGTTTCATGTTTATAAACATAAAACGACTGATATATCTGAGTGATATTTCTCTAAACATAATGTATGTTGTCAAGCTTGGAATATTTACCTGGAAAATAATTATTCAATCTCCTGTAGTTGAAAAATAATGAATGGTGCTTTTGGGGAGACAGGGGTAAGAACCAGTTTAATGAGAAATGTGTATTACCTTGTAGACTTGGATTATTAATTTCTGGCTTGCTTTTTTTAATTTTAATTTTTTGGCATTTAACACCTGTCACTGTTTATCTTTAGTAAGATGCTTTGTATGTGGTAGTTTTTTTGTCACATGTGTGCTTTTGTGTTGCATGGACTTAATCTGTATGGTTTTTATGACATTTGAATATTTGATTATGATGCTTCTTGGCTGGAGCTATAACGACAAAGGAATTTGTAAGAGTATATAGATATAATTTTGTAATATGATTAAGCCATTGAATTTGCTGCCAAGTATCAACAGGAAATGAATATGATTTAAAGTGAAATTGTAATCAAACACAACTAAGATACCTGTGTCTCACTTGTGGGTTTTGGTTAAAACTTTCTGTAGAACCATAAGGACACATGAGACCGAAAAAAAAAAAAATAAAAAGGGATGAGGGAATAAAGTGCATGTGAGTTACTTTCTGGAGACTTTGCTCCCAGGAGACATTTGGCAATGTCTACAGACAGTGTTGATTGTCACTCTGGGCGGGCTGTTGGGGAGACAGGTGTTGCCCCTGGCTTCTGGTGCCTCTATAGCCAGGGATGCTGCAAATATCCTTCAGTATGCAGAATAGCTCCCAACCACAGATCATTTTCTGGCCCCAAAATGTCACTAGTACTGCTGTGGAGAAATCCTGACTTAAAATATAAACCTCTAAATGAAGAGTTTCTTTTACTTTGGTTAGCATTCCAGTTGATGGTAGTCCCAAAGCCTCTTACCCAGGTTTTAGTATTGATTACCCTTTAGAGAATTTCTACAACACCTAATGGAGGTATACAGGGCAGGTCAGAAGTAGTTTATACTGGTTCATTTGGAAAATAATACAATAATTAACAAATAATACTACAAGAATGAACTGTGTTTGGCATCCTTACAGCTGCAACCCTCCTTTTACCCCGCCCTGGCCCTGCAGGTGCATCAGTCAGTGTAGTTCTGTCTCCCCTGGAGGCTGGGCCCCTACATTAGTATCATGGAATTTCTTTTTTTTTTTTTTTCTGAAGCTGGAAACAGGGAGAGACAGTCAGACAGACTCCCGCATGGGCCCGACCGGGATCCACCCAGCACGCCCACCAGGCGCCATGCTCTGCCCACCAGGGGGCAATGCTCTGCCCCTCCGGGGGGTCGCTCTGCCGCAACCAGAGCCACTCTAGCGCCTGGGGCAGAGGCCAAGGAGCCATCCCCAGCGCCCGGGCCATCTTTGCTCCAATGGAGCCTTGGCTGCGGGAGGGGAAGAGAGAGACATAGAGGAAGGGGGGGGGTGGAGAAGCAAATGGGCGCTTCTCCTATGTGCCCTGGCCGGGAATCGAACCCGGATCCCCTGCACGCCAGGCTGACGCTCTACCTCTGAGCCAACCGGCCAGGGCCATATCATGGAATTTCTGTTTGCCCCATAAAGCTTAATATTTTTATATTAAGGAAATTTTGCTACGCGTTATTCCTTTTTGATCCCTTACTCCCTAGATCTTCATCTATAATTTTTCTAAAATTGAGTTCTAAAAATCACTCATCATAAAACTAGTTAAAAAGGCCCAGGAGGTAGCAACTGAGTAGCATCATGTGAGAAGAGAGTAAGATTTTAGTAATACTATGTTAAAATCTATGCCTTCTTCCTTAACCTTCCCCCTTCTTTTCTCTCTTTACCCTGGGCGCTACTAAAGAAAATTTTATTCCACTGAAAACGCAACATGTTAGACCTGTATTTTTTTGGAAAAAAATCCAAATGCATTTCTAAATTGAAGTCTTTCTAAACACAAAAGTGGCAAGTAAATGAATTGTAAGAATTGTGATTGGCCAGCAATAGTAATTCATTCTACAAGATGTATTAGAGCTGTGTGGTCTTTTCTGGTTTTCCCAGTTTTCCCTGGACTGTCTCTGGTGCCTCACTCCTGTGAGGTAGACGGCTGGGTATCATCTGTGTTTTAGAGATGCAGAGAGACGGAAACAGATAGTGCAGCCTTCCCAAGGCTGTCAGCTCGTGAGTGGTAGAACCAGACTGAGGGTTTTGTCTAATGAGAGAACCAGGCAGGCTGCTTGGCACACAGTCAGCCCTCAGAAGTTTATTAAGCTATTAACTCTGATAAGGAAAGAAAGAAATCTTCATGATCTGGCTGAAACACTCTTGCACTCCAAAAGTTCTAGATTTTATCAGTGTGGCCCGGGGTGACCTTTCTAATTTGAAACTTGCTTTGGGAGTTAGTTTTCAGAAGATCCCACAGTTATATTTGCCTCAATAAGAATAGTTGGTGTATAGCACCAGATGGTTTATGGAAATGCAGTTGACATAACCTTACCCAATTCTCATAACAATGCCTTCCTTGCATAGCAGATGAAGAACTCAGGCTCAGAGAAGTGAAATGGGGTGAAATTCTGGACCAGCCCAGAGCCCTCCCCTCCTGTCTCCTTCCAGTGCCTGGCTCAGCCTGTAGGGAAAGTGCTCAGGCTTTATGTAGGCAACTGTAGTGTTCTCAGGAACAAAAGGAGCTCACGTTCCTGCCTTATGCAGGGACTTGTCTGCTCTGGACGGTGTTTGGCTCTCTTTGTTCATGTTGGGCACCATCTGTGTGCCAGGCTCTGTGCTGTGGACTCTCAGGAGGACCTGGCAGCCTCTGCCCACGATGAGTAGACACAGTTGAGGTGTTGTGGTGCAGAAGGATGAAGGCTCACAGAGCACCAGTGTACAAGTCTCAGCCAGTCAAGACCATCCAGCCTTCCCCCAGCAAGAGATTATTGTAATATTTGCATTTCTAATTTTGTTCTAGAATTTTTGTAACCACATGTTTTAAGTACCCAGATTCCCCTCATGCCTTGGTCTTGACAATTTTTCCTTGCCTCATTTTTGTGAGTCTGTTATAATATTAGCTGAAATCACTTTGTTCTTTACAGTTATGAATTAAGTGAATGTATATCCTGAAATTCACACAAATCAGTTTTATATAGTCATACCTAATTAAGTAATATTATACTTAATAGATCAATATATAATTTTACATATAAATTCTTATATTTTCTATATGTAATTCCTTAGCATTTTAAAATAAATTCTATAAAGCTCTCTTTCTAAAACTTTGGGGAGAGTCATAAAATCTCACAAAATATTAAAAACATTTCAAGTTGATTTTGCTTGATTAACCGTGATAAAACATTCTGCATTTTTCACAGATGTTAAATGAGTGTATCCCATATGCCTTGTGCTGTGTGAATGTTTCTTCCTCTCATACAGTGTGTGAACCTGGGATGAAGCTAAGCAAAGCATGATGCTTGTGCACACACTCTGTGCACCATTACTGAGTGTGAAACACCCTGAGAAAGGCAGAGGGAAAGCACTAGATAAATGGGGAGAAGGGACAGACCCACTCTGGGCTTGGAAGAACTAGGAAGACTTTATCAAAATGGTAGTCTACTGTCTAATCATTAGTACATTTGTGAGCACCTGCCAGGAGCTGGGCACTCTTTGAGGTACAGATGATAGAGCAGCAAACAAACCAGACAGGACTCCTGCTTTGTAATTTTATCAGACAAGGCAGGTGATGTCTACATGTTAACCATTTCAGATGGTAATATATGCTATGGCGAAAGAGCGGGAGAAAAGGTGAGCTAAGGGAGAGGGACATTTGCTATTTTTTTGTAGGGTAGTCAAGGAAACACTGAGGTAATGTTTAAGCAGGTGACTTAGAGTGAGAGATATGCCGTGTGGGTATTTGGGTGAAGAGCTCCTATTTGAGCATGAGCGAGGAAGCCAGTTGGCTGTATTCTGAGTGAGGGAGAGCATTTAAGGAGATGAGTGCAGAGAAGAAGGCAGGGCTCAGGTCATGGTTGGAGCTTGTAAGTCTTGGTATAGGGCCTGTTTTTAACTAGCGAGATGGGAAGGGACTGGTGGATATTGATAGATGGATACAATTTTTTGAGAGCAGTTTTGGATACTCCTCTGGCTGCTGTTTTAAGAATAATGCACTGTTGGGCAGGAAGAGGTGGAAGCAGGGATACTGATTACTGTAATAATACAGGAGGAAACACGATGGCCTTGATCAGGCTGGTAATGGTGAATGTGGTGAGAAGTGGTTGTATCCTAGAAGGTAGAATGATAGGTTTTACTACTGATGGGATCAGTTACCATGTGTGAGAGAAAGAGAGGAGTGTGGGATGCCTCCAGGCTGTTTGCCTTCAGTCTGAAACACAGGAGTTGACTTTTATTGAGATGAGTAAGATGGGAGATGAGCAGGTTGTAGAATGAGCAATCATGTTTTTGGTCTGTGACAAGTTAAGTTTGAGTTGTCTATTAAACTTCCAAGTGGGAGTTGCATATACCCACTCAGAGTTTAGTTTAGCAGGACTCCTGAACAGAGGGGCATTCAAAAAGGCATATATACTGGTGAAGAGCTTCTGAGTGGACAGAACAGTTCAGGAAAGACCTTTGCTGGATCTGGAGCCTGGATAATAATTTAAGAAGCTTTTAAAAAAGTCTAGGTAAGACTTGACTGTGCTCTGATCTAGGGTGTTGGCAATAGAAATGGAAAGAAAAAGACACTGAATAAGAGGGCTTGATAACTAATTGAAAGTAGGGAGGAGGGAGAGGCAAAGGTGAAAAATGGTTCTTTGGTTTCAAATGTGGATGATTGGAGGGCAGGTAACACCATTAACAGCTATAAGAGGAAAAGCAGATTTGGGGACAGAATTCCGTTTGGCTACATCAACAATAACCATGTGCTTAGTGAGTGACTATTTACAAAATCCTTTTTGAATTATTTCAATTGGTCCTTTTACATTTTAGGTGCTTAGGGGATATCCATGCAGAGATGTTTATCTAATGAGCAATTGGAACTGAGTCAAAGGAAGGGAGTGGTCCTCGTCTGTGGACTTGGGAGTCTTTTGCTTAAAGATTATAATTGAATTCCTGAGCTAGCTAAGGGCAAGCATGTTATAAAAGAAATGTAATGATGGCAAAATCTTGGGGAGAGCAAAGTTTAGAGGCCCAAGAAGGAGGTGTAGGGTTACTTAGATAAAGACAGAGTCACTTAACATGAAATGAAATCGGAAGTGCATTATGAAGTGTTTGTAGGAAAGAGCATTCTGGGCATCCCACCTTCAAAAGCTCTCCTCTCTTCTCTCATTCCTACCTGTTCTTCGGTATTCAGATCTGACTCTACTCTTTTTTTCCTCAGTTTCGCCTTCTCCCAGGGCAGTGCACCCCATTCCTTTCTAGGTGCGTGCACGTAGCACACATGTGCCTTGTGTCCAGCCCCCCACTCTGTTCCCTGGTTTCTACTCTAGACTGAGAGCTCTGTGAGGGCTAATCCTCTGCACCTCCTCATGTTAGGGGGCACCATGGAAGGCGTGAAAGCTGCCTTACTAGAACAGAGAACGGTAGAGCTTATATCAGGGGTCCCCAAACTACGGCCCGCGGGCCGCATGCGGCCCCCTGAGGCCATTTTTCCGGCCCCCCCCCGCCGCACTTCCAGAAGGAGCACTTCTTTCATTGGTGGTCAGTGAGAGGAGCATAGTTCCCATTGAAATACTGGTCAGTTTGTTGATTTAAATTTACTTGTTCTTTATTTTAAATATTGTATTTGTTTCTGTTTTGTTTTTTTTACTTTAAAATAAGATATGTGCAGTGTGCATAGGGATTTGTTCATAGTTTTTTTTTATAGTCCGGCCCTCCAACAGTCTGAGGGACAGTGAACTGGCCCCCTGTGTAAAAAGTTTGGGGACCCCTGGCTTATATGGATATTATAATGGAATAGTAGATCTGCCTGTGTGCTTTGAGGACAAGTCCAGTGCAGTTGTGGGAAGATCTTACAGAATTCTTGAGAAAAAGCAGCACATTTATTCATGGCATTGAACTTGAGGAGAAAATATCAGGTAATCATTAAATTATTTAATAAGTGCCCAGAAAAGGCAGCCAAACCTAAATAGATTATCTTGGGGAGAGAGAGAAAAATAAAGTCAAATGATTCTAGTGACTAACAATTCTTATTTTTCCTGAACAAATTCTTTTATGCATAGACCACTCTAGATATATACATTTGGATTATATTTTTCTGACTTGTGCAGATATCATTTGGCCCTTTTGTGAAAGAATTCACATTTGAGTTGAGTGCAAGGCTCTTGTTTCTGCGTTTTGGAAAAACACCATTTATCTCTGTAGTGCTATTTCTGTGATATCATCACCACAGTGTCTAGGTAGTACGGCAGAAATTTAGATGGAATTTCCAACTATAAGCCCAACCTTCCAGTTTTAACCCCAAATCCGGTCATGTGAACCTTGGTTACCATGGGTATTTTTGTTATAGGAGTAAGTCCATGAGTGATGTCAGCGCAGAGGATGTTCAGAACTTGCGTCAGCTGCGTTACGAAGAGATGCAGAAAATAAAATCACAATTAAAAGAACAAGATCAGAAATGGCAGGATGTGAGTATTCTTTTCATTGGGAGATGGGGAAGGACATTTGTGTGACTCTTCTTTGCTTCCCTTACAAGAAAGTTGGTAGACTCAGGACATGATTTTCTTTGCTGTTAGAGAATTCAGTTATGTAGAAAATGTGATCAACTTCCTTTAAAAAAAAATTTAAACCATTTTAGTCTATTACTGTATTTTAAAGGCCATTGCAAAAAATACAATAGGATGTTTATCTTCTAATAGTCTCTGGGTTCTCAAAAAAAAAAAAAAAAAGAAGAAGCCACTTCCTTGCAGTGTTGCTACCTTGTTGCCTTGCTTTGGTAGTTGAATTTGGGGTAGACTGTTAGAGATGCATGTGGAAGGAAGAAACTTTGCTCAAGGTCTGAGAAAAACACACCAGAGACTCCAGCACAGAGTCTGGGCATCAGCATGGAGAGATGAACAGGTTCTTAGAGTTAATAGAGGAGATTTAAGAAGCAATATGAACTATAACTCAGTTTGGTTGAAAAAGTAATTGTATAATATGAGTCAAAATAGGTATTTTTACAGAGCTGTCATGTATCCAAATGTCTATATGGATATAGATTTAATCTGTAGTTTTGTCCCTGCAGAAACAAACAAACAAACAACTTGGCCTATTTTGAAAGGGTAATTGTTATAAACTGAAAGATTGTAAATAAATATAATGGATAAACTATATAATGCAAACTCAGAGAAGCCTGAGGACATCTCTATGGTACTAGAGTTGAGTGGTAGCATGAAAAAAAGGGCCAGAGAGGGAGAGAGTAAGTCTGAATTTTCCAAAGAAGAAGAAACTCCTGCTGTGGCTGCATTTCAAAATTCCAATGCCTCTTTTATTAGGGATCTCAATTTAATTGTCAAGAGCTGCAATTCAAATGCACTTTGCCAAGATACATGGTAGCTGTTTGGGTATGGAAGTAATAAGTATTGAAGAGTTATCCATTTGGTTAGATCAGATAAAAATTTATGCTGTCATCCTATAGGATTAAATGCACACCACTTTTGTTCTTTCTGGAAATAGCTCATACTGGTCTCAGGCTGTTTTTGAAGCAGAAATGGCTTCATCTACTCTCAGAGGGTCTAAACCAAACTTAACTTTGCATGTCCTGGGACGGTGGAGTGAGATTCCCGTTAGTCTGAGAACTTGGGTAGGCTTCTACTTGGGCTGGAATGACATTCGCTGTTCGTAGTATGGAATTTCTGTCTTGGAGACATAGAAAAGTTGTACCTTCAAATGCTTGGGTATTAGAACCCCCTTAGACTGCTAGGGCTAATTTAAAGCTGAATTAGGTTGACCGTCCTTGGTACTCCCAGCTAGGTGAGCCTTGCATTCCTAGGAATATGAGAAAGAGGTGTCTACTTCTTCCTGTGTGATTTTCCTTATGCCATGTCCTTATGTGAAGTTTACCCACTTTGCAGACACGTCTGCGAGTCTGGCCTCCCCAGTGAAGCATTTCCAAACCCTGGCTCGAGGTGATATCGACCACTCTCAACTCTGGAGCCCTACTCTCTCAGGGATCCTGCCACACTCACTGTTGAACTTGTATTTACCTGTCTGCCTTCCCTCCTAGACTGGGAGCTCCTGCAGGGGAAGCACAGCTGCTTACTCTGTGTTTACGCTCCCTTGCCCCAAAGCAGGCTGAGCTCAGGGATTGCTAAATGGAAGACCCGGTGTGCTTCCACACGCAACCATTTCACAATCGTGTTTGTTTCACTAGTGAAACTGTCATTTCATGTAACAGCCAGATTATTGGAGTGAGATGAACATGAGCTTGCAGTAGTTCCTGATTTGTCTGGCCTGGCACCCAATTACAAGCATTTAGCATCCTTTGTGAAATGAGCAAATGAGGCAGGAAAACAAAAATGGGGTCTATCTTATTAGGTCAGGTCTTTTAGGCAGACACAGGAGATAAAGGCTTGGTACAGAAACACTGGCTATAAAAAGCAAAATTAGGGCACCTTGGCATCAAGTGGGAGTGAATAGTTTCAGCGATGTAATGGGATACTCTGGTGCTCTCTCACTGCTAGAAAGGGTGTGTAGAAATTCAGGTATGCCTGTGCTGATGTGATTTTCTTCTGTCAGGACCTTGCAAAATGGAAAGATCGCCGAAAAAGCTACACTTCAGATTTGCAGAAGAAAAAAGAAGAGAGGGAAGAAATTGAAAAGCTGGCACTTGAGAAATCTGCGAGAAGCTCTAAGACATTTAAGGAAATGCTGCAGGACAGGTAATAGGCTGGATGGGACTCATGCTTGGAGAGATCTGTGTTAGCAATAGAAATTTTGTGTATGTGAAGGGTGATTGAAGTGTGCACCACTATTAAGCTGTATTCTAATATGCAGTGAAGCTTTCAGCATTTTGCTTTGCAGGGAAAATGCAAAGAATTGCTATTATAAAGTGTGACTTGGATTAACAAAAGAAATGAGTGCTAAATAGATATGCATGATTTCTTCCTTTTACATTGAGTATTTACATGCAGAATTGAGTGGTGTTGGCTATATTTGGTGCAGAAAATAAACTATTTTTTTCTCCTTCTAAATTGAATCTAGGAATGGAATGGTCAAATAAAACCAGCTCCCATTCTTCACTAAATTGTGTAAAATATAACAAAATTCGTTTCATGTTTTAGTGGGGTAATAATTAGTATTATATTTTGAAGGAAGACAATATAAAAATAAATTGTGAGGGTTTATTTTTTGCATTGCAACATGACAGGATAAAGGTCAAATGTCAGGCTTCCTATAGAGCAGTGACTGAAACCTTAAGGTACATATAGGTCAGGGAGAAGGCAAGTATCAACTTGTGGATAAGTCTGGTAAATAATATCTCATTAAAATTTATTTCCTTATTAAAATCTTTGCAACTTAAAATAATTCCTGTGAATTATTTGAGAGCCTTGCTAAGAAGAATAGCTTCTAATATTTCTTAGTGTGGCATAAAAAATTGCATGTATCTGTTCTCATATTCTGTTAATATTATATATATTGCTTATTGGCAGAAGTTGGTAGTTGCAGTACATTTTATATGTTAATTACAAAATGAGACTTGCTCCTCAGCTTTGTATGCCAAATGCATAACTTTGTGGTTCTGGTGTGTTTCTGTTAAGGGAATCCCAAAATCAAACGTCTACAGTTACAACAAGGAGTAGAATATATCCTGATGATGATGATGTAGTGAATGAAGACAAGCTTCCCCTGACAATGCCTATGATGGAAGCAAGTCACCAGAGTGAGAGCGTAGAAGAGAAGAGAACAACTTTTCCTACAGAAATTCCTAAACAAGATTCAGCAACGTTTGTGAAGAGAGAGGACGCTCTCACAGCTGAAGCTTGGCTTCCTTCTAAGAGCCCCATGGAAGAACAACGCCTAGCCTCTTTGTCTTCTCAGCGTTCCCTGAGTACACAAATGGAGTCGACTCGAGTTTCAGCTTCTCTCCCCAGAAGTTACCAGAAAACTGATACAGCTAGGTTGACATCTGTGGTCACACCGAGACCTTTTGGCTCTCAGTCAAGGGGAATCTCATTGCTCCCAAGATCCTACACGGTAAAAAAAAGTGTTCTCAGTTCATTTACTCTGTTCTTAAGAGCAAACTGTTGTTGTGCTTGTGTAGAAGCTTGAATTATATATATTTGATGTATAAAATGTACATAACGTATATAACAATTTTTATTTTAGCTAGTATAGATTCCATAGACATTTAATGCTTAAACTATAGCAACGATGCAAAATGGATTAAGCTTTAAATTCAGTGAAATTGATTAAGCCTTGGCTGGGGGTAGCTCAGTTGGTTAGAGCAGGGGTAGTCAACCTTTTTATACCTACCACCCACTTTTGTATCTCTGTTAGTAGTAAAATTTTCTAACCACCCACCAGTTCCACAGTAATGGTGATTTATAAAGTACGGAAGCGGCCCTGGCCGGTTGGCTCAGCGGTAGAGCGTCGGCCTAGCGTGCGGAGGACCCAGGTTCGATTCCTGGCCAGGGCACACAGGAGAAGCGCCCATTTGCTTCTCTACCCCTCCGCCGCGCTTTCCTCTCTATCTCTCTCGTCCCCTCCTGCAGCCAAGGCTCCATTGGAGCAAAGATGGCCCGGGCTCTGGGGATGGCTCTGTGGCCTCTGCCTCAGGCGCTAGAGTGGCTCTGGTCGCAACATGGCGACGCCCAGGATGGGCAGAGCATTGCCCCCTGGTGGGCAGAGCATCGCCCCTGGTGGGCGTGCCAGGTGGATCCCGGTCGGGCGCATGCGGGAGTCTGTCTGACTGTCTCTCCCTGTTTCCAGCTTCAGAAAAATGAAAAAAAAAAAAAATAAAGTAGGGAAGTAACTTTACTTTATAAAATTTATAAAGCAGAGTTACAGCAAGTTAAAGCATATAATAATAATTACTTACCAAGTAGTTTATGTCAGATTTTCACTAAGTTTGGCAGAATAAATCTTTATAAAACAACTTACTATAGTTAAATCTATCTTTTTATTTATACTTTGGTTGCTCTGCTACTGCCCACCATGAAAGCTGGAACTCCCACTAGTGGGCGGTAGGGACCAGGTTGACTACCACTGGGGTAGAGCATTGTCCTGATAGGCCAGGGTTGCATGTTCGATCCCTGGTCAGGACACATACAAGAATCAACCAATAAATGCATAAATAAGTGAAACAACAAATCACAGTTTCTTTTTCTCCCTCTCTCTTTCTCACTTTCCCTCTTTCCCTCTCCGTTCCTCTTGCTCTCTAAGATCACTCAATAAATAAACAAGTCCAAAGAAATGGACCTGATACATTTTGAAGAATGAATAAGCAACATTCCAAAGCAGAGTGTTTATTTTTCAGCATAAGATTTTCTCAAAAATAGCTTTTGTAAAGTATTAGGTAGAACTATATGCAGTTGTCAGTAGTTAGTTCTTTTAGACTTACAAAACAGCAATTTCATGTTTAACCTAAATATTTTCAGGTTTTTATGTACAAATTTCTATTTTTCCCACTTCATTAGAACTTGATATGTTTGAGTACAGTTAATTAAAATGTATCACATATTCAAAAACTATATAATTTCTATTTATATTGGTATTTTTAAAAAACATAGACTATGTGGGCCCTAGCCGGTTGGCTCAGTGGTAGAGCATTGGCCTGGTATGCAGAAGTCCCGGGTTCGATTCCCGGCCAGGGCACACAGGAGAGGCGCCCATCTGCTTCTCCACCCCTCCCCCTCTCCTTCCTCTCTGTCTCTCTCTTCCCCTCCCACAACGAGGCTCCATTGGAGCAAAGATGGCCCGGGCGCTGGGGATGGCTCCTTGGCCTCTGCCCCAGGCGCTAGAGTGGCTCTGGTCGCAATAGAGCGACGCCCTGGAGGGGCAGAGCATCGCCCCCTGGTGGGCATGCCGGGTGGATCCCGGTCGGGCGCATGCGAGAGTCTATCTCTCCCTGTTTCTATCTTCAGAAAAATACAAAAAAAACCCCAAAAAACATAGACTATGAAATAATCATTTGCCGCGTGTATAAAGCAGTACCACAAACCTGAAAGTAGGTGTATTAAATTTATGTAAAAGGAAGAAATGCAGTCTTTTTTTTTTCTTTTCTTTCCTTTCAGGGACAGAGAGAGAGTCAGAGAGAAGGATAGATAGGGACAGACAGACAGGAATGGAGAGAGATGAGAAGCATCAATCATCAGTTTTTTGTTGCAACACCTTAGTTGTTCATTGATTGCTTTCTCATATGTGCCTTGACCGCAGGCCTTCAGCAGACCAAGTAACCCCTTGCTCCAGCCAGCGACCTTGGGTCTAAGCTGGTGAGCTTTTTGCTTAAGCCAGATGAGCCCGCACTCAAGCTGGCGACCTCGGGGTCTCGAACCTGGGTCTTCTGCATCCCAGACCGATGCTTTATCCACTGTGCCACTGCCTGGTCAGGCAAGAAATGCAGTCTTAAGGTCAATGTTCAAGTTCCTTTTACCTCTGCCAATGTGAAATACTAAAATATAAAAGAAAAAAATTGATATAAAAAAATTGAAGTGACGGAAACTTGTCTAAACTAGCCAGGAAATTCCTGACCATTATCTTAAGTAAAATACAGTCATGTTTTACAATGTAAAAATTAACTTTATATGACAGACACTTTGAACATAGTCAAAAGATAATTAATAGACTTGGAAAAGTAGAAGTAAAATGTATTATAGGGTCAATATCCCTAAGGATTTTTTTTTCTTTTTCTTTTTTTTTTTTGAGAGAGAGAGAGAGAGGGAGAGAGGAACAGACAGGGATAGACAGGAAGGGAGAGAGATGAGAAGCATGAACTTGTAGTTGCAGCACTTTAGTTGTTTATTGATTGCTTCTCATATGTGCCTTGACTGGGGGGCTACAGCAGAGTGAGTGACCCTGTGCTCAAGTCAGTGACCTTGGGCTTCAAGCCAGCAACCATGGGGTCATGTCTGTGATCCCATGCTCAAGCTGGTGACCCTGTGCTCAAGCTGGTGAGCCCGTGCTCAAGCTGGATGAGCCCAAACACAAGCTGGCGTCCTTGCGGTTTCGAATCTGGGTCCTCAGCATCCTAGTCTGATGCTCTATCCACTTTGCCACCGCCTAGTCAGGCTCAGTATCTCTAAGTTTTTAAATGGTACAGTAAATTGGTAAGGAAAACACAAAGTGTAGAAAAATAGATATAGAAATAGCTAGTTCAAGGGAGAGAGAATTTAAATGGTTGATAACATAAAGCACCCAGGTGCATGTTCAACATTATTAGAACAAGAATGAAGTATGTAGTTTTTTACCCATCAGATTCAAAATGTCTAATGTTGGCAAGGATGCAGAGAAACAGGCATTCTTATAAATTAGTTTGAGAGTGCCTTGTTATAATTTTAAAAAATATATTAATGTGTGTATATATATATATATCTTTTGATTCAACAGTTTTACTTTTGGAAATCTGTGCTACAAAAACAACAGTTCTGATAATAAAGATATGTGGTATTTGTTGCAATATTTTTGAAATGCTTATCAGTGAATAAATTGTAGATATCCATAATATAGACTATTCAACAATTAAAAAGAGTAGCATTCTATTTATTGACCTGGATTAATGTAGACTAGCAAAAGCAGTTTCAGAGTCTGTTTATAATAACACTTTTGTGGAAACAACTCCTTCTACATGTGTGCATATCTGGTGATGTGAAAGAATGTGCTCCAAGCTTTTAGTAATCTTTACTTTCCTGTGTGAGCTATATGCTACTTTTATAGTTTTAAAATATTAATGTATATATTTAAAAACAGAAATCTAACGGTGCCATATTTAAAATGATGTTTGTCATTTAGATGGATGACGTTTGGAAATATAATGGAAATGCAGAAGGCATTAAGAGAACTCAGTATAGTTCGGTCATCACCTCTGTGCAAAAATCTGACCCAGGCCAGCTGGCTTCCAGCTCCTTCAGCGAAAGCGAGGCAGTGACGTCTGGAGAGGGTGTGACCAGATTGTCCTCACCTACACCCCCGTTCTCATCTCCTTCCCAGGAGCAGGCTGCCACTTCTAACAGCAAGTTGTCTTCAACATCTGGCCCTGATTTAATGTCTGAGCTTAGAGAAGGGAGGAGTTCACCACAGATAGAGTCAAGATCAAAGGTGAGTTTGAGAAGGCATTTAATCACCCATGCTCAGAGACATAAGTATTTAAACTGGAGCCCATGTTTCCAACCCCTGTTTCTAGGCATTGATCAGATACATGGACTGATAATGTGGAATAGGAGGTTGCATTTTATTTCGAACAGTTTTTGAAGGAAGTGGGTCTCTTTCAACTGAGTTTATGGCTTCAGACGATCCCATGAAATGGGTGTTATTGAGACCATTGGCTAATCTCCTTGGGGTTTAGCTGGATTTCTTTCTCGAGCCCGTTTCAGCAGCTGTTGCCTTTCCACCACCGCTGCAGCCGTCCAGGATTCAGGTGCAGGATGCACCCGGAGGCTTTCCGTGCAGGTCTGATAAGTAGATGGGTAATGAAGGCCCCTGCTCAGGAAAACTAACTGACCACAAGGAGAAACTGGTACAGATGAGAGGTGCAGGCCTCTAGGGACATGGAATTTCTTTATCATATTAACCTTTTCGTGACTTTCAATACTAATTTATACTTTAGAAATTCTAGAATTTTGTACCACTCCTTGTCTCTTATTGGGAATATTGAAAGTTACAGTGTGACAATTGTGTTCCTTAACATTGGCAGTCTAAACAAAATATATGATCAGATGAAGAATGACTGGAAGTTCTTGTCATTTTTCCTACTTAAAATCCTCAAAGAAGACTTAAGAGAATTACTAGGCAATGAATTTCTTTTATTTAGTATGTTCTATATATACAGGCTAAAGAGCTGTTAATTGGCTAGGTCAAGCTTTTCTCTTTAGAAAAAGACCCTTGTAAAGCAATGTGATATGTGAATCCCTTAGCATAGAAGAACTTGTCTGCTTCTTTAGCTTTGTCTAGATTTCTCTGGCTCCTCCCTGTTTGTTTTCCAAGCACAACATGAAATAGAGACCTCGGCCTAACTTATATTAATGAAGTAACTTTTCGTGAAATAATTTAAAGTAGCATATTTATTTAATATTATTAGATTTTTATTAGTACTGTAAAGCTTTACACCCTTAAGCATTTGTCCCTGATTATGAAGAACTATGAACTTGAGAAAATTTGGAAATACAAAAAAGTATACATAAAAATTACTGGTAATCTCATCATTTATGGATGATCCTTATTAACATTTCAATGTATTTCTTTCAGTTTTCCCCATGCATATTTACAAACATATATCTAAAAAAATTTTTTTTGCAGCTTGCTAAAATCATTAGTTGTAAATTACATTTTAAACTTTATTTTTAATTTAATTTTAAAAATTTTATTTTTTAATTACAGTTAATATTATGTTGTTAGTTTCAGGTGTTTAACATCATTTTTAAAGAGTTAGAAATACATAATCAGCGCCGTAAGTTTCAGTGGATGAGAACACTAGCCCGTGTTGTTCTGGGGAAACAAAAGGCACTAGTGGATGACTAATGAGAGCAGCATCAAGGTGTCTTTCGTTTGGGGACTTGCATGTACACCTTCACCTTTTCCAACGGCAAATCCGACAAAGCAGCCTGATTAAGGTAGTGGCGCTAGGGACAGGTCACTCCCTCTGGCCTGCAGGTGACTAGCTGCAACCAGGGATTAAGAAAAAGAGGCCACATGTGGTACGTGGGAGTGTGCCAGGTTATTGAGGTCAGAGGAACCTGAATTAACACGGCATGGTTTCAGGTCTCATCCTTAATAGTTTTATACTCCTTTGTCACCAAACTTGAAATGATTTTTTTACCAAGCCAAATTAGGCTTTATTTAACAAGTGGAACTGTTGGAATTCTTGAACATAGGTATGTGTCATATGGCAACTTGACTATCCCTGAGATGCTTGGCGTGTCACTTCTGCACTGAGGAAAGCAGCTTGTAAAGTATCACTCAGCTCGAGTCACTGGGAAGGAGCTTGCTGCCCGGGGAAAGGGCTGTGAAGGCACAAAACAGTCACTAATATGTCAAAGCCATATGCAATGCTCCTCCACATTCTTGTCCAAAATGTAATTCTGAGAGTTCAGAGAATGGGGGAAAAATAGTGTGTGGCTGAACTAGATATCTCGGTAATTTTATGAATGTTCTTCAGTCTTTTTTCTTGTTTTTTACTTGCACTTTTGCTAGTGATGTCCTTTTATTTCTCCCTCCAGAATCGGTGTGTGTGTGTGTGTGTGTGTGTGTGAGAGAGAGAGAGAGAGAGAGAGAGAGAGAGAGAGAGAGAGAGGAACAGATAGGGACAGACAAGAAGGGAGAAAGATGAGAAACATAAATTCTTTGTTGTGGCACCTTAGTTGTTCATTGCCTGTTTTCTCATATGTGCCTGACCCAGGGGCTACAGCAGAGTGAGTGGCCCCTTGCTCAAGCCAGCGACCATGGGGTCACATCTATTATCTCATGCTCAAGCCAACAATCCCGTGCTCAAGCCAGCAACCTCGGGGTTTTGAGCCTGGGTCCTCTTTGTCACAGTCCGATGCTCTATCCACTACACTACTGCCTCATCAGGCCAGAATCTTCCTTGAGGTTATATTTTTCTTTCCCTGTCTCTGAGGAAGTTCAGGCCTGTTCCCCATCAATGCGAGTGCTTTATAAATAGTCCCATGTGCTTGTGCATTCTACAAAGGCTGGCATCAGTAACCTGTTGATGCTGGTAGGACTCAGTAATCTCCCGGCTGCAGAGCCTCCAATAGTCTGTTCAGTGGAGTTCAGAGCATGCAGGGGAGCATTGAGGTCCCTCCTCAATGGTCTTGAGCTCCCTTTGTAGTGCTGTTTACTGTTGTTATTGAGTGATTGCCATATGACAATTCTAGGCATCTCAGGGCATCATCTTAATCAGTCCTCAGGACACTTGTGTGACTCTTTCATAGTTGTGGAAATGGAGGCATGGAGAGGTCATGTTCCTTGTCCAAGGCCATACAAGGTACTGAGTGATAGAGTCAGCATTTGAGCCCAGGTAGTCTGACTGAAGCTACCCACACTGTACCATGTTGTGGGAAAGTAGGTGACTTAGCCACAGGAGACTGCTTGCTTTTTTTTTTTTTGAACACATCAGAAATACTTGTTTTTATTGTTGCTCCATTTGAAAATGTTTACTTTACCCATCTTTGTTTTTTGAGGAAGTCCTCCTATTCTTTCAAAGCCCAGGAGGGTCAATTCTTTTGTGAATCAAAATATCTCCTTCCCCACCCTGGCCTGGTAGCTCATTTGGTTAGAGTGTCATCCTGATACACCAAGGTTGTGGGTTTGATCCCCAGTTAGGGCACATACAAGAATCAACCAATGAATGCACAACTAAGTGGAACAACAATCAATTTTCCTCTGTCTTATTCTCCCTTCCTGTCTCTCTAAAATCAATCAATAGATATAATTTATATAAATATATATATATCCTTCTCCTAGTTGGAATTGACTTTTTCACCTTTGCAAGCTTCATTTGCTGAATTCGTGCTTGTTCTGTATGTTCATTGTGTCTCCTTCACTGGTATGCTTTGTATCCTTCATAGTTTTTACACGTAGTTGGCATGTAAATATTTACTGAATTGATTTTTTATTTAAAGCCTTGATTACTAGACTAAAGTATAAACTTGATCCAGCAGGTAATTTAGGTCCTTATAAGATCTTTAATGTGGAACTTTTTTTTTTTTTTTTTTTGCATTTTTCTGAAGCTGGAAACAGGGAGAGACAGTCAGACAGACTCCCGCATGCGCCCAACCGGGATCCACCCGGCACGCCCACCATGGGACGACGCTCTGCCCACCAGGGGGCGATGCTCTGCCCATCCTGGGCGTCGCCATGTTGCGACCAGAGCCACTCTAGCGCCTGAGGCAGAGGCCACAGAGCCATTCCCCAGTGCCCGCGCCATTTTTGCTCCAATGGAGCCTCGGCTGCGGGAGGGGAAGAGAGAGACAGAGAGGAAGGCGCGGCGGAGGGGTGGAGAAGCAAATGGGTGCTTCTCCTATGTGCCCTGGCCGGGAATCGAACCCCGGTCCTCCGCACGCTAGGCCGACGCTCTACCGCTGAGCCAACCGGCCAGGGCTTAATGTGGGACTTTTAAGATTAATGAGTGTTTTAGAAAGTAAACCCTGTGATGTTACCTAGAACTATTTTAAGGATATGAAGCCTGGGGGCAGAGACTGGTTAGGAGCCTGTCACAGACTTGTGGTAAGAAGACGGTTTATGGCATAAGAAAGAAAAGGCATAAGGAAGGGAAGAAATTAGTGTGACATCAGGTTCTGCCTAGGGAATTTCTTTCCTATCTCCACTGCTGAGCTCCGGGGGTCGTGCTCCTGTCTATTCCCTCTTTTCCCTTCTCTTTTTTTGTGTTGCTTTTTTGGACTGCCTACCTTGCCAATCTAGGTTACAAGGACAGTTCTGGGGGTGACCTTGAGCAAGGGCAGAGAGTCCTTCATCCTCTTCTAGCTCCCCACAGACATAGCTTTTGTAATTTTCCTCCAAACTGCAGTTACCTACAGGTTTTCATTTTATTTTGTCCCGTCAGAATCTGCTATTCTCAAATCCCACCCAGAACCACATTTTGGAATCTCTGCTGCAGATTCTTGAAAGCAGTCCGCAGATATAGCATGGTAAACATGGAAGGAAGGGAGCTTTTTACATACTCGTTTCCTGATCCCCGAGCCTATGATAAATGTCTCTTATAGCACCCAGGGCTTCTCCTATAACAGCTTCACACCATGCATTTTGTTTGCTTGTCACCTCACCAGACCTGACTCTTTGTGAAGGTAGGACACAAGCCTGCCTTACTCACTGTCAGCACAGTGCCTGGATCTATGTTTGTTGTCTGATGAGTTCTATTGGCTTCAGAGCTCTGTCTGTAAGCTTTAAATAGGTTTTCTTTAGTTGATCTGGAAACTGTCTAACCAGCATATATATAATGGATAACATTGTTTCCATGGGAAAAAAAGAAGGTAATTACTAGTCGTCAACCATGCCGCGGCATCTTTTTAGGTGTTTCATTTATTCCTCTCAATAACCTTGCAAAGTAGGTGGTATTATCCCCATTATTACCAGTGAAATACTTGAGATTTCAAAGTTATGTAACATGCCGCAGGTCTGTTAAATGATGAGGCCACAGTTGTAATTTCTCTGACCTTAATTTTATTTGAAATATTACATGCTGAAACTTGAGAACTTGCCTTAAGGGAAAACACCAAATGTTGACTTATTTTAACCTTGCTGTGTCTAGAATTTTGGAGCCAATAGGGACTGAAATATTTTCTGGTTCATAAAAATTTAGTCATTAAGATTATTTTGAGGAAGGTATATATTTATTGAACCTTATCAGGACTGAATTATTTCTGAAATGTAGTTTGAAATCTACCCAGTAATCAGTAAGGAGCTACTAGCAATTTTAAAACAGGGTGTGCGAGAATAATTGTTGTGTTCTGTTACTAAAGTTTGGGCAGCCGTGTGAAAGATGGGGGGAAAGAAGGTTGGAGGCCTGAGTGCCAATTGGAAGGTGACCACAGCAGTTTAGAGGGGACACCATGGCCAAACTAAGGTGATGACCTGAAGGAGGATGGAAGAATGGGCTGCTTCCAGAGGGATTTATGGGTTGTGGACTTGATAACACTTTCCCGTGTGTGCTGGAGAGGAGGTGGGACCATTGTGAGAAGATGGGGTGGGGAGCAGTTGGGAGAAGAAAGAAGGAAGAGCCCAGAAAGAACCTGGTGTTTCTAACTTAGGCATCTGGTTGGACGAGGACGTGATTCACCAGTACATGGCAAAACGGGAGGTGGGAGAGCAGGTTTGGGGAGGAAGGTAGTGAATGTAGGTTTAGATATGTTGGGCTTAGATGGTAGTTGAAGGTACAGCAGTGGAGAAGGTTGCTCAGGAAGGCAGGTGGTCAAAAAGGTGGGGGACCGATGAGAGGAACAACAACAAGCTGACAATGGAAAGAGGAGGAATGTGCTGACAAGACTGGAAGGTATCCAGAGAGATGAAGGAAAAAGGCAAGAGAAAGGAAGTAGTAGGGGACTTAGAAGACGATCCCCTGAACGGAGGAAGAGTTGGTAGTGTCTGGTGGGGCGAGGATTGTAAATGGATTTGGGAGGGACAGGTAAGGGAAGTGGTAGAGCTGGAAACGCCCCTCCCTCCTTGGAATAAGGAACTGGAGAAAGCAGGTATGGAAGCCTCTTTGGAGAAGGAGTAGCTCCCGTAGCTGAGCAGCGTCATGATTTAAGGCCCACTTTAGACCCCAGAAGAAAGACAGTAAAGAGCCATGTGTACAGAACTCAAAGATTATTTAGTTCCTGTGTTATTTCTGACTTAACAGCCTGAATCTGCTTTTAGTGTTTAATTCCATCAACTGAAGTAGTCTTCCCTTAAGTAAACACATTTATCTAATTGTAAAAGTTTGAGAATAGCTGTCTGACTTGTTAATTCGTAAAATTGACTCTGTTTTCATTAATTCCCATTTGTGATGATGTGTGAGGATTGTAATTCACTAGATCTCATAAAAATAAATCTTATTTTGCTATTTCAGATCATCGTGTTTTAAAAAAAATCACAGTTTTCAATGTATATTTGTTTAAATTATACCTAATTTGAGAGAAATCTTTTTTAATTTTAAATACTGACATGTTGATAACTATATTTTATTGTTTCCGGCATAGAGTGCTTAAGCTACTTGGAATAATTCTTTGTCAGTTATTAAGAATCTAGATTTCCTCCAATAATTTATATATATGGTTTCATCAGTTCTGAAGGTCATTCCTCATTATCTTCTGAAGCATGGATCCTTTGTAGAATATGCATGTGGCATGCATCTTACAGAGAAAAATATGGAACTAGAAATCCTAAGTGAAATTATTGTGGAATGATTTATGCTCGACAATAATTATAGCTATGTCCTCCTGCTGGAAGTGTCAGGGATAACCTAATTTAATAACCTCGAATCCCACGGAGAGATCTGAGGGACTGCCTTAGGGAGGAGGCCGTGCAGATGGGGCTCTGGGTCCCTAACCTGCAACTCTGAACTACCCTCCTTACTCTTTTCTATATATTGCTTTGGGAGGGACATGGTAGGCATAAGGCTTTCATTTGAAAATAGGCTTTTGAGGAGAAAAAAGACTTGAAAATCAATGTATTTGTGAGAGAGATGGCTCACTGGCATGCCTGCGGTCACCTAGTTACTGACAGAAGTGGACCTGTAGTTGCCCATGCGGCTCTCTCTTCCTTTTGCCTGTGTACAGTCCCAAGGATTCATACAACAGTCTGCCAGGCTGTAGCCATAGTGACACTGTCCTCTGTTAACTCTTTCAGGGAGGTAGTTATCTGCTTTTTTTGTCTAATATGTTCAAGTAGAGATTTATTTCCAAGGTAAGAGCAGCCCTTTGTGGGACAATTGTCTGGTCTAATATAATTATGAGACTCTTCCATCTGTGGTTTAAACTTATTCTCTCTTATCCTGTATTTGCTAGTAAAGGATACTATTCACTTGCTCTGTCCCATAAAGTAATTCTTTACGTATTTTGAGACTATTTATTAAATCTCCATTCTGTCTTTTATTCTTCAAGATAAAAACCTCAATTAGTGTCTTGAATATCTAACCTATCATTTGTCTTTCTTCCTTTATATAGTAATAGATTCTGCACTTTAATTGGGGTTAAGTTGGAATTTTTTTGGAGGGGTAAGAGTAGTGAAGATGCCCACTTATTTTCTTTGAGTCATCTCTAAGTGTATGGTGGTTTTGGGTAAGGAGTAGAATTGAACTAAACAGTAATTTTCTCTATTCATAGCAGAGCTTTATTTATTTCTCTATTCATCTGGAGATTGGTGTTTAGGCTGATTATTAATGAGTGTTCTTACTAACTATATCTGGGTTGCTATATTTAAACCACTTTACAAGCTTTTTGATGAAAATTTTTCTTTATAATTAGCTATAAATTTTTTCTTAAAGAAATCCCATACCCACTATTGAAGAGTCAGTAATTATTTCTGGAGAGCAAAGGCCATGCCTATTTCATCTTTTGTTTTCCAAAGTTCTAAGCACTGTGTCTTGTATAGAATAAAACACAAAGAAAATTAATGGTGAGCAAATGAGTAAGTGAATATTGTTACAGCACTTAACTTTTGTGTTCATATTATATAGTAAATTCTTAATTCTTTATTTAGTGCCTTCCTTCTAATTCTTAGATAAGTAATGAAAAAATTTTCTCTGAGTATTCTCACTTGGATTTTAAACCTGTTTTAAAGGTAGAAAAACTTAAGTCTTCAGGAATTGCAGTTAAGTTTAAATTAAAATGGAGAAGTTGTAGGGTTTTATTTTTTTTCTGAAAAATAAAGTGGCTTTAAGAATATATATTTTTAGCCCTGGCCGGTTGGTAGAGCGGCCAGGGCGTGCAGGTGTCCCAGGTTCAATTCCCGGCCAGGGCACACAGGAGAAGCGCCCATCTGCTTCTCCACCCCTCCCCCTCTCCTTCCTTTTTGTCTCTCTCTTCCCCTCCCGCAGCCAAAGTTCCACTGGAGCAAAGCTGGCCCCAGTGCTGAGGATGGCTCTGTGGTCTCTGCCTCAGGTGCTAGGATGGCTCTGGATGCAACAGAGCGACACCCCAGATGGGCAGAGCATCGCCCCCTGGTGGGCGTGCCGGGTGGATCCCAGTAGGACGCATGCGGGGGTCTGTCTGACTGTCTCTCCCCGTTTCTAACTTTGGAAAAATGCAAAAACAAACAAACAAACAAAAAAGAATATATATTTTTAAACTCTTAAGTCTAACTTCTTTATGATTGTAAATCAAAGAACTAAACTAGTCTGGGAAACTCACTATGTTAAACTTCATATCTTCTGCTTACCCGAAACAAAACATGTAAATGATGAAAGATAAATTTTTCACAGGTAGAGTATACTGAAAACTTAAAATATTTGTTTTGAGAAATGGCTTGTGAAACTTAGAAGTTGTTGCTGTGTAGTATAGTGATGAACACAGAAATAAAGTTCTATCTATTGTCCAAGTGGCTATCGCTCTTAGACTTGTGGGCTGATGTCACTTCAGGGAAGTGTGTCTATAGCTTAGGGTGTGTCAGTAGGGGTCCTCTTGGTGTCTTACTGCTGCTTCCGCAGGGATGGAGCATGGTTGTGCTTCTTGTAGCTTGTTCAGCAGCGCTGCCTTTACCACCAGATCTTCGTGTGGCAGTGGCCAGGCAAAGGGGCCTTACCAAAATGCCAAATGTTGTGTGGGGGTCGTGCCAGTCCTAGATGAGCATGTTACTGGTAGCTGAATTATGTCTGTGAACCCCTTGAAACTATTCACCTGAGTAAGTTCAGTGTTGGAAGTTTTATTTATTTATTTTATTTTTTTATAAGCATAGTGACGTTTTAAAAATAAGTGATTTAAGTAATTTTTTACATTTTAAAAATGCCATTTTGTTGATATATATTTGACATATGACTGTAAATTTAAGGTGTACATGTTAATTTGATACATTTATATATTTCATAAATGCACTGATAATTAGCACCTCTATGACATTGCATAATTATCCTTTTTATGGTTAGACTCATTAAGTCCTAGTTCTAACAAGTGTGATGATTATAATATAATATTGTCTATATTCACTTTACTGTGCATTACATTTCTAGGGCTTATTAACCACTTTTTGCAAGTTAGTACCCTTAACAACATGTGCCCGATGTACCCAACTCCATTCCCTGGTAACCACCATTTTACTCTGTTTATGCAGGTTTGGCTTCCTTACATTGCACATATACATGATACTATAGTACTGATCTTTCTCTGCCTGGCTTATCTCACTGAGCATCATATGTTCAGGTTCATCTGTTTTGCTGCAAGTGGCAGAATGTTCCTCTTCTCGTGGCTTAAGAATATTCCATTTCTCTGTCTCTCTCTTTCACACACATACACACACCTTCTCACTCAGCTTTATTTCTGGGGGATAACAAAAGGTCTGCAAAGTAAGCTAAATTATATGGTGTGCAAAGCCTATGCTTTATCAGTGGCCAACTGATTTTATTTTATATATTTATATGAAGAAAAACATCTGTTTATATAAATTTCCCTTATTTTGGAAGAAAAGTAATAAACTTGGTAATATTTTTATAAATAAATGTTTTACCAACCCCAAGAAAAAATGAATGAAACTTCTAGTTGATCGTGAAATAATTCAAGTGTACCTTGCCTGCAGCCTCCCTTCTTGCATGGATAGACTTTCCTCCATGTGGGTGCCAGGGATACCTGATCCCAGCGTTTCATGTTTGTTTTCAGGATCAGTTCAGTGATATGAGAATCAGCATAAACCAGAAGCCTGGGAACAGTCTTGACTTTGGGTTTACAGTAAAATGGGATATTTCCGGGATCTTCGTAGCATCAGTCGAAGCAGGTAATTCATCGATTTCACTCTACTGAAATTTCTTCTCCTTTGTTATCCTATGCTGTGCACCCTCCCCCCCCCCCCAAGAACTTAGTTTATTTGATACAGGAGAACACACATGTGGAAAATGCAGCAGTAAAGCAAGGAGACGCATCCTCTTCCCTGAGACTAATACACACTACATGTGATTGCGGTTGCCTAACTAATTTTAGTTTTGAAGAGTCTTAATTTTGTGACTATCACAGAATTCATTTGTCAAAATTATAGTATTAATATTTGAAAATGCTAATAAAGAATCGCTGATGAATGCGGTAGATCTATCTGTGCTGTATAATAAAGTGTTGTTTTCCGAGTATCGTAATACAACTATTGCCTATGGAGTCCTTAAGATGCTTTGGGGCTTTTACAAAGCGGTTACCCCACCCCCACGCAGGGTTATGCCAAGTCAAGCCCAGAACTCTTAGCAAAATATTACCTCAAGGCCTAAACTTAAAAAGAAAGCTCTGGTAGTTAAGAGAAGTTCCTCATTTACATATTTAGCTACATAAAATTGCATGCTAACTGGTTATTTATTTGAAATGTCAAGACTTCTTTAATGGGATAACAGTAAGTAGTAATTTTAAGCAATTTTAAGTGGACCTGTTTTCTTCTCTGTTCCAGAGTACATTTAGATTTGGAAGCTCAACTAACATGCTGTTTATTGCACGTTTTTAGTTTAAAAATAATGAAAAATTTTCTTTGTTCTTAGGAGGTTAATAAAAAATATTTCTTGAACAGATGAACTTATCATTTGTCCTTTAAATGTTAATGCAGATGATATCTACTACAGAATAAAAAAAATGCCTGTGGTGCTTTCTGTATTTTTGATACTCACATGTTTGATAACTGAGAAATTTTGTGACTCTTTTTCACCTGAAAAATGATGAGAAATGGTTAGTTGAGGTTAAAGTCTTTTTTTAATTTAAATAAGCAATGACTGTAGAGCCTGTTTGTTTATAAATTGGTTGTTCATTTTGCTTTATGCAGGTAGCCCAGCAGAATTTTCTCAGCTACAGGTAGATGATGAGATTATTGCCGTCAACAACACCAAGTTTTCATATCAGGACACAAAAGAGTGGGAAGAAACCATGGCTAATGCTCAAGAAACTGGAAACCTAGTAATGGATGTCAGGCGGTATGGAAAGTCTGGTGAGTTGGTTTTACCGCTGTGTCTGGCTTTTTCAATTGGGAACTGGTCTTTGGCAAGTGGTTATAACAGCTTGCTTCAATAACATTTTTACTCTTTATTTTACCTTTTCATCTTTTACTTAAAGATATTTTTTGGTTATGTCGAGACAAATCATGAGAGGTACATCCTTGAATATTCTGTATGAAAACTTTTCACTAGCAAATTTACTGAATTCGACATTATTTATTGATTGATTTATAAGCTGGATTGACTTTTAACGCATATATCAACTGAAGACTATTGTTTTTTTATTTATTAAAATGTATCTTTCACTTCTTTTGAGTGTAATTGTATCTGTCTGCCTTAGGGAGTCATATGATAATGCTGAATATTAAGAATGACATTACGATTGGACTTTCTCTACAGCACCATAACTGTAACCGGGGTAAGGGAGAACATGAGAGGGCATGTTCCTTTGTTCATTCTCAAGAAACTTTCAAAATACATCCCATTATTGCTTTTCTTAGTGATAGAAGTTAGATGGGATGCCTTAAGCCTCCCCAGACCTACCAAATTCTGATATCAAAAAATAATATCCAGTCGTGGCCTACAGAAGGATTCGGCAGATTTGCTAGTCTTTTCATTATTAACATGCTCTAACCCTTGTATTTTCAGAAGGGGGTCTCTTGGGAAAGGCCTTAGAACTTTTCATTTCTTTCACACAACTACCTGATTTGTTTGTCTGTCTTGTGTATGTGCATTTTGTCTATGTGCATTCAGTAACTTTGTTCTTTCCACTTCAACATTTATGTGTACTCATTTCTTGATCTTCACGTGCCAATCAGACTGGGGCAAAGACCAGCCTTTCCCGCTATTTACACGGCATAAAACCCTCAATCTCACCAGTATGGCTACCAAAATTATAGGTTCACCTGAAACAAAGTGGATTGAGGCAACGTCTGGAATTTACAGCTCAGACAGATCTTCAAATCTATCCATGACAACTGATTTCCCAGAGAGCCTTCAGAATTCTGTAAGTATTTTGAGAAGTGGGAATGTTTGTTTAAAGCAAGCAACTATAGGAAGTGTATGTTGGGGAGGAAGAGTTTATTTTATTTGAACAACTTTGATGCTACTTTAAAAACAAATAATTAAATAAGATAATTTATAGTAAGGAGAGTAAAATGTATCTCTGAACATCGTAAGCATTACTTATTAATAATTAGAGTAATAACTAGTTCTATAATGGTAAAATCAAAAGAGCCCATACTGGTGTTTTGCAGGTGTTCCTTAGCAATCTTTCATCAGATCTTTGTGAATGTGAAGTGGTAATTATGTAAAATTACAAACTATGACTTTTCTATGCTTTCTTTAGTCTTTACTGGTAAAAATAAGTGTAATTGTGTGTAATTTAAAACCTTATAAAGCATTTTTAGTCCTTGTGTAGGTGAAGTTGGTGGGTAGACTTATCTATATGGTTAAAAGATACTCAGTTACATAATTGATTAAAATAGTTATAATATAGAAAATTTTCTAAGTATCAAAGCAGTACTTCAATTTTCAAATATACTGCTCACAAAAATTAGGGGATATTTCAAAATGAATATGAAACTATAAATATCCCCTAATTTTTATAAGCAGTGTAAATGTTTATATTGACTCCTTAGATATATATTGTTATCTAAGATATACCCCCTTTTATCTAATAACAGGGACCTGCTACATTGTGTAAGACAAATATAAGTATTAGAGTGTACTATATAACTTTGTTGGTTACTCATAAAAGCCAAATGGATTGATCATTATTTTATGCATCATGTTGCTTAGAAAATTAATGACTGAACTTAAAGCCATTCTTGCTTGCAGCTGGTCATTAATCCTTCCATAAATTGTAAAGAGTAATGAATAAAGGTATCTATTATATGTGAAAGTTGTAAAGAACATATTAATATCCTCAATAGCTCATCTTACTAAAAGATATTTTCATTAATGGGAAATGCATTATTTAAGCCCAAAGTCCAATTGGAGAGCATGTTGTTAACTGGTATTTTTATTCTTTCCAGAATACCGAGTCCAAGGAAATAAATGGAATTCGTGATGAAAGCAATACTTTTGAATTGAAAGGTAAACACCACCATTATTACTTACATTTATAGTATAATAAAAGTCATAACATCCAAGTTCTGTTATTACAAAAATTAATATTTGTGAGTGAAAGAAAAACTAATCCACTGCAAGTTGAAACTAAAAGGTTAGCACCGGGATCCAATTGCAGCCAGGTGGAAGGGCGCTCAGTTCCACTGCTGAATAGTTAGGCACTGCAAACAGAGCTTTGGCAGCGTGTCCAGGAGCTTTGAGTGCCTGTGTGTCTAAGCCAACTAAGAAAGACTGGTTTTCCTGGGACCATCAGCCTTCTTGCTATCGAATGCTGCCAAAGGGAACCTTAGTTAAATACAAACGATGAATGAAGTTTCCTTTCTCTTTTTATTGTTGTGAAAGGGACAAGCTTGGAAGAAGTTAGTACTAACAGTGAAATGCCAATGGCAATGACAGTTGTTAACAAAAGTACCCAGCTATACAAAAAAAAAAAGGCAGGGATAGTACCTAGGATAATTTTGCTTTATGGAGTTAGCATTGTCTTCCTCCTTCTGTTGGTCTATAAATAATTTAGCTACCACATGCTGTGTGCTATTCCTTAGGCATACAAAATAAATAAAGATCTGGTCCACATAGGCAGGGAAAGAGACCCAAAGAAAATGAAGCTTCTTTTACCATGAAACTAGACTGCCAGGAATGGGGCTGTGTATTCACACCAGTCTGGTGGCTTTGAATCTACATTTGCCAGTTCATAATACATAGGTCAAAGCCAGAGTAAGTTTATGAATTTCCATCTCTTTATTGATTACTTATCTTGTGTTTAATTTCTAATCATTGGAAGTGACTATATTTTGTTTGATATTGCATTCTTTATCAAAGGAGTTTTTAAAACATGACTTATTTCTTCATGAGTTTAAATCTTAGACACCCAGGTTCTGTTCTGCCAATGACTCAGGCAAAACAAACTTATAAGACACTGAACTCATTAGTGAGTATGGGACTGCACAGGTCCTGTCATTTGAGGGTTTTCTTAAGATAAGTAAACAACAACCACTATCAAGTAAGAGTTGCATTTGCATTTTATGAATAAATTCAAGTATAATAATCATTTGCTATAACCTTGCAGCAGATTCGTAGAAGTCAATGTTTTCTTTTTCTGTCTTATCTGACAGGACACCATTTGTTTTACTTAAAATTAATGGCTGTAAGGTCTTGAAAATGAGGAAAAATATTCTAGTTAAAAGAATGTTTTAATTTTAGCATTTCTTTGTATTTTTTCCCTCTGGGTAATACTTATTTTCTTGTCTTCCACCCCATTAATTTTCAGTGCCTTTTTACTTACCTGTATTGTGAAAACTTTTAGTTACAAACAGTTTTCCCTGTAATATTAAAGATCTTTAATTGACCTAAGCAAAAAATTTTCATTTCCATTTTCCTAAAGCTGTGTGACCCAGCACAGAAGATGGCACTTTGGCTTTTGTGAAACTACACTGCTTCTCTGCTAAAATTTATTAATCAAAATATTAGTTCCTTTTACTACTTTGAATGTAGTATAGACTACTAAAAAATTTGTGTGTCTTTGTGCTTTGAAATAATCCATATCTTCTATGGCTACCAGTTTTGTCATTTTTATTAATAAAAAAATAATACTGCGACAGATTAGAAAGATATATACCAAGTATCATTTGGTTTTCCAGTGTTGAGAAATGAAAATGAATGACATCTTATTGATATATATTTTTTTGTATTTTTTAACCAGCATCTGAACCTATTTCTTTGAAAAACTTAAAAAGGCGGTCCCAATTTTTTGAGCAAGGTAAACCACTAAGCTAACAAGTCACGCATTTTCATGGTATCATTCCCACCCTTCATTCTCTCGTGATAGTCTGTGGTGCTGGGCGCTGAGCCTCTGTATTCTGGCTGTCATCATGACCATGTGACATAACCCATTTCCATTCTTTCCCTAGGGTCATCAGGCTTTTCTTACAGTTCATGGGTCTACCTCTGTGGTAATGGGTCTTTGCGTGTCCTTTGTACCTCTGAAGTTTCTTTTTTAATTAAAAAATTGAGATGCTATTAAACACACACTTCTTTCCACTGGGTGAAAGTTAGACGTGAGGCATTTCATTTAAGCCTTACTGCTTCCTACAAATTGCATAATGTTAGATTACACCAACATAGAATTGGCTAAATTTTTAAAGATCTCTACTTTTTGGTTCTAGAAAATGTTCCTAATGAGAAAGCAAAGTTGTTTCTTGCTATTGGGATGGCGGCTCTGGAGTGTTAATAGGACTGCTCTGTTGATTTTGAAGTAAATTAAAAGTAAATACATTTTGGTTACATCTGTAAACAAGTGAATTTTGCAGTTCTCACTGTTGGTGTAGTTGGGCAGTGTTCCTTTTTGATGGCGGTGCACGTGGCCTTTCCTTCCCTTTCATGTTTGCCTATTGCTTCATCTCATGCATGCAGCTTGAGCTCTGTGTTTTACTATGGAGAACTTAAAAGTAACATCCAAGCATTTGAGATGCAATGGCACAGTCAGTGGGGAGTGTGCTGTTAGTGTCTGAAATGTTATTGTTTCTTACTTTTAAGATTATCAAATGTTTACAAACTTGCCTCATAACATAATGTTTACTGAACTTTTATTTTTTGTGTTAATCTTCTAGTAGTCTTCTTTCAGTGAATTACAGTGTCTTGACCATAAATAAAAATTCACCAGCTGTGCACATGCAAGGTCTATTTGTGTCAGTATCCTTAGTGTTTTTGATACATCTGTGAACAAGTGAATTTTGCATATATGTATGTTTTTTTGTTAAACTTCTGTTTTTCCATGGTACTTTAAGTGATACAGTATGATACTGTAATTGGCTAAACTCAGATTGGCTAAAATAAAGCAATTCCTTTTCTTTTTCTATTCTAATTTTTACTCCTTCAACAGGCTATTTTAGGGAAGAATATTTCCCTAAGTCTCAAAGCAGTTTTCTTGGAAAATATAATTGTGTAACCAAATAATTTATTTGACAGCTGAGGTTTCAGGAAAATTTAAAACTACTTTATGAGAGTATATTTTATGAAATTTGCTTACTTGCTTGTGTTCATTGTATTATACTACAGACACATACTTATGTAGACCCCTTCCCCAGACTAAAGAAATAACACTATGCCATACATATGATGTCT
Organism: Saccopteryx bilineata; assembly: GCF_036850765.1. NCBI lineage: Eukaryota > Metazoa > Chordata > Mammalia > Chiroptera > Emballonuridae > Saccopteryx > Saccopteryx bilineata. The sequence goes on along the minus strand of NC_089495.1, from coordinate 74,915,413 downwards.
GAATATTTATGTTTCAAATAATAGGAGATAAAAAGGAAATGTTTCTTGACCATGTTTGATGTGGTAGCTAATTTAATAAAACTAGCTTAATAGCAAGAAGACTAGAAAAATATAAGTTACAGTTCTCAAGTTGTAATTGAATAGTGGCAAGTAAAAAAAAATGGATTTGGTAGATGTTAAAACATTTGAAATAATTTTTTAAAAAGAGGCCATACTATGAGATACTACAGTATTATGCAGTCTTTTAATAAAAGAACGCACTCTCCTATTCATAAATACACCATTGATCCTGCACTAGTACCTCAAATTTGGTTGTACCTTTAGCATCCATAGTTAACTCTTTTTTCTTTTTAACTGGCTTTGAATTTGAAAGATTAGTAACAGAGAAGAATTTAAAGAGAAAGAAAGCATTTACTCCTGTTGTCTTAAAAAAAATGATGTCACTTAGTATACTGGCATAGAAACAGCTAGTGATACAACTTTCTGAAAGGAATTATTTCATAGAAATGAAAAGACTTATACTGTTATTTTCTCTTTTCCCTGCCCGCATGCTGCTGTATTATAGGAAGCTCTGATTCTGTGGTTCCTGATGTAAGTAGCGTTCACTTCTGTTTTGGAATAAATGAGGTGATCCAGTCAGTCTTTTGAAGTTCAAAAGACCTATTTTGAAATATAAAGCCAACTGTCCTTTGGTATAGTCTAGGCAAAGGGTGGTATGAATAATTTATATATGCAGATGTGCATATATAAATGTTTGTACCTCTTCTCATCACTGGTTAGCTTCCAGTTCCAACCATCAGTGCCCCGAGTCGCTGGGCTTGGGATCCGGAGGAGGAGCGGAAGCGGCAGGAGAGGTGGCAGAAAGAGCAGGACCGCCTGCTGCAGGTACGGCTGGCTGGGACTCGGAGCCGCAGGAGGCCGGCCTCCTGCAACCGCCTTTCCCTGGGCCCTGTCAACCTGTATTGAGAAGCAGATGGAAACAGAAATTTAAAAAGCCAATAACCTCATAATTAACAGATCCTTGATCAGTAGTGCATTTTGTATTAACACACACACAAAATATTTTTTTGTATTAAAAATAATTTTCTATTAAAATACAATTACTTTTTCATTTTGAAGCTTTCCAGAATCATCCTTTAAAATTTTTTTATTAACCCTTATGTATATTTTTAGAGCATATAAAGCACTCTAGTTTATATTTTTTTATTTTTTATGTACTATTTTAAAAATTAAATTAATTTGGGTGACATTAATAATATTTTATAGATTTCAAATGTCCAATTCTATAATACATCCTCTGTATATTGCATTGTGTGCTTACCACCCAAACTTTGGTCCCTTCCAGTCACCATATATTTGACCCTCTTCACTCTCTTCATCTTCCCCTCACCCTCTTTACCCTCTGGTAACCACCATTCTATTGTCTGTGCCTATGAGTTTGTTTTTTTATTTGTTTATTGCTTTCTATTTTATATCCCACATAGGAGTGAAATCATATGGCTCTTGTCCATTTCTTTCTGACTTATTTCACTTAGCACTATACTCTCAAGATCCATTCATATTGTTGCAAATGGCAGTAATTTTTCCTTTTTTATAGCTGAGTAGTATTCACTTATATATATATGCCACATCTTCTCTATCTTATCAGTCATCCACCTAAGCACACTTAGGTTGTTTCCATGTCTTGGCCATTGTCCGTAATGCTGCAATGAACATAGCATTTCTTATGAGTGGTAGGTAGATAGGTTTTGTGAGGACGTACTACCCTACCCATAAGCTCTGTGCACAGTCCAGGTGGAGAAATTCAGTCTCCCTTACAGTTAGCTTTAGGGGCATTGATGAATTACAGCCATGGTAAAGGTTGTATTTGGGTTCAATTCTGAGTGTCTCCCCTTTCCCCATGCCTGCATTTTAATATAAGCCATTTTCTACTTTGAGGACTATAGTCTGATTGGTTAAAAGAAATTTCTCTGTCTTTAAAGATTGAGGTAAAAGGATGAGCTAGCAAAACTCATAAAAAGGTTAACATCTACCTATTGATTAATATGCTGTCATTTCTTATAGGAAAAATATCAACGTGAGCAGGAGAAACTGAGGGAAGAGTGGCAAAGGGCAAAACAGGAGGCCGAGAGAGAGAATTCCAAGTTCTTGAATGAGGTAGTGTTGGAACCTGTTCTTGCTTCCCTGTGTTTTTGGTGAAATCAGCTGAGAAACGGAGAAGAATGTATTTCACTTGGCTTTTGTCACACACTAAAATATAACAAGCTCTGATTGGTCAGAATTTTGCTTTGATGGTTCAAATTTTCTCCTAGTTTCTCTACTGAATAATTAAATTTTCTATGAACAGACACCTAAATGCATCTACCTCTTCTAAGTTAGATCACCATCACCCAAAGGTTGTCTTTATTAGTTAATACTTAACGTTGTTTCAAATAGGATCCTGGGCCAACTATAATAGGTATCATCTAAGACTGAATCTAGACATATCTTCATGAACTTACAGAAATACACAGGTTTTTTTTTTTCTTTTTTCCCTGGTTCTGTAGGAGCTAATGGTCCTAAACTCAAACAGCATTTCCCTGACTGCACGGGAGCCCGCTGTTTCCACGTTGGAAGCCGCCTGGGCTGAAGGGTCCCAGTCTCCCCAAAGGGAAGGGAGCCAAGCGGGAGAAGAGGAGAGGAGACAGTGGCAGGAGGAAGGTGTGAGCGAAGGCCAAAGAAAGAAGCTGCAGGAACACCTCACTCGTGAGGAGAGAGAACTGGAGGAGCAGCAGCAGTGGGAGGAGCAGCGGCAGCGGGAGCAGCAACAGCAGTGGGAGGAGCAGCGGCAGCGGGAGCAGCAGCAGCAGCGAGAGGAGCAGCAGCAGTGGGAGGAGCAGCGGCGGCGGCAGGCAGAGGCCGAGGAGCAGCGGCGCCGCGAGGAGGAGCAGACGCGCCAGGCGGAGAGAGAGAGGGAGACGTCAGTCAAAATATACCAGTACAGGAGGTCTGTTCCCATGCCCGAGGGTCCACGTGGCTTTTCAGTTAGCTGGCTTAGCTGTCTCCATTTCCCACTTGAAAGGCCCCTAATTGGTTTTCCTGCTTTCCACCCTCCACTCTCTACACGAGTGAACGGAGCAGCCAGAGTGAACCCTTTGCATTGTAAACATGATCCTGTCACCAAATTTCCTACTCAGTGTCTCCAAATGGCTTCCCTTCACAGGAGAATACTGTGGGAAGTCCTCCGCATCGCCGCTGATGCTTGTAGGAACTGCGTTGGCGCTTTGGTCCACCTAGCTTCCCACCGCTTCCCCTCATTTGGTTTGTTACAGCTGGGCAGTCCTCCTTGTCCTTCCTTGAAAGTGACAACATGTTCTGTCTCTGGAGTTCTGCATTTTCTGGTTCCTGTGCCTGGAGAAGTGTTTCCTCACGTGTTTGTTGTTCTACTTTCCCAGACTTTCCAGAACACTTCATCTAAAAGACATGCCTCTTCCCTGCCTTTCTCTCCATGCGCCCCTCCCTGCTTTATAGTAGGCGTGTATTTGCTTGTCAGGCGGCCGCATGCCCCTCTAAAATGTATTATTACGAGGTCAGTAAGTTTGCTTTGTTTCAGCAGCCCAGCCGTCAAACACTCTTCAGTCATATAGCAGGCAGGTAGCATGTATTTGTTGAATGTTGCAAATGTCTGCTGGTGGTGCTAGGTCTGTTTTCGGAAGTGATTGACTGAGAGACTTCTCTGTGTTTAGTTTTCATCCAAGAGACCATTCTCAGAAAGAGGCTAGAATAACATTATTTTGCTATATATTTCTTAAATCCAGGGAAAGCATCAAAGTATTTTATTTTGATCATAAACTTTTTCATCTTTTAGGCCTGTTGATTCCTATGATATACCAAAGGGAGAGGAAGAATCTTCAGGCATGCTTCCTGGTGACAGGTGTGTAGAACATTTAATTCAAGTTTGCTTAGAGTAATTGACTTCACGTGAATTTTTGTGGGCTTGCTGGGGTGTTTTGTAGAACTACTATAGCTTTTGATCTTTTGTGGGACGAAGTGACATCTTGCTGGTTGATATTAAACTACCCCTCAACTTAGTAACTTAATTTATGATTTTATGGGTTAGCATTTTGGGCTGAACTCATTTGGCAATTCTGTTAGTTTATTGGGCTCATCATGCGGCTACTACCAGTTTAGTAGGTAAACTTTTGGTAGTTGGCTGGCTGTCAGCTGGGGCAGTGAGACTAACTGGGCTGTGTGTCTTTCAACATGCAGCAACCAGTACAGTCCTACATACATGGAGGCCAGGAAGAGGAAAGAGAGAGAATTAAAGAGAGGGAGCATGCCAGGCACCTACAGTCTCCGTTCTGACCTTGCACACCATTGCTCCTGCCACATTCTGTTATTTAAAGTAGAGTCACAGGGCCAGCCCAAGTTCACAGAGGGGAGCAAAACTCTTATGGGAGGAGCCATAATGCAAGGGAAATAAATGAGCACAAGGGAAGAATTGTGTTCAGTTTTTTTTGTTTGTTTGTTTTTTGTATTTTTCTGAAGCTGGAAATGGGGAGAGACAGTCAGACAGATTCCCGAATGGGCCTGACCGGGATCCACCCGGCACGCCCACCAGGGGCAACGCTCTGCGCACCAAGGGGCGATGCTCTGCCCCTCCGGGGCGTCGCTCTGTTGCGACCAGAGCCACTCTAGCGCCTGGGGCAGAGGCCAAGGAGCCATCCCCAGCGCCCGGGCCATCTTTGCTCCAATGGAGCCTCGGCTGCTGGAGGGGAAGAGAGAGACAGAGAGGAAGGAGGGGGGGAGGGGGGGAGAAGCAAATGGGCGCTTCTCCTGTGTGCCCTGGCCGGGAATCGAACCCGGGACTTCTGCACGCCTGCCAGGGCCGAATTGTGTTCAGTTTTTGCAGTCGACCTTAACATTTGTTTTACAGAGGTTATAAGCCATGGCATAAGCTTACCTGAAATGAAGCTACATGTGGACAACTGAAGTGAGAGTTGTGGCCTTAGTTTGATTAGAGCTACTGGTGATTCAGGGGAATGCAGATATGATTTCAGATAGATGAAATGTTATATATACTTCTAACATTTCCTAAAACATTACTTTTAATGCTTTTCAGTAATTTAAAAAGTGCCTTATATTTTTAAAATCACTAAGGACTTCTAAACAGAACAAAAATATCCAGTGTATGACCATTAATTTGTGTTTTCAGAGCTGAAATTTCTTCTCTAGGCAGTTCCCTTCCAGTTTCCTTCCAGATGAGGAAAGACTCATCTGTATAGGCAGAAAGGATGGCCGGACAGGGCTCAGAGGAGGCAGGGAAAGGAAAAGGAATACACAGGTAATGATGGGCTGATAGGAAGCTACAGAAAGCTCTAGTGATGAATGACCTTATTTATAATCAGTGTTTCTGGGTACCTGTAGATTATTAAAATGTATATCTCCTTTTTTTAAGCTATGGATTTATTATATATTCAGAATAGCTTTAATTATATAGCTCATTGCCTTGAGGAAATAATTAGATTGCACAGAGAGGAAACTTAAGGAATTCTGGAAAATATGAAATACTTCGAGGCATTTGTGATACAGCGTGCCCTAGGGGAATTAAGAAGTGTGGCTAAACACCTTGTCATAAAAGTATTTTCTTCAATGTTAATAGAAATGAAACCATTCATGAATGTTGCTAATAGTTCTATATTATTATTATATATTATACATTACTAAATGTTATATATATGCACACATATACATTATATGCTTACACATATGTGATGCATGAATACATATGTATGGTAATGTACATCATTATTCATTTTTATTACTATTAATTGAAGTTATTTTGCCTACTAGAATGAGAATGTGATCAGCATGTGCTTCTATAGTCCTGGATATTACCATCACAAAGCCAGGAATTTCCAGAGGTCGCCTATGCCAGTACACTCCAGTACCTCTTTGGAATGCTAGGATAGCATTTGGTAGTTGCTCTTTCAGAGTGGTACCCTACTGCCCCAAAAGTTGACTTCTTGACCTCAGGCAGCAAGTAGGACAGTCTGATGTTAGGTGACCTGATGACAAATACTGTGTATATACTGGTAAGATAGAGATCTGGAAGAGAGTCAAAGTGTATAATTGGGTCACATCATATGCTTAATCATCATACAAGATGGAGAAGATTTGCACATGTTTATATATTTCGAGCTTCAAGCTTTTATCTCTTCTAGTCTGTCACTGTTTTCTGCTAGTTTGTGTAACATAAATAATTTCTTGGCATGAAAAAAACATATAGCTCTCAATAGACATGGAAATTAAATCAGCCTCTTTAAAAAGTAATAATTTTAGTGTTCATAAATATGAGAAGGATGTTCTTAACGAGGCATGTAATATAGTGTGTTCTGTGTTCTAGGAATAAATCCAGATCCACCACTGAGCTGGATGATTTCCCTACGAATAAAATTGGTAAATATGATTTTCCCCCAGAATTGCTTATTTATGTTATCATACGCTATGATCTGTATTTTTAAGGTCCAGGTATTTCAGGTTCGTTAAGATTACATAATTAAAATGCTGAATATTTTTAGCATTTGTGTTTATAAAAAAACTATGTTTTGCTTATTTTGGCTTTGCTTTTTAACAGAGGTAGTCCTGGGAGATTTAAATAGTTTTAAATAGCTAATGAAATGTGTGGAAATTTTACAAAGTGCTGTTGATACAGTTTTGTATAGTAGATTTCATCTTGCAGTCAAAGTAATGGGACAGAAAAGTTTCCTACAGAATACTAGGGGACTTCAAAGTTGAATATAGAGTTGAAATTTACATTTAAATAACAAGATGTCAAAAAAATCCAAAATGATAATGATTTTACTGACTTGGCAAAAACAATTTGGAACCTATTTTTAGTATAAAGTGTATTTCTAGGAACATATATAACTGATGTTGTATAACTAAGGAAAAAAACTAGCCCTGGCCAGTTGGCTCAGTGGTAGAGCATTGGCCCGGCATGTGGAAGTCCCAGGTTCAATTCCTAGCCAAGGCACGCAGGAGAAGTGCCTATGTGCTTTTCCACCCCTCCCCCTCTCCTTTCTCTCAATCTCTCTCTTCCCTTCCCGCAGCCAAGGCTCCATTGGAGCAAAGTTGGCCCAGGTGCTGAGGATGGCTCCATGGTCTCCACCTCAGGTGCTAGAATGGCTCCGGTTGCAACAAAGTCCCAGAGGGGCCAAACATTGCCCCCTAGTGGGCATGCCGGGTGGATCCCGGTCGGACACATGCAGGAATCTGTCTCTCTGCCTCCCTGTTTCTCACTTCAGAAAAATACAAAAAAAAAAAAAAAAAACAATAATAAAAAAAAGAAAAAAAAACTAAGTAAAAAGCATCATTTTAAGCAAGGTTTGCATCCCAGGCTTTGTGTAAGCAAGGTTTTAGTCAATTATGGGAATGAATGAAGGTCCAGATGAGGACTGAGCTGAGCTTGGTGAACAGGCCCATGTAAGTGATTGCCACTTGCTAGCTCCCGCTGTTACTACCATGGGCGAGAGTGCAAGCCTGTGGTCACCAAGCGCTTCTATTATAAAAGTAAAGTGAAACAATAAAAAATACCTGGATTTTCATGTTATCTTTTAAGTACTGAGAAGGAATTTTTAAAACGCTGTGAGCCAAGCCACATCTGTAACTTTGAATGGTCTGGTGGCAGCTAGTTTGTCATTTCTTGTTAAAGCATTTCTTGTAGAATTTACAGTTTTTTAAAGGTTCTATGATCATCATTTCCCCTTTCATTATCTGGTCCTAGTTTAAGTTTCTGGTCTATTTTTCTCTTTTTCCCATTTGGAACTCTTAACTATATAACCAAATTGTCCTCTCTCTCAGTTCCCGACTTATCAGATGCTTTCTGACCTGGTTCTTCTGGTCCTTCTTATTTGGATTTCTAGCTTCTTCTCCCCTGAATATGCCACTAACCACCATTAAAATTAGGATTTAAGTACTTCAATCTGCCATGAAACATTTTTAACTTGCATTGATAATATTCTCTCCTGAATTTAAACACATGACCTGTTAGTAATGGCAAATGTGATTCTCTGAAAATAGGCTTGTTAATATTTGTGGTGTGTGTTTAATCTGGTTATTCTTGTATGTATGTCTTCTCCCCTTTACTAACTGAATACTAACTCAATTTTCAATTACTTTATTGAAAAACTTGGTTATGCTAATAAGGTGCTTCTAGAATAGAAAATGTTTCATTTAAAATCTGACCAAATTGAGAAGCTGTTTATATACACAAATATAAACATAGATATGTATTAGAAACCTTTGGTGGCCTTATTCATGCCTTGCCTGAAGATGAATTAAGGCAGAGACACATCATGAATTTTGAAAGAATTCACAATAGCAGTGAATCTGGAGAGTGAAAGAAAATAAACCCTTAGATGAAATATCCTAATCCAAATTAAGGTGGGGAGGATACTTCAAAGGTATGCATGTTTTTCCAAATCAGAAATTAATCAGCAAATCAACTGAGATAAAGCCTTCAAAATAAAACCTGACTTAATTTTCATTCATAAATTCAACATCCAAGTTATAACTTTGTCAGTTTATTAGAAGAGAAACCAGTCTCATAACATTCCTTGGTTATTATCTGGATTACCTGTGTTTTTTTTTTTTTCAATTTCACAAAAGCCATTTCAGTGATTAAATATGTTCTCATTTCTTCAATTTGGTCATGACTTAAATTCTGTGACTTATACCATGAAGACTCGAGTTATGACATCTAGAGATGCCTACATTTATGTCTTCTCTCTCTCTCCAGGGAAAGTGTGTTTTAAAAGACTAGAACGGACAGTCCCCATTGGAGTTGTCACAGCAAGCATTCAATGAGCATGAACTTGATTGATGTAATTTAGGAAGGAAGGGAAAAGTGGAAGAGAAATTGTTTCTGGATGAGCATATTGTAACTTCATGTTGCTGCAGTCTGTGCTGGTTGTTTCCTCTAAGGCAGCCTCCGTAGTTTTCCTGAGTGCACTCCCCTGGCGTGCCTCTGCCTGGGGGATTGGAATTGCCGGGAATAGGAGACAGTTACTTTATTCCCAGGCACCAGTCTCGTTGAGAATTGATCATGTTAGCATATGTGTACAATGTTACATTTTTTTGCTATACTGTACTGTATTTAGAGATTTATCCACTATCCTTTTTTTTTTTTATAAATAAATTTTTATTTTAATGGGGTGACATCAATAAATCAGGGTACATACATTCAAAGAAAACATTTCCAGGTTATCTTGTCATTTAGTTATGTTGCATACCCATCACCCGAAGAGAGATCATCCTCCGCCACCCTCCATCCAGTTCTCTCTGTACCCCTCCCCCTCCCCTCCCCCTCTCCCTCCTTCCCTCCCCCCACCCCCCATAGCCACCACACTCCTGTTCATGCCTCTCAGTCTCGCTTTTATGTCCCACCAATGTATGGAATCCTGCAGTTCCTGTTTTTTTCTGATTCGCTTATTTCACTCCGCACAATGCTACCAAGACTCCACCATTCCGCTATAAGTGATCTGATGTCACCATTTCTCCTAGCTGAATAATATACCATGGTGTATATGTGCCCCATCTTCTTCATCCAGTCCTCTATTTTTTTTACAGTGATTAAAAGCCTTTAAGCAAACTCTTGGCCAATACAGCAAGAATCCATAAATGAGTAGTGTCCTTAACATGTTCCCCAAGTCCAAGTTGGCCCCCTCACCATGCCAAATCCCTGAAAAATGCAACCCAACCACAGTTCAGTCTGTTAGGAGCTGTCACAGGGAGCAGGAGTCCAGGAGAGTTCCCCACAGGAAAAGTCCGTATGGCACTGGAATTGTTGTCACCATTCTATATTTTGCAGCTCATGTCCAAGTCCCAATGACCGCTGCTTCTAGCTGGTAATGATTCAACACTATCCTTTTTTAAATGTGCTAACCCTGCATCTTTTGATGTATTTTTAATTTAGGAAGCAATAAATATTTAGACCGTGTTGGGAGCACTAGCTCATCACAGAGGAGCTCCAAGAAGGAACAAGTTCCCTCAGGGGCAGAGCTGGAAAGACAACAGATCCTTCAGGAAATGAGGAAGAGAACATCCCTTCACAATGATAACAGCTGGATCCGACAGCGCAGTTCCAGTGTCAACAAAGAGCCTATTTGTCTGCCTGGGCTTATGAGAAGGTGCGAGGCATTTTAGGAATTATTTCTTCTTCTGTGCTGTAAGGCAAATACTTAATTTCTAGACATGCTGGCTACTTTGGGCAGAGGAGATGTCATGATTTCTTCTCTTAATCTAAGATTTAGTGGCGGAAAGTGAAGTAGATCAAATGTCATTTGGGCCCCTATTAGGTGCCAGACACACGTGTCAGTTGCTTGTCTACATCCTCTGACTTAACCTGAGCAGATGCTCTGAGACAGGAATAGTCTTTCTTTTTTTCCATTTGAAGAAACTGTGGCTCAAGCAGGGAATGCATGCGGACAAAACCAAGCGGCTGGTAGGTAGCAAAGCTGGATGGAGAACTCTTAAGAGCGCTTCAGGCACTTAAGTAATTCATGCAGTTCTTGGTGCTACTCTGGCTCCTGAGCTTAAAAAAAAATTAAGCCTCTATTTGTTGTTTATAATGAAATTATGGTTAGATTGGTCTCATAATAGTGTTCACAAAGTGTGAAACCTAAAATTTTAAACTTTTCAAAAAATATATAGATATAAATCAATTGGAGATGAGAGAGTGAACATATTTTGAGATGTGTCTTGGGTAAGTGAATACCGAAGGTACTTTTATTCAGTATTTCCACAGTTGAGAAAGGAAGGAAAATTATTTGCAACACATTATAGACAAAGGGTTAATTATCTCAATGTACAAGTAACTTTTGTAAATCAGTAAATAAACACTGGAGATTTTATAGCTGCAGACAGTTGATATGAACAGATAGTTCACAGAAAAAGAAACAAAGTCATTAAACAAATAAAAGATCAATACCACTCGTAAAACAACAATACTATAATTTGCTTATGGGATATGTAGAGTTAACTGAGTAATTAAATCTAGTATTGACAACTGTTAGACTGTCATCCTGATATACCGAGGTTGCAGATTTGATCCCAGCTCAGTGCACACAGAATCAACCAATGAATGCATAAATGAGTGGAATAACAGGTCAATGTTTCTCTCTTTCTCCCCCTCTTCCTCTCTCTCTAAAACCAATCCATAAATAAAAATTTTTAAAAGATTATTTTAAAAAATCACACTGGTTACTTCTGGAGAGTAGGACAGGTAGTTATGGTTAGTGAAGGGAAGACCTTATTCCTCCTTCTGATTCCCTTCTCTACTGCCTGGGTCTTTCTCACCATGATGGTGTAGCACCTATATAACCTTTTGTTTTTCCAAGTTAGAGGAGGAGAGATGGAGATAGACTTACACATGAGCCCCGACTGGAGAGAGGGAGGGGAAGAGAAGCAGATGGTCACCTCTCATGTGTGTCCTGGCTGCAGATTGAACCCTGAATTTTCACATGCTGGGCCGACACTCTATCCACTGAGCCAACTGGCCAGGGCCTACTTATGTAACTTTAAAAGACAAAAAATACATATTTCAAATTTGAGATAAGAGATAAAGTTTTAAAAGTAATAACAAAATTGGCCAGGTAGAAAAATACCCCCATAAAGAGTCATACTTTATAGATCAGAATTAATGATAAGTACATAACTTCATTTAAGAGAAATTGCTCTAAAGTTGTACTTGCATGAGTCTTTGGTTGTGAATGAGTGAGGACTACACAGTAGAAATCTCCTGGATTATTTTGTAATCAGGGAGACTTTGGTTTGAAAACTAGTCCTACCACTGACTAGCTCCTTTTGCTATGGACACGTTAACTTCTGTGAAAGCTATAAAATATATATAAGTAGATAGATAATAATACATAGTGTTGTGAAGATGAAATACAGTATTTTTGTGACAGTGTTTAGTCTAATACCTGACATATGTAAATATCTAAAAGGTGGGATTTTTCTTTTGTTGTTGTTTTTTGGGGGGAGTGGGTGGGTTTCAAAAATGAAGACTGATATGTCTGCCTGACTATGGTGGCACTGTGAATCAAGTGTTGACCTGGAATGCTGAGAGTGTAGGTTCAAAACCCGGGGCTTGCCTGACCTGTGGTGGCGCAGTGGATAAAGTGTCGATCTGGAAATGTTGAGGTCGCCGGTTCAAAACCTGGCTTGCCTGGTCAAGGCACATATGGGAGTTGATGCTTCCTGTTCTTCCCCCCTTCACACTCTCCTCCCATAAATAAATAAAATCTTTAAAAAAATAATGAAGGTTACTGGAGTATGAGGGCATCATGAATATAATGATGCCATTGATGTAAAGAAACTTTAGTTTTAAAGGTAATTTTATATGTAATTGGACTTAGTAGATTAATACCTGCTTATAAAATGCACAACAGTGTATTTTAATGAGTGTGATGTTAATTAGATTTCTAGTTGAATGTGTTATATGATTATGATTAATCCTTTCTATGTTTCAGAGGTGAATCTCTAGATAACCTAGAGTCCCCAAGATCCAATTCTTGGAGGCACACCCCTTGGCTCAATCAGCCTACAGGAGTCTATGCTTCTGCCTCTGTTCAAGACTTCAGCCGCCCACCGCCTCAGCTGGTGTCCACATCCAACCGTGCCTACATGCGGAATCCAGCCTCCAGCATGCCGCCCCCTTCAGCCAGCCCCGTGAAGACCACCGCCGCACCTTCCCCCACACCGCGCAGCCATTTCCCTTCCCCTTCCCCCTCCCTCTCCCCCTCCCCCTCCCCCTCTCCTTCACCGTCGGGCTCCCAGCTGCGCAACAGGTGAGGCTCTTTGGGTTTCTCCTTTTCTTAGTCTCAGGGGCATTTTTTTTTTCTTCATTAAAATTGCCTCCATATCTTGTCCAAGCTTTCCAAAGAGAGCCAAGCCTTTTGAATATGTCAAATTCAGGGTTCTTTTATCAGATCAGTTAAGAAGGCTTTCCTAATAGCTTTCTAGGAGCATTTATGGACATCTTGTGAAGCCACTGGAGATCTTTAAAACTCCAGCCTTACTGCCCCTGTCTCACTTGCCGGTGCTTGTGGTCGGTGTCTTAGATACAGACGTATCTGAATAGTTCTCAATAGGGAATCATAAAAGTGCACTGTAGCTTATGAATGCGTTTGAAATGTAGGAGTAAAGGTAGTACTGTAAAATGGTTGACTGTTTTAACGAGACAAGACAAACTCATTTTATAGAAACGGAGTGTAAAAGGAAAGCATTATAACTAAACTGCATTGTCTGGTGGAACTTTTCACAAGATGGATAAAACAAAGAAATGTTAGGTAGTTAGACACTGCTTCTTGGGTTTTTAATTTCCAAAACCATGGCTTGCCTCTCTGGTTTGCCAACATTTTGTTCTGACTACATTAACTGATTTTTTAGGTCATATTGCCAAGGGAACTGTGTAAGACTTATAACGGTAGGTTTTGATTCAAAACTTGCCTTTGGATGTGGAGAAAGCTCAGATGGCAACATGTACTGGGTGTTGGGATCTGTGTAGTGTCTTCACAGATGTCCGGTGCTTCATGAAGCCACACTGAGCAGTATTTCTGCTGTTACTCGAAGGGACTTCTGCAAGCATGTATGGCTTCTCATGCAAATGAACTACTGAAAAGTAGAAATACAATCATTGATACTGGGATTTATTTTTAGCCATCAAACTAAGGGGTTTGTTAAGAGAATATATTTTATATCTACCTAAAATGTTAGGAAGTTTGAATCCAAAGATGGAGTGAGAATCTGTGGTCTGTTTGGAGAAAGATGAAGGCCATGGTGGGGAGAAAAAAAGCAGAGGAGAGAGTGCCCATTCCCTGGGAGCCACACCCAGGAGAACACATAGGCGACAGCCAGGGGCTTCTCTGCCCAGCAAGTTCTTTGTCTGGAAGGTGGTTCTCTAACATGAGCACTCCACAGCTGTGTGCTTCTCCGGGCCATGGCAGTGCTGTGCCAGGACTGGGGGGCGCCGAGGTAACACAGGGCCTCCTCTTCCCACCTGGAAGAGAAGGTAAGACTTGTATCCAAAGGGAAGCAGAAATGCACCTTACCTATTTAAATGGTAGTATTCAGGCAATTTTTTTTTTTTTACTATTTATTTTTAGTTTATTTAGCCTTCTTTAACACAGCCATTGTTAGTTCAACAACCTAATATTCGGGGTACATTATTGCAAAATAATAAGTTCATTTCTGTATAGGTTATGCCATCAATACATTTGTTCAACTTCTCTCTTTTATAATGCAGCGCAGGCAGTTTTCATTTTGTTTTCCACAGACAGAGTCAGCCCTGCAAGCCAGAGGCAATGTCAGGAGAGCACTGCGCTTCTGTTGAATTTGGATATTGGGTGAATGAGAAAGAGGGTGGGAAAACAAGGGTGAGATCTAGTTTACAATGCTTCTGGGAAGAAGCTGGGGCTCCTCTTTTGATGTTCTGATGGGTGAAATGACATGATTAGTGTTGTGTGTTGGAAGAGGAGGAGACGACTGCCAAGTACTGATGTGATCTGAGGAGCATAGTGTCCTGAAGTGCAGAAAGGACTAGTGACACAGAGATTGTTCCTGTGGGGAGTAGGTGTCGAGGGTTTCAGAACCATCATGGAGATCCTTCAAGGTACAATATAATCAAGGCATATTTTGATTTGCTGGTGAGACTCCTCCCACCAATAGATATAGACTTTCCTAAATGACTAATGCTAAGACCAGAGTGTGATTTTAAAATAATGATCCTGAGCTGCACAGGTGAAAGTCTCCGTTCCATTCTTGTTCTGTGTCTAGGTCGGTCAGTGGGAAGCGCATGTGCTCCTACTGTAATAACATTCTGGGCAAAGGAGCCGCCATGATCATCGAGTCCCTGGGTCTTTGTTATCATTTGTATTGTTTTAAGGTGAGACCAAGATAAACAGCCACTGCAGGCCCGCAGAGCTTTGCTTGGAGAGCGCATGGCTTCTTTGGGCGCTGGGCGTGGACGAGCCATTACTGAGCTAGGTGCCGCTGCTGTATTCGTCAGTCTGTGCTGAGTTTTGAATTTCAAATTGCCTGCTACTACTTAGTTCTCAAATCTTGCTTGAACCTGGTTTCAAAAAATTAAATGTTGAAATGCAATGCACTTCCAATCTCCAATCTGTTAAGATTATATTACTAAAATTTACAGTGCATAAATGCTTTCTCTATCATGCAGTCATAGGCATATTTGAAATATAATTTACTAATGTTACTAACAGCATAGGGATGGGACATACAATTATAAATGTGTCTACAAGCCTAGCTATGAATAGGGAGAGTACATAAGGAAAAGCACTGTAAATATTTTTATAGTTGCAACAGCCTGCTTATCCACTTAATGGGTTCTTGCCCCTAAGAAAGAACTAA
Organism: Saccopteryx bilineata; assembly: GCF_036850765.1. NCBI lineage: Eukaryota > Metazoa > Chordata > Mammalia > Chiroptera > Emballonuridae > Saccopteryx > Saccopteryx bilineata. The sequence goes on along the minus strand of NC_089495.1, from coordinate 74,900,002 downwards.
GGCTGTTGTTAACTACTTTATTTTGCAGTAAGTGTCTTTACAGACACATCTGTTTAATTCTTGAACTTGTGTTGGGCTGAAGAGTGATTACGATTGTTAATCCTTGAGTCCCTCAGACCGCAACTTGTTTAAGCTTGTATATTGCTGGCTTGGGTTGTTTCTAGGTGTAGCAGAATGAGTCAGAATCATTAGTGTTTGAGAACATGGAACCAAAATACTCAGGCTTGAAGTAAAAACACCATGTGAGAACACTGACCAAGCTGAGGCAGTGGGGACACGGGACATGTCCTACCCCAGAGCCCAGTGTCAGAAACCCAGGAGTGTTCATTCACTTCTCCAGTTCTTTCGTGTGGTGCTTTACCCTCGCTCGTTCCCCAGGGAAGTGAAGGCTGAATTTCTTTAAGCCAGTCAGCGAATCATTTTTGCTCTTTTGGTATATTAAGGATGATCATCTCAGCTCTTAAAATTGGCTTTATGAATTTTTTAATGTCTCATCTGGCAGGCTTGATTTTAATCTACTAATTATCTTTTAGCTTTTTTTAAAATTTTCTTTCCTGAAACATATCTAAGAGCTTAGAAGCTGCATAGCTGCATTTCGCTCAGTATTTTCTCCAGGAGTACCCCAGGCTTGCTTGAACTCACTGAGTGTGGATTGTTATTATTTTTTGTCCTCCAGTGCATTGCCTGCGAGTGTGACCTCGGAGGCTCTTCCTCAGGAGCCGAAGTCAGAATCAGAAACAACCAACTGTACTGCAACAACTGCTATCTCAGATTCAAATGTAAGAGAGCAAATCAGGGAGAAAATTTCTTGTCTTTTAAGGAAACCGCGAGTTCCCATGCATTTCCCTGAACCTACAGCCTCCTCACCATCAAGCACCCTGCCTTAGAACCCCAGGCTTTAGGAATCCTCGTGTCCCGTTCAGAAAGGGCGCAGTGAGTGGGTCAGAGTCGGCCTTCCAGCCACACCAGGGTGGGTTGTGGGATTGAGGAATTGGAGACGGACATGTGCCGAGAGTCAGCACGAGGTCCTCTGCAGTCTGCTCAGAGTCTAGAGAAACTGCTGGTGACTTGAGGATACAAACAAACCAAAGCAGACAGTAAGAGAAACATTTTATGTAGACTGTAATCAGTTTTTTTGCTAAGGATTGTTCCCTCATCATTAGCTGATTTCTATCATTTAACAGTAGGCTCTGATTATATGATTTAGAATAAGATCAACTTTAAAAACCGTTTTCAAAGGTCATAAAGAGTAGTCAATTTATGCTATGTTACTATATAATCATATATTAATATGCACAGTATTTGAAAACGAAAGCATTAATTCTGATTATATGATATTTCAGTCTCATTTTTGGAAAAACTGAGTTTTTAAAACATTTTACATGCTATTTTGTGACTAATCATGTTTTTGTTTGTGTGTTATGAAACATAGGATAGCGTAATTAGATTGCATTTTGTTTAGAACTACATAAAGACAGTCCTTACTGCTGTTTATATTTTGAAACCTTGATGCTGGTAACATGTGTTTCTTCCTTATTGTGAAAGGGTGTTACAAGTGGTATCAGCAAAACCTTTTGCTTTTGAACTCGGAGGTATTTATATGGCCCTTTATGTGAAGAGTGCTTTGGAAATGGTTTCAGCCCAGTCAACTCTCTTTTATCTGTCAGCGGGGTCTAAGTCTTCTTACCCCGGCGGCCCAGTCTGTGTCTGGAGGCTGCCACTGAGGTTGGAGAATGTCAAGGCTGGGTGTATAACGGGGGGAGTGTGTATATGTGTGTGTGCTTTTCTCTCTCTAATCAAATTCCAAAGCCAAATAGAATTGATTTTAGAGCCGTCATGAAAAAAAATTGCCCATGCCTTTTCTCTTCTCCAATACAAATGAAAGAGAGTTGAGTGTAACTTATTTCTGTATCAGCAGCTGATTTTTACTCCGTTTTTGCAGACAAAGATTTCTAGTACCCAGAGGCTGTGATGTGCCTCGTTTTATCCTAAGTGAGTGACAAGGTGACTCTTTCTACCTCACGGGCCATTCTCTGAGTGATTACTGCTATGCATCCCAAGTGGCAATGTTCCAGTGTTTCTGAATCTAAGCCCTTTTCTTTCTTCTCTCCTTGCCTGATCAGCCGGACGGCCAACCGCCATGTGACGTAAGCCTCCAAACGAAAGCATTGTTGCAGATAGAAGAAGAGTTGGTTGCTGCTGATGTAGATCTATAAATATATGTTGTATGTCATTTTTTTCCCTCTCTCTTTTTTTTTTTAAGAATAACTTTTTTTTTTTTTGTCTCTGCAGATTACATCAGAGCAGTATAGTCTTGGTAGAACTTGTATTTTTGTTGTTTATTTATAAGAAGGTAATTATGTGTGGGGGAATAGTGCAGTATTTACTTTGAGTTCAGCATTTTAAAAGCACAAGGGAAAAAAGAACTTCAAAATATTTTGAGGCTGATAATGATCTCGTTTGACTTTCTAGTGTTTTTTTGAAGAGTTATTTTATTGTTTTTTTTAAAGTTTCTGAAACATTATTTGAAATAGTTAATATAAATATATAATTGCATTTTCTGTTTATTGTAATGTATGCTAAATTAATACAGAACCATATGGAAAATTTCACTAAAATGCACCCCTAAATGTGCTTTCTGTATTCTGCTTTTCAATTATATATTATGATTTGAAAAAATTAGCTTGTATAAAATTTTATTTGCTTGAGGAAGGGAGTTCTATTTTCTTCAGAATTGTCGCTAAGCCGTTCCCAATAGAAAGCTGCTGGTTTTCATGAATGAAAAATCATTATAGTTTGTATACTAGAAATTTTCTCCAGAAACTAGTGATACTTTCTGTTCAACTGTATTTGTAAATAAAATTGCTGATGCATTTAAGGAATGGTTCTTCTTCTTTTTTTCTTTTTCTGGTTTTTTTTTTTTGTGTGTGTGTGTGTCTACCTTCTAAATATTTTAGTATATTTTAGTATGTGGCTTTTCTTGATCCTACATTTTATTTAGCAATTTCACTGAGGTATAAATTGGCATAATAAGCCACACACATTTAAACTGTATAATATGACAAGTTTTGTATCCCTCTGAGACTATCACCACACTCTTGATTCTGTTTTTACTGAAAAATTTTAACAAGAAATGTTATTTTTGATGGAAAGTTGTTTTTGAATGTAGCATGTTTTCATGGTAAGAAGTGAAGTGAATGATGAATTGTTGGATTGTTTGCATAAAATCTTTGTTCTTTTGCTTCCTTTAATGATAAAAGAGTATAACAGGGAGTTTAGATAATCCATACAGTAGCCTGACCTGTGGTGGCGCAGTGGATGAGGCATTAGCCTGGAATGCTGAGGTCGCTGGTTTGAAACGCCAGGTTTACCTGGTCAAGGCACATAAGTGAGGCAACTAGGAGTTGATGCTTCCTGCTCCTCCAACTCCCTACCCCCCACTGCCTTTCTGTCTCTCTCTCAAAAAAATCTATACATTAAAAAAATTGGTATCTCTAAGGTTTATAAATCTGAAGTCAGAGTGCAAGAACAAAAACTTTTAGTATGCTTTGAGAAAATATATAAACTTCCTTATAGCCTTTATAATAATGAAAGTGAAGTGGATAATTCTAGGATATGAGAATTGTATTAGAGTAGGTTAGAAATATAAAGTTCTAATGTGGGAGAAAATGAAAAATTAAGTTCATTTTTATTTTTGCTTAGTATTCATTATTTCTGATTATTAAAATGTTTATTTTTGAAAATTATCAAATGCCCTAAAACATAAAAAATATAATTATCAATTGCAAACTCCAATTATGAGAGCTCTGTGTTTGAACTCATTCTGTATAATTTATCCTGTGTTCTTAGTTGACATTTTTCCATGTTCTTAATTTCTATTTATCTTTATTAATAGCATAGTGCTCCATTGTTTGGGGCTATTAATATTTAGTTGATAATTCTTCTATTGTATACATCTCACTTATTTCTAATATTTAAGATTCTAAGATGTTACATATTTATAGATATATAAATATTTATAATATAAATTCTATAGTTGACTTTCCATGATCATATTTTGTGCTGTTTTAATAGATATAAGATTAATGGTTCACAGATTATGCATTTTGAGGCTGTCATGATAGGTATTGCAAAAGTGCTTTCCCGGAAGTTGCTACGAGCTTAGACTCTCACAAGTAGCACACGGACTTCTCCATCTCACTTCACGTTCACCCCAATGAACGTCCGTTGCCTTGTCTCTGCCTGACACACAGCAGCCCTCAGTGTGCTGCGGCCAAGGAAATGAATAAGCCACCGCTTCCATATTTGTCTTGTAAGCTGTGTGTGGTCCTACCTATAGTGCATGCTTTCATTCTTACCTGATTATTTCATCCGTCTTTTGTCTTTAAATCTTTTCCTGTTGATTTTTCTTCTTTGTATGTTGACTTTTTCCTCTTGTTTCTCACATTATCTTGTTTAGGGGTAATTCTTTTGTTAGTACAAATGGTTAGCAATACATTCAGATACCCTCTTCTAAGACCACGGGTTCTGCAGTACCTTTGAAGACGCCCATGTGTAATTGTTCATCTAAGAACGAGGGAAGATTCAGTCTTTCGACATTTTTAATTTCATCTTTACCTCCTAGGCACGGTCTTAGGCACTACAGATACAGCAATGAATAAATACAAACTTTGGACTCTGATTACTGCTAGTTTGGGAGAGACAGCAATAAAGAAATACAGGGACGTGTGACATGCGTGTGTGATGGGGCGCTGAGGGACAGACGACCAGGGTAAGGAGGACCCATGTGTGCTGGGAGTGAAGTCGGCAGTGCTTTGTCCCAGACAGCTTAGCTCGCAGTGGAGCCAAAGCCTCTAGGAATGAGGGATGAGGGAGCAAACGCTCCAGATACTTGAGGGGGAAGCACTTTCAGGGTCCAGCAAGTGCAAAAGACTTGAGGGAAAAGAATATTTGATGTGTTCAAGAAGCAATCATGTGGTTGGAGTGGATGAGTGTGAATGGGTGGCAGGAGAAATGGGGAGGCAGGGCACAAGTCAGCAGGCTGGTGGAGGGCTTGGCTTCTACTCTGAGTGGGAGAGGGAGACACTGGAGGTGAGCGGAGAAATGAAGTGAACTGATTTACATTTTAAAAGGGACACCTGCAGCTGATTTGTGTGTATTGGTTTTATATCCTGCAACATTGGTCCTTATATTGACTCACAGTTCAGCTTTATGGTCGTTGATGGAAAGCTCCCTCCCCCATTTCTAGCATTGGATTGCCAGTATTAGATCCCACAGGTAAGAATGTTCATCATTTTCCATGTCTTTGTTTATACTCTATAGAAAGCAGGGAGAGTCCGAGTCAGAAACTGGTGTCTAGGTGCCATATTAAATATAAGAAAGTTTTGTTTTAAATTTTAATAAATATTCTTGAAAATTACCTCTTTATATCCTTAAAGAGGCAACAGATACAAATGTGTGTTCTCTACCAATTCATTTCTCCCATTTACACAGTTGGGAATGATCTGTGTGCATGTGTGCAGGATTAGTCAGACCCCTATTGCCTCGGAGTGCTGGGTTCACCCGGAGTTGTTATAAGAGGCAGGTATTAAAATGTCAGCTTCAGTTCTGCTGGGAAACTTCCTGCTTCCTCCTGCTTGAATGGAGTTTAATGCGTAGCAAAGAGAAGAGTTCATTGTCTCCATGTTTGTGGGCTAATCGTGAGGAGAAAAGAAGATGGTATGTGGTCTGTACACAAGCGGCTTTAGAAGACGAGATCAGAGAAGAATTTAGGGGCTTGGCCATATGTGAGTGGCAAATTCTAACATTCAGTCTGTCCCAAGAACAGTAGTGTAGCCCTGGCCGGTTGGCTCAGCTGTAGAGCGTCGGCCTAGCGTGCGGAGGACTGGGTTTCGATTCCCGGCCAGGGCACACAGGAGAAGCGCTCATCTGCTTCTCCACCCCTCCGCCACGCCTTCCTCTCTGTCTCTCTCTTCCCCTCCCGCAGCCGAGGCTCCATTGGAGCAAAGATGGCCCGGGCGCTGGGGATGGCTCTGTGGCCTATACCTCAGGCGCTAGAGTGGCTCTGGTCGCAACATGGCGATGCCCAGGATGGGCAGAGCATCGCCCCCTGGTGGGCAGAGCGTCACCCCTGGTGGGCGTGCCGGGTGGATCCCGGTCGGGCGCATGCAGGAGTCTGTCTGTCTCTCCCTGTTTCCAGCTTCAGAAAGAAAAACAAAAACAAAAAACAGTAGTGTTTGTCACCCTTCCCCCAGTGGGGAGGAGCAATGAGCAGAATAGGGAGGAGGGATGATTTCTTTAATATTTTTGAGAAAGCACATGTTTTTACTTTCTGGGTAGGCATGACCGTAGAAAAGGGGAGAGGGTGATTTTTACCCCCTACTTACATTTAAACCTGGAGCCTCTGCCATGCTCAATTTAGGAAGGAAGGTAGTATAAATTTTTTTCTGTTCAAGGATTGAATCTAGGTATTTTACTTGAAATTTTCATTTATATCATGAGATGAGAACTAGCAAAAAAAAAAAAAAAAAAAAAAAGGAAATATCTATGCCCTGGCCGGTTGGCTCAGTGGTAGAGCGTCGGCCTGGTGTGCAGAAGTCCCGGGTTCGATTCTCGGCCAGGGCACACAGGAGAAGCACCCATCTGCTTCTCCAACTCCCCCCCCCTCCTTCCTCTCTGTCTCTCTCTTCCCCTCCCGTAGCGAGGCTCCACTGGAGCAAAGATGGCCCGGGCGCTGGGGATGGCTCCTTGGCCTCTGTCCCAGGTGCTGGAGTGGCTCTGGTCGCAACAGAGCGACGCCCCGGAGGGGCAGAGCATCGCCCCCTGGTGGGCAGAGCGTCACCCCCTGGTGGGCGCATGCGAGAGTCTGTCTGACTGTCTCTCCCGGTTTCCAGCTTCAGAAAAATACAAAAAAAAAAAAAAAAAAAAAAAGAAAGTATATTTTCTCACGTGAGAGTAAGTCAAGAAGGTCGGTTCATCTAACAGTTCAGTGATGTGATTGAAGACCTGCATCATTCATCGCAGGCAGTTTGGCCATGCACAACAGTGGTCTGATCCTAAGGCTAGTCACTACTATGGTTGCAAGATGGTTGACAGGCTTCATGCTTCCTTATTCATATACACTGGAAGGAGACCAACTTCTCATTGCTCTTAAGTGTGCAGGTGTTTTGCCATTAGAAAAACCTTTCTCTTACTGGCTGGACTTGGGTTGTTTTCCCATTTTTAAACCAAGGATAATCTCATCTCTTGGCAATCAGCACCCCGTTAATCATAAGACTGCTAATGGGAGTCTGATGGAGTAAATGTTGGGGGCTCAACCACAATGCTTACCACAGTTAACCTTTATGAATTGTCAAAACTTATTTGAGTATTTGCACTCTGCAAAACTGACTTTATTTCATAATTCAAACCTTGTAAGTCTGTGAATTTCTTAAGGACAAGAAAGAACAAGGTAGGGGACAAGAATATTTCCTTTGTACCTAACAAGGATCATGTGAGGGAATAGGTGATAGAAAATTGGACCTGTTCAAGCAAATATAAAAGATCAGCACATGGTGGTGATGAGATAAAAAACTGGAAACATGGATAATGTGTGAGTACTTGTGAATACTCTGTGAATATAAAGTACGAGAAATAGTCTCAGCCTTTTTCAGGTTTCTTATAAAAATTAATGAGAGGAAATCATGGGTTAAATACTTTTTTTTAATAATTAAATTGTAAACTTCTTAAGATGATGGATGTGATATACTATAATTCCAAGGAATTATTGAACACATTAGGTGACTCTGACCCTCCTGATGATTCTGTTGACAACTCTTTAATGCTTATACTATATACACTATAAGTATCCTCAAAGCTCTTCATGGGTACTATTTTTTAATCTTCTATCACAATCCTGTGGGACATTATCAGAAGTCCTTGGTCTTAAAATTAGACTGAAGAAAAAATAGGATTTCCATAGGAGAGGCCTATTAGAATCAGAAAAATAATGCAGTAGTGGTTTCTAGGTTACATTTAGGCTTTTAACTTACATGTTTTCCTATGCTACTTGACATTACTCTTTTCTTTTTTTGTAACTAAAGTGCTTTATAAGATCTATAATGAATTCAGTGTCACAGACCTGCATGTGAGGCATTGATCTGTCTCTTGCCATTTCAGGCTAATAGAGAGTTCCTCTTACATTTGTCAGAAGCTCATTCTCCCTTTCAGCCTGTTCTCTGGCAGCCGGAAAACATCCATCAAAGATGACCGGGACTCCAGGGTCAAGCTTGCAAGTCATGTGCTCTTCAATTCATTTCTACCTCCAAATCAGACTCGCTTTTTAGGATTCCTTAGTCATACATTCCAATTCAGGTGTATAATGAAGTTTGGAGTGTCCGTGATGCCGCTATTCTGAATATGTTTAAGTTCTAGTCTCAGGAGTGTAGCTCCTAGCTAAAGAGGAGGCCAGATGGAAGTGGACAGGACAGAGACCCACTCGTACTTGTTCACGTTAATAAATGTTTTATCGAGTACTGGATGTGTGCTACGTTTATTAGGGCCACAACTAACAAGTGTGGTATTTTCATACCTTTAAGTTCAATGATGAAAATGAATATTTTTTATAATTAAAATAAAATACAAACTCAAATCAAGATTTTCCCCTATCCCCTCTTCTTTCCCATGGTTGGCGTCTGACCTTTTCGGCTTTGTTTGCAATAGTATCAGAGTCGTGGCCCAGTGGTGGGCCTGGGGGGGGTGCTTTGTTCTCACTGGTTTCTATATCACTGTTCACTGCAGCACCTACTGTCTTGCCTAGTCTTTCTACTCATTGGCCCTTTAGGAGGCATCCACTGGGGTGCCTGCTTTCCACCTGGTCACCGCCCAGGAGGGCTGTACAGCACAGTCGGTGCAGTGTTCTGCTTCAGTGCCCATCCCGGCATCTCAGACGTGGGGCTCCTTTGGGTCATCATGCCTGCTCTGTCAGCCAAAGATCACTGCTACCCCTGGCTCCTTAATCACATCTGCAAAGTCCTTTCTTCATGTAACATATCCCCAATTCCAGGGGTTAGGATGGAGACATTATTCAGCACATGACAGTCACTTTGATATTCACCAACTAAAAACAGGAATTAATAGCCTGCCCTTGTGCTTCTATTTAAAGTACATTAGGATAATTCTGATTAAAAATGTTCAAGTATTTTTCTCAAGTTGTACTTACAAATGTGTGCTCATCACTAAAAGATGTAATAGAATGGCGTTTATGGTCTCAAGCTGACTTAATTTTCGGTGGGATAGATGCTGTTCCAATGATTTCTCTGTTGCCGGTTCTGCCAGTATGTAACCATTTCTTATGAGTGTGGTCTCCAAAATGAGCTGCGAGATTATCCATTGTTTTGTAGGAAGAACATATTAGAATATTTATGGGGTTTTTTTGTTTGCTTTTATTTAGCAAGAGACACAGAGAGACGACAGAGAGAGAGAGAGAGAGAGAGAGAGAGAGAGAAACATAGGGACAGACAGGAAGGGAGAGAGATGAGAAGCATCAATTTGTCATTGTGGCACTTATTTGTTCATTGATTGCATTCTCATATGTGCCTTGGCCGGGTGGGGGTGGGGGCTCCAGCAGAGCGAGTGACCCTTTGCTCAAGCCAGTGACCTTGGATTCAAGCCAGCAATCTTGGGTTTCAAGCCAGTGACCTTTGCGCTCAAGCCAGTGACTATGGGGTCATATCTATGATCCCATGCTCAAGCCAGTGACCCTGCATTCAAGCTGGTGAGCCTGTGCTCAAGCCAGCGACCTTGGGTTTTCGAACCTGGGTCTTCTTTGTCCCAGGCTGACACTCTATCCACTGTGCCACTGCCTGGTCAGGAAGAACATTTATGTTTTTATGTTTGAAAAAAAAGTAGACTTTTCTAATATTTCATAGAAAGGTTGATGCAAACATGCCTGTCGTTATGGCTATATAGTCACATGTAGCACAGAGACCGTGAGATATCCTGAGGGCTGACTACGAGTTCACCACTGTGGAGGGGTTGACAATGGTGTCCTCATTTTGCACATTGTATTGTATATAATTTACTTGTGGCATCCCCTTGCAAGCAAGAGCTTTAAAAACAGTGTGAAGAGCACGAAGAACCTCTAAATTTTTTCAGTGATGTTTAAAGTCAAGTGAGATTTAATCCATCCTTTATATGTACATACAATGGTCAATGTTTACAGTCGTCTTTTGCAGATGGTAGAAAGGCAAATACCCTTGTTCTTTCTATTGAGGTTAAAATTGCTGAAAATAACATTGGAACTGAAATAGATGTATTCCTTTGTCAGCAAGTATTGCCGGAAGAGGCACAGAAAACATCACTGAACTCAAGGAGAAACAAGTATGAGAATAAGTAATATAGTGTGTGAGGTTTGGTACTTAGTAAAGCTTTCTCCATAACATCTTAGCTTATAGTGTTTGTGAAATTGTCTTAGTGATGAAATACAACAACTATTTTTTTATGAGCCATCAAAAAAATTTTTTTGAGAAGACAAATATCCAACAGTAAATTATTTTTTGTTAAAAAGAGTTATTTATAATAAAATTGTACACATTCATTCATTGATGGAACAGCTATTTTGGAATTAAAAACAGATTCCAGAATATGGTTACAGAGAGTCTTGTATTATCATTATTAAACTATTTTTACTGTATTGTTTATGGCAAGTTTTAGCCTCAAAGAAATTATAGCCAGACATTTACAAATCTGGTTATTTTTATAAAAACAAGATCTTTATTATAATTTTTAAAATTAAAAAAATTTTTATTCAGTGAGAGGGGAGGCAGAGACAGACTCCCTTCCACATGCACCCCAACTGGGATCCACCTAGCAAGCCCACTAGGGGGCGATGCTCTGCCCCATCTGGGGTGTTGCTCTGTTGCTCAGCAAACAAGCTCTTTTTATTACCTGAGGTGAAGGCCAAAGAGCTATCCTTAGCATTTAGGGCCAACTCACTACAGTAGAGCTGTGGCTGCAAAAGGAGAAGAGAGAGAGAGAGAGAGAGAGAGAGAGAGAGAGAGAAAAGTGAGAGAGGGAGGGGTAGAGAAGCAGATGGGCACTTCTCCTGTGTGTCCTGACCAGGAATCAAACCTGGGACATCCACATGTTGGGCTGATGCCCTACCCCTGAGCCAGCTGGCCAGGACCAAGATCTTCTTTTTTTTTTTTAGCTTAAAAATTTTAAAATATTTACAGTCTACAATGTGATGATTTGACTCACAAATACATTGTGAAAGGATGTCCCCAACTGGGTCAATTAATATACCCATCATCCCATCTTTATCAATTTTTTTTTTTTGGTGAGAATATTTAAGTTCTACTTTCTTAGCAAAATTCAATTGTACCATACAGTATTATCAGTTATAATCACCATGTTATACATTAGGTCCTCAGATATTATTCATCTTATAACTGAAAATGTGTAACTTTTACCAATGTCTCCCTATTTCCCTACTCTGCAGCCCCTGAAAAACACTTTTTCTACTCTATACAAACAAGATCTTTACTAGAGAAGAATAACTTTGTAATGAGATAGGAAATAACCATGAAAAATACATTTTTTTTTGCTATACTTGATGACAAGTTTTGATGGTTTTGTTTTAGGTTTTTTTTGTTTGGCAGTATTTGAACTTGAAGATTTTATGCATTTTTTTTTCAAAAACAGAGTTCCAAATTTGTTGACCTTTTCCCTGATAAGTGGCTGCCTGTAGTTTTCCCAGTAAATATTTAAAATACAAGAGCAAAGCTAATAATTTTATACAATAAAGGTGATAATTTAAAAATGAATAAAAATAACTCCTTTTGAAAGAAACATGCTACAGAGAGAATATTTTGGAAATTCATTATTAAAAGGTTTTCATTGTTATATGGTTTTGTTACAAAAAAATCTAAATATTTTACACGATTCTCATTTGAAACTAATATGTTTAAAAATATTTTCAAATGATATTTTTTAACAGAGTTTGAATCAATTTCTTTAAATATACAGAAAAGAAAGAGTCCATGAGTACTGTAGTGGGATGAAAATTCACTGGCTCATTTTGAACACCAGGACGATCTAAATCAAGGGTCCCCAAACTATGGCCCGTGGGCCACATGCAGCCCCCTGAGGCCATTTATCCGGCCTCTGCCACACTTCCTGAAGGGGAACCTCTTTCATTGGTGGTCAGTGAGAGGAGCACATTGACCATCTCGTTAGCCAAAAGCAGGTCCATAGTTCCCATTGAAATACTGGTCAGTTTGTTGATTTAAATTTACTTGTTCTTTATTTTAAATATTGTATTTGTTCCCGTTTTGTTTTTTTACTTTAAAATAAGATATGTGCAGTGTGCATAGTTATTTGTTCATAGTTTTTTTTTTATAGTCCAGCATCCAACGGTCTGAGGGACAGTGAACTGGCCCCTTGTGTAAAAAGTTTGGGGACCCTTGATCTAAATGGTAGATGGCATTGAGCGGTGAGTCTCATGACCTCGTAAAACAGCCAAGGACAGACACTTCCTTTCTGTCCCTTCCTGATAGTCATACAATCTGAGGATGCCCATACACTAGTCTACAGCCAAATCTTCCAATCTTTTTAATCACCAGCCAAGATATTTTGTAATATTAGAGAACATTCAATCATAGTGTGTTCACAGAAATATCTAGAAAAAATATTTCAGGAAAGTTTTTGTACCAAAGGTTTAAAATACTGCTTTTTATATTTATCTTTTTATCTTCTATTTTCAACATATTTCAGTAATGTATACATCTTAAGTGCTTTATATGATTTATATCTAAGTATTAATATTGGGGGCCATGTGCTTCTCTTTTAATTTATTTTTAAACCGAGGTTGTACTTTATTTTCAAGGTGGAATTAGCAATGTTTACAGCCCTGGCAACCAGAACCCAAAGAAGGGAACTGAACTGGTGAAGGTCTGACAGACCAGAACTGGAACTTATTCTTGTTTCCCATCTTATACCCTTTAATGTATTTTTATTACTCTAGGTGAGCGGCCTTAAAACACATTTACACCTGTTGGAAAATTGGAGCATTAGCAGTGGGTTTTATTCTATTGTTTGTTTGGTTATAATACACCTGAGGAGGAACTTAAACTTTCAGAGATATAAATCTCCATGTGACAAGTTATTATTGAGCAGATAAAACACTTCATTTCACCCTGAATTTTGCATTTTCCATGAAGCACTATACAGGGGGTCCTTAGGATGTGACAGTGTCAACATACGATGCTCACTCCCATAAAAAAAATATTGAGACGTGAGTGTTTCTGCTTACACTGCTAGCATTGTACTTTCTTTTACACTCATTTTTTGTTACTACAGTACAGCAGGCTTCCCCAAACTACGGCCCGCGGGCCACATGAGGCCCCCTGAGGCCATTTATCCGGCCTCCCACCACACTTCCAGAAGGGGCACCTCTTTCATTGGTGGTCAGTGAGAGGAGCACTGTATGTGGCGGCCCTCCAATGGTCTGAGGGACAGTGAACTGGTCCCCTGTGTAAAAAGTTTGGAGACCCCTGGTAGTATATTTATGTCCATTTCTTTTTTCTGTGGTTTAGTTGTGTTTTTATATTCTAGACTGATTTTACAACTATGTTAGGATAGGTAAGTGATTTACGGTAGGGTGTGTTTCAACTTACATCAAAATTCAGGTTCCTGGCCCTGGCCGGGTTGCTCAGTGGTAGAGCACCAGCCTGGTGTGCAGGAGTCTGGGTTCGATTCCTGGCCAGGGCACATAGGAGAAGCGCCCATCTGCTTCTCCACCCCTCCCCCTCTCCTTCCTCTCTGTCCCTCTCTTCCCCTCCTGCAGCCAAGGCTCCATTGGAGCAAAGATGGCCCAGGCGCTGAGGATGGCTCTGTGGCCTCTGCCTCAGGCGCTAGAATGGCTCTGGATGCAACAGAGCATTGCCCACTGGTGGGCATGCCGGGTGGATCCCTGTCAGGCGCATGCGGGAGTCTGTCTGACTGCCTCCCTGTTTCCAGCTTTGGGAAAATGCAAAAAAAAAATTCGAGTTCCATCACTGTTGTAGGAATGGAACTATGTTGTAACCCAAGGACCCCCTGTATTTGTCCCCCAATTCCTTGAACGTTGGAATCAAGTTTTTTGATTATTTTGTATAACCTTTCTGGCAATTAGCAATTAGAATAAGGTACAGTTTGGTTTAATGGTTAAGACAAGTGTTGATAGTCACATGGTCAGTGCTGTTTACTACCTATGTAGCCTTCACTGGCTTACTTTCCCTTTCTGTCCTCACTTTTCTCCGCAAGACAAAAGTGAAACAGGGATTACTATTAGCCTATATCTCACAGGCTCCTTGTGACCAGGAAGAGTCAATTCATGTGAAGCCCTTAGAGAGTGGCTGGGAAATAGAACTGAACAATGCATGTTAACTCTTTGCTGAATAAGAGTTTGCAAAGAATAAATAAGCTATCTTTTAAAAACCTCATTTTTGATAACATTATATGGAGTAAAATAAGTAAATCAGAAAAAACCAAGAACTGCATGATTCTATACATTGGTGGGACATAAAAATGAGACTAAGAGACATGGACAAGAGTGTGGTGGTTACTGGGGGTGGGGGGAGGGAGGGAAGAAGGGAGAGGGGAAGGGGGAGGGGGAGGGGCACAAAGAAAACTAGATAGAAGGTGATGGAGGACAATCTGACTTTAGGTGATGGGTATGCAACATAATTGAATGGCAAGATAACCTGGACATGTTTTCTTTGAATATATGTACCCTGATTTATTGATGTCACCCCATTAAAATTAATAAAAATTTATTTATATAAAAAAACAAAAAAAACCCTCATTTCAGCTTTTGAGATGATAGCGAATTGACACAATTTTATAAAGTCGACAGTAAATAGCAGAGTGCAAACTGTTCCTAATTCTTTGTAAGATTTCCTCGCAGTGTTCCTTGTATGCATGTGTAACACTAGGTGGCAGTGTTGGCACAAGAAGAGGGAAAAAATCCACCAGTTTGTTTCTCCGCCCCCCCCCCCCCCCCCCCCCCCACTGTTTTATAACTTTCTAGTCAGCTTTTGGATCACGGAGCAGCCCAGTGTTAGCAGTCTGCCCACACCGCAGAGCCCAGTCCTGCTGGGGACTGGCTGGAGGACTAACAGGAAATTTAAATGATCATCGCCTCAGACGGAGTAAATCTGGCCTGTTGCGACGTGGAGAAGCTGCGGCATTTTTCCTCCATCAGGTGGTTACACCGGGTTTAGGGCTTTTTTCTGCACCTGAGTTGAGTTAAGAAAGTGCCCTGTCGGCTTTGAGCGTCGGTCATGTCTCAGGAATCCCCCTATCTCCCTAGCTAAGGAGCCAGCCGCACTTTCGGTGAGGGTTTTGCACAGTCAATGCTCACTGACTGCAGGACACGCAAGCATTTGCTGGGACAGTCATGTCCTGACTTTGAAATGGACTAGTTAAAAAATTTTTTTTTCTTTGTTTATTGTTTTAAGAATTTTACCTTTGTCTTCTCTGAGAAAGAGTTGCTGAAATCATGATGTATGAAAAATAAAATGTAACTGACCCCACCGGGCAGAGGCACAGGGCCTACAGGAAGCCCAGGGCTGCTCCTGCTCCTCCCAACTGGAATTCCATGGTGTCAGTTGAACCCAAAGAGCTCCCTTCAGGCAGGTCAACTCTTCAATAGATTTGAGCATATAGCTCTCTATCTCTGTCTCTACACATACACATTTTCTTTCATTCAACCCATAAATGTTATTTTAGTGCCTACTATGAGCCAGGCACTGATCTCAATAAACCAGATAAAGTAGAACAAAACAAATGATGTCACCCTTCTTATGGACTGATATTATAGTGGAAGACACACACATATGGCGGGTGGAAAGTGCTGTGCAGTAAACCACTCTAAAATGATAGCGATGGGAAATGAAGGGGGTTCTATGTTCCATAGGATTCTTGAGTGTGGTGATGCTTGACCAGACACCTGAACTGCTATAGAGTGAATGACTGTGTCTCTCCCGAATGCATGTGTTAAATCCTAATGTCCAATGTGATTGTATTGGGAAGTGGGACCTTTATAAGGTGATTCGGTCATGAGGGTAGAGCCACCATTAATGAGATGAGTGCCCTTATAGAAGAAACTCCAGGAAGGGCCTTGGTTTCTTCCACCATGTGAGGACACAGTGAAAAGATGACCATCTAAGAATCAGGAAGCCTCCCATCCCCACAGATACCAAACCTACTGGTTCCTTGATTGTAGACTTTCAGCCTCCAGAACTATGAACAATACATAAATGTCTATTGTTTACAAGCCACCCAGTGGATTTCCGTTCTAGCAGCCCAAGCCTACCAAGGCACGAATGAAGTGGGGGAGTGCAACATGCAGCTTTCTAGGATAAGACTTTTGCAGAGGGAAGAGCAGACAAATGCTCTGAGGAAACTGAGGGGGAGGGTAAGGTATGGAGGCAGTCGGAGCAGATGCAGATTGATGGGCTCTGAAGTTTGTGAAAATCAGTCACTCTTTAAAAGAGAAGACATTTTGGATACAAAAGTGAATATTGTATTTCCTTATGTATAAAACACACATTTTTTCCAAAAATTTGGGGCCTAAGAACTGGGTGCATCTTATACAGTGGTTGTAGATTATTTTACTTGCATTTCCTGCTTTTTTGCGCTTGTTTTTGTGCTCATTGTTGAATACAGGGATTCATCATCAGACACAGATGAGGACAAGCTAATGGATGGGAGTTTTGACAGTGGTGAGGAGTTGTATAAATTTTATGATGAATAAAACTTGAGTTCAATAACTTTATGTAATACATTTTTTTTCCTTCAAATTTCGGGCCCCAAAATTAGGGTCCGTCTTATACATGGGGAAATACCATATTTAAGAAAATCCCAAGAAATTACAAAATTGTAAAAGCTTACAAATTGTGCAAACGTCAAAGTCCAATAAAAACATTTATACTCACCAACTGCCTGACACACCTATAGAATTGTATTTTCCTATAGTTTTGGCTGCTTACTCTTTGTTTCTTCATATGACTGTTGGTGAATCCATTTTTACAGAGATAATAGAAAGGTTATTTCATCTTTAGAATGCTTAAGTAAAACATTGACAATTTATAAATTTTTCAGCTTCACACTTCTTTTTGGTTATGCCTTGTAAATTTCTAAGAATCTCAGAATGGAAAATCTCAATACTTTCTTTCAAATATGAGCTGTAAGATTTGGAAGAATTTTCCACAGAGAACATTCTGGTTTTGTTCATTGCCAAGCCTGTTTTTTTCCTACTACGGAACACTTCTAAAGCTAAGGGCTGTAGGACCAGATTTCTATCTCATTTGACTTCTGCCCTCCTAGCTTCACATCATGACATTGTAGGGTGGGTCAGCATGGAGGAGGACAGGCATTTCCTGGAAGCCCTTTCTGTGCCAACAACACACAGAAGTGACTGCACACCACATGGGTATATCTCACATAAATAACATATCCTTGAATCAACTTCTCCTTAGCCAGATCCAAATATACCCAGGACCACTTGTAAAGCCAGTAGCCATGGCCACCATCACAGCCGCCTGGCCCACACAGGTTCGCATTTGATTCAGACAGACAGTAATGAAACAACAGAACCAAGAACTGGTGGGCCATCATCTTTATCCTAGCTTGCACCGGCGGGCAAGAAATACACACAGTGGGCAAACACTTCCCTTTCCATTCAGGGCTCCCAAAGCCACTGACTTATCCAAGTTTCCTAGAATCAAAGTTTTCTGCCTCACCAGTCTTATTCACCTCTGTTCCCCATCTCCTTCTCTCTGCACAAACTCTGCATAAACTGGCTCTCCTTCAGGACTCCGCCATCTTGGCTGCTTCTCCTCTCCTCCATGTGGCCTTTCTCTGCTCTCCTTTATAGTGTAGTAATCAAAATCTTTAATCCAATATACAAACAAGGAAGTCCCTGATACAAAGTCACTTAGGCTGGGAAAAGCTTAGTCTTAAAACTAAGCCTTAGGCTATAACGACCCTGCCTGATTACAGCCTGTCTCCCACACCCAATACAAACTATAAGTGAGCAAACATATATATCATATTTACAAACTTATTTGACCAACACTACTCCATTGCCTTCTGAAAAGAAGAGAGAAATAACAGAGAAAAGAGAGGGATGAAAAGAGATAGAGATCTTAAACAATTGTGGTTAACCTTTTTTTTAAAACTACAAAAATCTTACGACTATGTAAAT